>NC_034417.1:10475157-10787003 GCF_002078875.1 Numida meleagris | reverse complement strand
AAGGACCCCGGGACGTGGGGACGGACAGCCACCCCCGGTCCCCCCACGCGTCCCGTCCTGTCCCGTCCGCGGTGCTCCGGGCCGCCCCCTCCCGCCCCGCCGCCTCGGAAACCGGAGCCGCCCGTTGTTCCCCGGCGCTGGCGGCTGGGCGGAGGGAGCCCCGTCGGAAGGGGCAGCGGGGGAGGCCGCGGCGGGGCGGTGTCGGAGCCCGAGAGCACGGGAACGCCGAGTGCCGGCACCGAGGGGAGCCGGGCGGGCGCTGCCGTGTGCGCGGTGCCGGGCTGCGGGCCGGCCGGAGCAGGTCCCTGTCAGAAACGGGGCTACATCTCTGCTATTTGCTTCAGGATTTAGCTGGGTTGCCAACGAGGACGTTAGGATTTTAAACATGTTTTAATTCTAAACTTTTTCCCCCATTTAAATGATGAAAAATAACAAGTATTTGGCGTTTGTTTGACATTTGCCGGTACCATAACCCGTCGGTGCGCAGACAGAGGTGGGCGAACCCTGTGCGCGCGGCAGAAAGAGAACCGCGCTCCTGGAGGGCGGGGAGCACTCGATCACCGGGCAGTGGTGAGAGCGGGGCAGCCTGGGCTGCGTGGGCAGAGCGCGGCGATGCGCTTGTAGCGCACCGTGCAGCGCACCGTGCAGCGTACCGCGTAGCGCACCGTGTAGGAGCCATTGTACGGGCGCTCCGCACCGCTCTACACAGCTCCATCCCGTCACGCGCAATTCACCAGAAATGGTGCAGAGCAGGACAGCTCAGGGGGCCGAGGACACGGCCCCTGTCCGTCAGGAAGAGGATTTGCTGCGGCTCTCAGTAAATACCTGAGGAGTTAGCACCAGGGAGAGGAAAGAACCGTTTAATTTGTGGGACAAAGCCGTGAAGAAACTTTCGATCATTTTCCGGAACGGATTTTTGGCTATGAGCAGTGAAGGGTCTGATTCTTTCACAATAAGAGTAGTGAATTAAGGAAAAACAGAAGTCCGGTCTTAAGATGTCATTTAGTAAGTTTACATTCAGTACACCAATTTGCATGACTGTCTCTTAGAGAAAGGAACTTGGTGACCCACAATGTGTCCATGCTGTATGTATTACACGCAAACTGTTGTGTAGTTATTGTAAGAGAGAAAGGTCTAATGTCCATCCAAAGGAATAGGAATGGGTTAAACCAAACAAACGATCTGGTAAAAACATGATGCAACTCCTAAAAGTAATTTAGTCCACCCTAGTGTCAAAATTGCCATTGGATGAGTCAGGGCTAAATTTATCACCTCCAAATGCCTACCTTTCAATGCACAGCCGGTTTACTTCTCAAGCTCTCAAATGTATAGGCTGCTCAGTCCCGTGCAGCTGCCACTGAGCAGTCTCAAGATTCATGTCTCAAACTTTGCTTAGTTCCCGTGTCCATACGGTCAAATGCTATGTGGGAAACTTCTTCCCTACCACTCTGCCAGCATATTCCAGCACTGATTCGGCCTGTGATTGCTTATCGGGTCCTATTTCAGCTTGAGTAAGAACTGTCAGGGCAAACTATGCGTGGTAGACTAACAACAAATTGCCTGTAGAGGTGTTCACTGCTTGAATCTATTGTGTTGAAATCTATCAACTTTCCATGGAAAAAAAAAAAAAAAAAAAAAAAAAAGATTATGGCCTTCTGCTAGCAGAAAAGAGCCCTGAAAGGGGATGTTTGAAATGTTTGTTCCGGGGGGCATATTTTCCTCCTTACATTCTCATCTCTCGCCATGTGGAGGAAGAGGAACTGAGCCTTCTGCTTCGTTGTTCCTTTCCAGTTTGGACAGAGGAACCCCCACATCATCTCTAACTGCACTGAACATGTGGATTCCAGTATTCAAACCTTTCCACTACATAGATCTTTATTTCTAGTAACTATAGATCTTTCCCCTTCCGACTTTGCTTCTCTGTGCCAGAATATCTTGGCTTCTATTTCAGCCTTTATAAAGAAAATAACAACCCGAGCACTCTTGCTTCTGTAGCTCTAGCAAATCAAAGCCACCAAACTGATCTTGTCCCCCAACAGCAGCGTCTAAAAACATTCTGTCAAGCAGAAGGTCAAGTACAGGACCTTGCATTTTATCTTTTCAAAGAAGAAGAAATCTGTCATTTTGAGTAAACTGTAGTGCACTTTTTATTTATTCTTGTACATAAATTCTAGTCCCAAATTCTAGAAACAAGTGGACAAAAATTTGTTCAGCTAATGCAGTCTGTGACCACTGGCCAACCTCCCCATCAGCAAATATTTCAAAATTTTGCATTTTGTCAAAGATTATGCCAAAAAGCAAGCTGTCTTACTGAGTGAATACCCTCAGTTTAAAAGCAAGCATCCTCAAAATCTACCAGTTGTATTTCTTAAAAGCTTAAAGTATTGTGGAGAAGAAGTAGAAAGACCTTTCAAATCTATGTAACACCACTTGCACCAGGAGAGCAACATAAAAATGAAGTAGGCATAGGATGCCTTTAACAACATAATCGCTAATCAATGTTTTACAAGAAAATGATGCTGATAAGCTGCTGACACCAGAATAAATGTAACTTCTCAGCTTTGTGTCACATAATCAATTATATTCGTATACTGCTGTTGCAAAAGCATTTTTTTCTTAGTTTTTTCTTGAATGTTATAAATGGTAGAATCTTCGCAAGGCATGTGGGTGCCATCATGCAACTTTTCAACTATCTAGCAATATTAGATGTCAGTTTAAGATTGAAAAACAAGGATATGCCACTTCAACAGCGGTGAAGGGCAGGGAAACAAAATGGATTAACAAAACCATGAACATTTGGAATCCTGCAGAAATTGTCCCAGAATCATATTTATTGATAACATGATTCCTAGGGTTCTGGTCTTGTGTTTCACCTGAAAGGCAAGGTCTTAAGCTGCATAGTGTCAAAAATGATGATTCTGCACCACACTGTAATGTTCCCGTGTCAGAAATCATATGGTTTGTGTCTAAATGATCATTTTTAGATAGGTAGCCCAACTCTTTCTCAAACCACCAGTACGAGCTTCATTCCACATGAAGGATTCCCTCACTGGGAATCTCTGTCCTCGGCAACAAACCAGAGCCACTTGTGTGGCCATCAGACTGGCAGTTCTTAACTCACAAGTGATATGCTGAGGACAATGTCAGCTTCTTGATTAGACCATTACTGGCTCAAGAATCAGTATTTTTAACATGGAAGATGTTTCTCTTCATTCTGTCTACTAAATGGTAGCAGATTGGTCTTGATGTCAGCACTAAGAAGGCATCTGTAAGCGTGCCAGCAAAAGAACACTGTGGAGGACTTAAATATGCCTGTTAATTAACGTTCAGCTTCAAAATAGGAGACTAACAGACCACTAGGTCTTCGTGTCTACTTTTAGACTGGGAAACAGCTCTTACATTTAATAACTGCCTCCTACATCACAACAAATTGGAGGGCTTAATATTATATTGAGGCATAGCTAATTGTATTTTGAATCAAAGTAATGACATTAATCTATACAAATAGAAATAGGGTGAACCTTAAGCAAGCACATGAAGATCAATTCAGGGATTAAGAGACTCTATTTATAGCTCATGGGAGCATTGCTCATGTGTTCACATACAGCTCTGCCAAGCAGCAAACTTTCATGGCATTATGATGCCAGACACAAAATACCATCCCAGTACAAAACAGCTTGTGTCACTCAACTTCACTGAAGTAAGACGATAGATTCTTTAGAGTATATTCCCTTTATTTGCAAGTAAGTTTTGAAGGCAGTAGAAGTCAGTGACCAATTGACCAGGTAAAGATGAATTAGAAGATGGATTAAAAGCTTCATGCTTGGGACTTTTGTTCTATTTATTCATTTGCTGGGGGGCAGCTTAGACCACATATAACTGCAACCCCCTGACAGCTTTAAATCCAGCCTATTCCATTTGTGAATTTCTTTCTAGTTGAGGGTATGAGACCTAATAAATGATGTTGTATTGTAACTCACAGACTGCATGGTTCACCAGAGGCAATACATTGTAATCCATAGGGTAGGCACTGGGAGTCAGGAGGGCACGTGCTAATGATCTGCTGAGGATTTGGGGGGATTCTCCAGCAGCAATCACACTACCAAAGAAACAAGCCAAGAGGAGGTGGTGATTAGTGTCCATTTCACTTACAAAATTGATTATCAGTATCCAAAAAAATGGAGCTTCTTTTTGTGTTACAGCCTGTCTAAAAGCCTGTCTACTCAGCAATGAATAATCTCATGGAAAGAGACATTTCAGAACAAAATTAATAGGCATTATATCAAAAGGGAGTACGTATGTCAGTTGTACTATTTGACTTAAACTGCAAGTGGCAAGAGTGTGTCTTCTCAGTAAGAATCTTGTTAATCATGTGGAAATCAAAGTGCTAGCTAAACACTCTGTTCGAAGTGGGGGAGATGTGTCCTCTGTCTGAAGTAATATTGTTCTTTGCCAGATTGCACACATTTAGCAAGCAGCTGAAAAGCAAATAGCTTCACAAAATATTCACAGTTCAATCGTAAAGATATGTTGGTAGGAAGTAATAAGTAAAAAAAGATTTTTCCCTCATTTGCTTCTCCAGCTATCCAGTAACATAGCATATGTAATTGTTTAAAAAATACGTCAAAATATAACATCTTTATAGAGCCAGCCATGTCAGTGTTGGAAATGCTATTTAAAATAGGTACATGGTGAGAGAATCTTCTAAGCCCTAATTAAGTGGTTTCATAAAACATTTTCAGATAAACAATGTGAAGAATGTTATTTCTTGTATATCTTTGAAACATATAAATGTGCACAATGAAAACTGAAAGAACTACCTCCGCAGCTGGAGTGACTCAAAATTTCCATGATGTTTGTGCCAGTCATACACATAGTATTCTAACTTAGGATTCTGGAAATACTCTCAGGAATATATTTATTAGCAAGAATGTTTATGGCAACAATGCGCTATATGCAACAATTACAATATATTAACAGAAATTCATGTAGAAATTATGAGTATTGTTACCAAAAATTGGATGAGTAAATGAGTATAATTGGGAGTACAAAATATATAGCAACCTTAATACTCCAGGACAACTAACCAGCGCAGCTGAAAATGCACAGTGAAGAGCTGGCATAAAAGAATTGCTTGTAGAAATGATATGGCAAAGAATTATAAATTTGAAAACAACCTGTGGAAGTTGCATATGTATTATTGTCAGATTTAGATTACAGTGAATTTTTTAATTGAGGAAAACAAATCAGCTGCTCTTATTTTGGATTTTTTATCAACATTATGTAGGCACTATAAAAGACATAAAAGAAAAAATCCCTGCCCTATACTAGGGCAGCAACATAAGTCTGAATTTGTTTTCTGTGCTTGCATGGATCCAGTGCTCCAAAACTGCAAGATTACATTACCTGTACACTCCAGTTAAAACAGTACAGGTTAATGCAAACCAGAAAGAAAACAGTACTGACCACAATAAAAAGATCAAGGAGATAACTTTATTGTTCTTATTTGAAAGCATTTTTGCTACAAATTTACATATTTGAATAACTTTAATGCTAATAGCAATTCAGTTATGGGAATGTATGTCTGACATTCACAGCAGTGACATGAATCAGATGTAAGAGATTTTAAGAACGTAACTGAGCATAGAAATGAAAAGGTGTTAAACTGTCCTAACAAGGAAGCTTAATCAGAAACAAATCCATTATTTACTCTGAATTCTTTTCGCTCCCAAAGCAGAGAAGGGATACTACCTACTTATTAGAACAATTGCTAGTCCCTGTGCCAGCTCAAAAACTCAGATCATAACAACAAACAGCTACTTAGAACATACACAAAGCTGAGTTCATGTGGGGAAAAGAAGGAAAGGGAGGAGAATTTGAATAATCCCAGGAACAAACGATTGAAAACAATATGCTTTGTAACCCAAGCCCTGCTGATGGATCTCATAGAGCTGGCTGGGTTTAACTGGAAGGGAAGAACAAGCCCTCTGGGCAGGCATTCCTGTCTCTGGGACATCCCTGGCATCACAAGTATCTCAGAAATCCCTGCAGTTTGATCACCAAATTCTCCAGTTCTTGTTCAATACAAGTAAATTCAGCTTCTCTGTCCTCTTGCTGATGGGTAAAGGAACCTCAAAGCTTAGGAAGTGCTTTTATGAATTTCCATAGCAAAAAGTCACAGCATAAACTAGTTCAGGCCTTTACATAGACCTTGAAATTGTGTTGCTCAAAAGCATGAACACTCCCTGACCTTCTGTATTCCTGGCCAGTGATCAGGACAACCTTCATAGCTATATAATACAATACTGTTGAACTTTTGTCTGCAGACGTTGATTTGTAGCCATTCTGTTACATGAGATCAAACAAAAGCTTCTGCTCAGGCCAATTTGAACTGCTGAGGTTATATGATTTTTTTCCCCCCAGTATTAATTCCTGCTATACTTCCTAGATAAAAAACTGAGCATACTAAGAAAGCAAAAGATCGGGACAGCATTTTAGTGACATTCACATGTAAGCCCTTTTGGGAAAAGTATTGCGCATTTTTTCTGATTTGACTGGTGAATATAATCCCATAATCCCAAAAATGGCTATGATCCATCTACTGATAATGCCAAAGAAAAAAAACAGCTTATTTTTTAAGAAGGAATCTGGCATGGAAATTACAAGGTGAAGTAAATGTCTGAAGCTTATTGTCTACATATAGGGGAAAACAAACAAACAGAAAAACCACCTATGCCCCTCCCCCCAAAAAATCACAAGAAAATCTGTTATTTAATATTCTCTTACCTCTCACTTTCAAAACTTCTTGAATTAGTCAATTTAGCTTTTATTTGATGGGATCTGATGGGTATCAAGGTTGTATTTCTCCTTTCCTTTGTCTCTTTTCCTGATTTGTTTTCTTTTTCCTTTTTTTTTTAAGACTCTAGATTTCTTTCATACTATCTTCATTTCTGTTTCTTTTCCCTCATTCCTCACTCTCAACCTTTTTCTTTCTTTCTCAGGCTGTCTCATATGTCTTTCCTAGCTTTTCTCTCTTCCATAGCTTTCTCTTCCTCTGATTGAGGCTAACTTACATATTATCTGCCCCAACTGCTATCATTTTCGTTCACTGGCCTACCTTTCCCTCTTTTTTGCTCAGCCCTCTTCCATATTAATTACCTTTCTGTAGCATACAGTGTGTTACTGACAGTACGTTCACATTTTCACAGACACAGGTCTCCATAAGCCTGGCAGTCATGAATGTTGGCTCCCAGTTGACAAACGAACCCGAAAATGATCATAGAAAGACAGAAGGAGAAAGACAACAATGAAGAAAACTCATTAAAGCCCAGGCCATCTCTTGACTGAAAAAAAAATACTCCCAGACAATAATGCGTGCATCCACACTGTCAACATTTCCCTCACATTTTGTTTGTTTGTTTGTTTTCTCCCAGTTCCCACAACAACTGATTCATTTAATTTCATAAAAAGTTGGCACTTTACTCCCCTAAAATGGGTTCTCAAGCTGGTCCCTTCAGGTTCCCCTGAATGTAACAGGTATACAGCAACAAAGCAGCAAGCTCTGGGACACCTCGGCTTTCAGCGTTTTCAGACCCTCAGCTATTGGAGAGAAACTGGGCTTCACCTCCTTTTTGCTCCTTGTCCACCTTGGGGCAAGGAAAACACAAAGGTGCTAGTTTCATTCTTCCAAGTCAGCAGTATGACTTTACTTTTAAATATAGCCTCTGTGCTATTTGCTGCTGTATGGTTGGTATACTATGTCTTCTTGTGCCCTTTATCCCACTTAAATCGCTTCCAACTTGCCTAAGTTTCCCTAAAATTCGTTCTGAGAAGTACACCACATTTTCTTGGTCTCAGCTTTGTCCTAATAATAAACCTAAACGCAGAGTGGTGACATACTCTATTCCTCTTTTAGCCACATGCTGCCATAAATGCTGACAAGTCAGGAGCTATGACGAATACCTTTCAGCTCCATAATTCAAATTGCTGCTGCATTTACATCAAAACTCCAGCAGATGGCGAAAGGATCCACCTTATGTTTCAAAGGACAGCGCCTGCTTTGACAGGACTGTGAAAACACAAACATTTCTTCTCGCTTTCGTTCCCCCCCAAAAGCATTAAATTAATCATCTTATTCTGTTTGTCAGAATTTTCTGAACTAATTCACAACTCTGGACTGTTCCTGGACCAAGGATGTTAGATATGGTGGCTAATGACGGAAATAAATGTGTCCTGCCACATTCACGGATGGTAAGTTTGGCTTTGTTCGCCTCCTCAGAGTTAGAATGCCCAGTGTGGAGGCACACTTCGTATCGATTGCTTTTGTACATAAATTGCACAGCACACATACCCACAGGCATTAATATTTTAATGTTATTCCAGAAATAGTTAAAATGGGTGTCCATGCTTGTGTTGTCCGTTAATTAAGTACTATTAAAACGAATTTGCATCTCATGTGCCTTCACAGGACAGTTTTACTCAGTCACAAATGCACTAAGGCAAATCTCCATCGCTGTGGCAGAGCACTGCTCCTCGCACAACTGCTTTTCTCCTTTGTACGGCCTAGGACGGTTCTCCGGCCCGAAGCACACTCCCACAGCCCCGAGGGGCAGCACACACCATCAGCAAACGACCCAAGGACACGGACCCGCTCCTCCCCACCGCCCACCCCCGAGACATGGCCGCGCCCATAGGGCAGCAACAGCTCCATCGCGCGCCTGCGCAGCGCGGCCTGGGCGCATGCGCAGTGAGCTGCTGACGTCGCGGCGCGCGTCCGGCATGCTTGTGCCGCCGGCTGAGTGAGGGCCCGGCCCGGTCCGGCCCGGAGTGGCGCGGCTCCTCGGGGCGCGGCTCCTCGGGGCGGTGATGGCGGCCGCCGGTGGCGGTGCGCCCGTGGAGGCGCCTCCCGCTGCCGCCGGTCCTGTCGCCACCGCCGCCACCGCCGCTACCGCCACTACCGCCGCGGAGAGCGGCGCGGTGCTGCAGCGGGAGCCGCTGTACAACTGGCAGGCCACCAAGGGCTCGCTGCGGGAGCGCTTCGCCTTCCTCTTCTCCAACGAGCTGCTCAGCGACGTGCACTTCGTGGTGGGTAAGGGCGGCCCGCGCGGCGGCGGAGCCGGGGGAGCGCCTCCGGGGCCCGGCCAGCAGCGCATCCCCGCCCACCGCTTCGTGCTGGCGGCCGGCAGCGCCGTCTTCGACGCGATGTTTAACGGCGGCATGGCCACCACCTCGGCCGAGATCGAGCTGCCCGACGTGGAGCCCGCCGCTTTCCTGGCGCTGCTCAGGTCAGGCCCCGGGCTGGGGGGCGGCGCGGGGGGGGTCGGGGCTGCCGCGCCTCCTGCCCGCGGTCCGGCCGTGCTCGGGGCGGCGGGCACGCAGGGGCACGGCGTCCTGCTGGCGGCCTGCGGGCGGCTCGCGTTCCCTGCCGCCTTGTTGTGGGGCAGCCGAGCGGCCGCTCGGTGAAGCGCTTTGGTGTCCCGTCGGGCTTCTTGGTTATGTGCTGTCTATAAGGCGGTGGGATTTAGCAGCTCGGTAATCTCTGTTGTCGCTGCCCATCCATCTAACAGTGCCAGGAAGGAACTGAAACTGCTGTACACTACGTTTCATTTGATAATTTACTTTGAAAACGTACTTATAGAGTCACGGAACGTCCCGAGTTGGAAGGGACCTGTAAGAATCATCACATCCTGGCTCCACGCAGGACCACCACTCCTCTTACACCGAGCTTTTTGTTTTTCAGAGGTGCTAGCGAATTGTGTCCCTTTACCAAAGCAGTTAGCATCCCTTCTGCAGTCACACGTTTCAGATACCTTTGGGTGGAGAGAACATGCCGCAGATGCACGAGTCACACAAGGGAGAGCAGGCGTGCAGTGATGGGGAAGAAGTATGCAAAGCGGATACTGATTTGACCAGAGTAGGATCTGTTACTTCTCATGCCCACAAACCTGTCTGCACTGTATTTTTACCCACTGTAGTGGCAAATGATCATAGAAACAATTACTGATAGTTTCTTTGTGCATCGGGCTTATTGCTGAGGTGTGGTCATACAACTCATCTGCTCAACCCTAAGATTTTTTGCTAGGCAAAACTTCTATAAAGTGCGTTAAACAGAATTCTGTCATGAACACTTAGAAAACAAGCAATATTATTGCCTGGAAAGAAATCTGTAGTGTCTCTAAGCTTTCTGTAATGGGGAGAAAAAAAAAACGGCTTTCTTTTTGTTTTGGGGCCCGACAAGTGAGAACAGTGAGAAAAAGAGTCACATAGTTTTTTGGTAGTTATGGAAACAAGATTTGCAGCAACTGATTTTGCTTAAAAAAAAAAAAAAGCAGCATAGTGGCTTTGTTGCTTATTGGCAAGCAAACTGTATATTCTGCTTCCTTAGCAAAGAGGGAGTGGCAAACTGTAAGGTGAGGAGTTGGTGTTGAGTAGTGGGAAGTTGTCTTCCAAGCAAAAATGGTTTCAAAGGTTAAAAGTAAATTGCTGTGACATGTATGTGTGTGTACGTACGTAGATGTGTAAAAGCCACTAGACAATGAGAAGTAGATATAATGAGGGGTGCTTGTTTTGATTAAAAATATAAGCAAGGTGGCAGGAGAGTTCTGAGTAAGGATAAGAAGTAGAAGGAAGTGTAGGGTTGCTGTTAGAAGCAAACAAAAGCCACCTTGTGTTTGCAGAGCTGGTAGTACGTAATGGCCAGGGGACTTGCGTAAGTACATCGCTTATACTTGCATCGTGTCTGAATATCTCCAGACTGATGAGCTGTTGGAGTGTCTCGGGTTTGATGTTGTCTTTGGTATGGAATGCTTGGCAGCATTTTAGAATGTGTTTTATAGAGAGAGAGAGAATGCTCCCTCTTCGGACTCGAGCCTTGATACATACACACCAAACTTATATTGGAATAAGTATAAATACTTTGTTAGAAACATACTTTAGGAGATCTAGTACTGGACTTCCTCTGTGCTCCTATACACTGCTTTTAAAGTACACCAACTGTAAGACAACCTGTTTTTTTTCTTGGTGTTGGCCTCTTATCTGTCATCAGTAAATTGGTCAAATAATGGTGATTGCTTTTTGTAGAGCGCTCCTTTAATCTTTGCAGAGACCAATTTGAAGTATAGTGGCTTATTGGGATTGAGTTAGATCTTTGTATATTCATAGCAAGTGAACATCAAGATAAAAGAAACATTAAAGTGATGCAAAAACTGTTGGGAATAATTTACTAGTAGTTGGAAACTGAACAATTTTAACACGTGATAGTCACCAAGTTATTTTGATGTCCCTTCCAAGTTTTCTTTCGGATATATTTATATACACAATTTTAAATGCGCTACAGTCGCTACCTTTTTCTGACAGGAGAACTGATGTTCAGCCCCACTGAGTTGAGTGGAGGAAGAGCAGTAGCATGAACACAAAGTAGCACTAGTTCAGGCATGCCACGAATGAGAGCGTCAACACAGAGACAGCTCTTGGCGTGTGAGGAGAGGTTTTTACAGAGAAGACACGCCAAGAGTTCTTCTTTTATGAGTAGATGAATGCATCGTGGTTATCCATCCATATACTGAAAGGAGCCAGGATTATACAGCAGGAGCAATGCGCTTTATTAGCATCTTTAATAGTTCTTACAGCTACCTTTTGACTTGGCAAATTTGCGTTTTTTAGTAATTGCGAAAGACTTCTAGCTGTGAAAATTCCAGAAGAGCATTGGCATTGTCAGAAACTTGAAGTATTGAACTTGAAAGACTGAACACACAAAATAAGCCTGGTTATATGACATTCTTAAAATGGGCACTTCTTGCAGTAAGTTTTCTTCATTCAAAAACATGGAACTGTATCACATATTCTGTTCCTATGGGTGGTTATGCCCTGTGACGATCCATTTTTAGAAAGAGATCGTGAGGTCATTGTGATGGATTTGATGCTGTGCAGCTTTCTGTTGTCAGAACTTTAATCACTGCATTGGTCCCATTGGTTTTGTCATTGACTCGCTTTCGGGTAGGGAGCATCTCCTAATATAGGCACACAGCAGGAGAGAGATGGGAGCGTAGAACTTCAAGTGTGTCTTTCATGGGCTGACAGAACGTGCTGTGGCTAACAGAACTCACATGAATGAAAAGCTTGCATGCATGTTCACTGTTACTACATTTAAATTCCTGTATTTTGGCTGTGTAATTTTTTGATTATATGAGGCAAAAGCCTGTGAGACAGGGAAAAGAAGTATCAGAAAAGAACAGTTTGGAACTGCACCCTGATTCTTAAGGAAGTGCAGAAAGTGAACCAGTCAGTACGTTGGCCACATGTTGTACGCGCTTTAGGAATAAAATTAATCATGTTGTAAAAACAATTTGGTGATTTAATTTTTTTTTCTTCGTTAGATTAGGCAAAGTTTATAATGCAGCTCTTTTGCAGCCTGTTAATTTTTGACTCCAGCTTTTCTAAAACTATAAAAGGAGGGTTAGGGTGTTTTGAAGCAGGGTTTTTAAAATCTTAAAACCAAAATCTAAATGTGCTTTTCTGGTATTTCATAAGTTAATTGTCAATTTGATATGCAGAACTGCATGTTGAAAAATGTACTTTAAACTTGTCGGCGATTGTGACTGGCAAGTCAGCCCATTGTTTTCATTAACAAATAGTTCATAGCTGCCATAAATCAGCTCCAAATGTACTGTCTGAAACTTTTAGCAACAAGATTCACCTTTAGTTAAACTCCTCTCTAAAAGCTTTGGTGTAAATTCAGTTTAAAGAATTTATCTAGAGCATCGTTTGGATTTCCTGAATTAAATTATGTGAATGTTGGCCATTGGAATGGATTAGAGTATTGTAATAAGTATGTATCTGTTGATAAGTGACAGCAAACTTAATGTGAAATAATATATAAAATTAGTTGTTAATCAGTACAAAGTAATGGCTCGCAATTAGTAAGAATTTGGGTTTTCTTTGGAATATAAGAAATACGAACTGTAAAGAATTTAATCTGAAACGTACATTGCATGTTTCCATTAGCTGGATCTCCCCCTGCTGCAGACAAGCATGAGCCTGTTACTTTCACAAGTTACTTCTGTTAAATGCAAACTGATTATTACTGCATCAAAACCCCTTCTAAACATTTCTTCCATCTCAGCTTGTTGTTTGCCATTTATTTTGAGGAAGTCTGAACAGAAAATACAAAGAAATGTAAAGAGAAGAGTTGTCCTTCGTTGTGCAATGCATGCATCTAAAAATATGCCCTAGTTTATTTAATCACCTGTGTTTGTTCGGAGCAGAACATATTTGTGCCACGGATAAATGTCTGTAAGTCTGAAAAACTGATGAAATATTGATAAGGTTATCTTCAATGTCATCTGTAAGAAAAGTTATTTTTAAGAAACCATCTCTTCATACAGAGCCTCAAAACAAATCTTATCTTGTCTGGTCTCAAGTAACAGCTGCTCAGTATAGAGGGTTTTGTTCCTGTTTCTTTGTGGAGACTTCTATCTTTTGGTTTGCTGCTTCATGCTAAAATTTCAAAAATCATGTAACCACAAACAGTGCAGAGAAGCCAGGGTTTTTCTCGTGGCAGTCTGCAGCAAGAATAGAAGAGTCAAGGTCATCTCTCAGAATTTTACTCCCATTTCCTGTCTGAGCTCTAGAGACTAGACGTCATTGACTCTTTTCTCGTTGCAAGGAAGCTGATGTGTATTTTCAGTAGATTAAGTAATAACCCTGTAGAGGGTTATGTATTGATATTTACAAATACAGTTCTTAGTAGTTAATCAAAAGAGCATGCATTAATAAGCTGAGTAATTTTGCAGCTCAGCTGTTGTTTACAGTTTGGTGGCGATGTATAACTAGTACAGCCAGATCAATCTTAGAGTAATACATACTTAAAACAAATTTATGCCATTAGGTTAATGTAGTATTCTTTCTTCAATCCTTTCACTAGTTTATTATCTGCAGAAATGCTACGTGGTGAACTATTGCATGTTAGCAGTTGAAATCTTTGTCCTATTTTCTAAATCCAAAGAGATTGTCATGTGTGACTGTACCTCAAGATGTGTTTTTATTATAAATATTTGTATATTGATTTCTAGGTTTCTTTATTCAGATGAAGTTCAAATTGGTCCGGAAACAGTCATGACTACTCTTTACACTGCAAAGAAGTATGCAGTTCCAGCCCTGGAAGCACACTGTGTAGATTTTCTAACGAAGCACCTCCGAGCAGATAATGCCTTCATGCTCCTTACTCAGGTAGGTAATCTAAGCTTAGTTTTGATTTTCTATGAAAATTAGTATCTGGAGGGAAATGAGCATATAGTATTACTTCACGGTGGGTTTGCCATCACACAGTCTAATTTCCATGTGAAAATAATTCTGTTGCTTTGTTGGCATTTTTACAGACTTTCTTGGCTTCTAGTGATACTAATGTAGAGGAAGAAGAGAAAAAAACTTTTTTTGTTAACATACAATGTACTGGGACACTTCAAATGGAGTCAGTTTATTATGTATTATGTTTATGTGAATATCTCAATTGTTTGTTCAGATTTTTGTTAAGACAGTTTACTGTAACAGATTTGGTCTGTACTTCTTAAATTATATTTCCAAAACTAAAAATACAAACATGAAGGAAAACCTGTATGCAGTGTATTTTCAATTTTGTACTCTTTTTAGAATTTAAGTGCCTTGGAAGCTATAAACACAAGGTGTAGAGAAATCATCCTATTTTATTCTAGACTTGTACTAGATTTAAAAAAAATACTTGCTTCTTAGAATTAGCAGCTTAGTAACTTGATGCTTGCAGCAGCAGATTACCCAAAGATGTTCTTTACTTTCTTAGGCTCGTTTGTTTGATGAACCTCAGCTTGCTAGTCTTTGTCTTGACACAATAGACAAAAGCACTATGGATGCAATAAGTGCAGAAGGATTTACTGATATTGATATAGGTAAGTTCCTTCTTGTGTCCTAAGTATTGAACTTCCGAAAGGAGTCATACTGTTTTGTTGCTACGTTCTACTTCTCTCTTCAGGTACAGTGTATGGAATCTGTTTAAAAAGAAAAAGTAAAAATCTAAAATGGTTTGAAATTCTGCTTGTAATTCTTCTGGTTTTATGTTTTTTTCTTTTACAAAAAGCCAGCAGTTGTAAATTGGTTTACTTAAATTTGATTGCTACTATATATGTCTATATAAGATTTCACTCCAGTTCAGCTAGATCATGTCTAAAACTCAGACTGAAGGAAGATATTCCAGCTGCTCCAACATCTTGTAAAGTCACAGTTAACTTGTGTTCAGTGGACTTATGCTCAGACTCTGAATGTTGATCTCTACTCTTGATAAATCTAGTCTGCATTTCTGATATGTATTTTATGACAGCAAACGTTCCTTGCTCCAGTTCAGGGCGTATAAAAACTTCTGAAGAAGATATCAGGTTCGGAATGTGAAAACAGCTTTTTAGACTCATATTCTATGATTAAACTGAGAGGAAAACTTTAACAGACTAAACCTTAAATAGCCGATAATTTTTTTTTCTTAAGTTGTTTATAAAATGCAACAGTGAATAAGAAGTACAGGAGAAGTGGCTCCTGTAAAATGCATGTGAGAGCTCCTTTTCTTACAGTCTGTGTTCCACCTTCAAGCTTTGAGGGAGGCAAGTACGTCAATGTTTAAAATCCTTTTCATGTATGTTTAAACTGGTTTTGTGCGCACCACTGCTTCACGTGTCTGTAGTTGATTCAGACTGGCAGACAGGTGTGTCAGTGCTGTCATGAATGATTTGGTTTTTTCCTAGTGTACCACACTACACGATTACTGCCAGTTTTGATCTTGCCATAGCCATGGAAATTCTGTAGAATATTGGTTGTCACTATGTAGATTATGTATGATCACGCTCATATGAATGAAGAGGAAAGTTTATATGCTGTCTTCAGGAAGACAAATGATTTTGTTTGTTTATTTTTAGCTTGGAGTCCCTATACCATAAGATACATTGTGGTATTATAAATGTTCTTAGTGTTTATTTGTTTATGTATTAAGATTACTTAAAATATGTAGAACTTGTTGGTATGAATAGTGATGTACATCTGTTACCATTTTTCTTTAGACACATTGTGTGCAGTTCTAGAAAGAGATACCCTTAGTATTCGAGAAAGCAGACTCTTTGGAGCTGTTGTTCGTTGGGCGGAAGCTGAATGTCAAAGACAACAACTGCCTGTGACATTTGGAAACAAACAGAAGGTCCTTGGAAGAGCTCTTTCCTTAATCCGTTTTCCATTAATGACTATTGAAGAGTTTGCAGCAGGTGAGTTTTGGGATTCTTTATCTTACTGTTTGACCACAGCTCTGCACTGCTAGTCTGTGAGGGTTGAGATGCTTAACACTCTGTTATGGTGTTAATACTGTACTAATAAGCTTTGTGATGCAGTCTTAAGGAAAGCAAAACATCCTGTATAATACACCCTGGTTACTGGAAAACATTAGCGTCATCCTTGGCTTGCAAATAAATGTGGTTTAAATACAACAGTTGGAGTAGTTCTTAGAATTACCTTAGAAGTTTTTTCTTTTTGCAGGCCCTGCTCAGTCTGGAATCTTGTCAGATCGGGAAGTAGTAAATCTTTTTCTACATTTTACTGTCAATCCTAAGCCAAAAGTAGATTATATAGACCGACCAAGGTGTTGCCTCAGAGGAAAAGAATGCAGCATTAACAGGTTCCAACAAGTGGAGAGTCGCTGGGGCTACAGTGGAACAAGTGATCGCATTAGGTATGGCTTTGGAAACTATTTGAAGGAGAGACAGAAGTGTGGGAAGAAAGGCAGCGTATTACTCAACTTCCACTTTTTGGCAGAAGATACAGTAACAAACACGTATCAAAGAACAAAGTTCAAAAGTCTAGAAAGTCTAGGGTGTTTGCTGTATATCCAATTTTAAAATACCAAGTCTTGATCTGTTTTTATTTCAGAGATACTCAAAAGAATCTGGTTATTTTAAAAATAAATAAATAAATCTCAGTGGATTAGCAAAATGTTACACTATAAAGCTGGTACCTTAATAAGGTGGGGTTTTTTTCCTTACTATTGAAATCTAAATACAAAACACTATTGAAAATATAAATACAGTGCCATTTTTGGTTTAGCACTTTTTTTTTAGCACTTTTAGCACTACAGTGGGAGTCTTTCTTGCGTGACTGGGAAGAAGATAACAAACCCATCACAGTTGTTTAACTTCCCTTATTGGCTTCTGTTTTACTAGATTCACAGTTAATAGAAGAATTTCCATAGTGGGATTTGGATTATATGGATCTATTCACGGACCCACAGACTATCAAGTTAATATACAGGTACAGTATATTCTATATGCACCTATTTAAACAGAAAATGCGCTTAGTACAAAAGGCTTGGAGTATATTTGAGTAGAGTAGGAGCAGTCTGATAGATCAGGAGTGTAACCTGTTTTATCCCCAGCAGTCATAACTGGATGACTAGGGAAAAATAAGAACAGTACAAAACTTTCCTTCCTTCTCACTCTGTTCTACTGTCCTTCAGTCATTTTCGGCATTGGTATTTCTTGAGACTGGTTTGGTCTCTCTGTTTGGTAACTCCCAATGAATCATGCTGCAAAATACTTATCCAGTCTAACCTTGAATTCCTGTAAGTTTTCTATGAAAGAATTTCACAGCTTTATAATCTGTTCAGTTCTGCATTAAGTCTGCCCTCTTAATAAGGTTTCTAGTAATTCAGGAAAGAGATCTTGCATTTGTCATTAGCAGCTGTCAGAAATCATTGACATAATATGTAATAACTGCCAAAAAAATCTGCTAAAAAAGCCCCCTGTGTCATCGTGAAGGTACTGGAAACAAGATAAAAGACAGCATTGTGTTGCTTCATGAAAGCAGAGTATGCTTACATCTTGAGTAGTGTGTGAAGTATTGGTCTCTCACAGTAAAGTGTAGAAGGTAGTAAAAGAATAATGAAAATTTTCCATAAGCTACTGCTTTATGAAAGTGAGACTAAAAAGGCTAGGACCCTTCAGTTCATAGGGGAGGAAGTAATGGGGAGATGCGAGCAATATTTATGAGAGCAATGGATAAGGTGTCTCTCTTTTGGTTCTGATCGTATTTGAACATGTTCATTCATCAATAACAGACTCCTCAGAAGATAGAAGAGAGATGCACTAAATCTTCCCTAATAGTGCAGTTCTGGATGTTGGGGGGATGGAGGACAGAGTTCAGACTCATGTGCTGACCCTTAGCAGTATCTTCAGTTGCCACTGTCAGAGAGTATTGAACCTTATGGGCCATATGTCTGAATTGGTTGGGTATTTATCATGTTCTTAGCTTGCCTAGCGGCTTGGAACTCTGTGGCAAGAATGATATTGTGTTTGCTACTGCTTCAGTATTAGACAGAAGGTTGCACGTTACTGTTACAATAACTTCTTTTGCAAAGTTACTTCAACTTTAGACTTGCTTGAAAACATTGTCCCAGCACGGGAATCTCCTCAGTTTCTTCTGCTGATAAAAGATTTATTTGTATTGCTATTCTCTGGACTTATATGCATGAAGACCCTATGCTAATGCTGTGCATTTTGTACCTTCATGATGGTTAACCTGCAAGGCTTTTTGTTACTGCTGTCTTGAAAGATTGATTTAACTAAAACCATCAAAAACAATGTTAAGTTTTCCTAAACCTTGTGGGCTGCTTAATTATACTTTTTTTTTTTAACATTTTAATGTGTCAGTTTGAACCTTTCTCTTTTAGTTCATGTTTCTATAAGATTGTTTCCAATAATAGGTCTTTGCTATTCAGTTAGGCCAGCTACTTTGCGTTTTCTCAAGATTTTCTAATATATACTGGTAGCGTACTGGGAAGTTTGATGTCCTGTAGTAGTCTGCGTATAAGAATTTGATTTTCTTAATTGCTTATTTTAGCTTCTTTTGAGCCAGCTTCCTGATTTTTCCTTCTTGAAGTTCAGCACAGCTGTGGTGGATTTGATTTTGTTGTTCATGTAGGAATGTTGACTCTGAGTATATTGTGGACACTGTTACATAGTGTTTCCATTATGAAATTTTAAATCTGATCCTGCTAATCACTCAGTACCAAATGAAGGGTTGCGTTTCTTCCTACTGAGCAAGTGGTTCACAAGCTCATGAAATGATCAGTGATAGTATCTAAAAATGTCCCTCCTGCTTCGTGTCCTGGTATGACACTTGCCCAGTCTGAGAGGGTAGTTGAAGACACCATTAAAATTGTATTTCCTGATCCTGTAGCCTGATTTCTCTTAGCATGTTGTGCTCAGGACTGTCTTCTAGTAATATTGATCCAGCACTGTATCCTTCCCTTTTTAAGTATGGAATTTCAATGCATTTGAATTCTCTTATTGAGTTTAGCTTTGGTTTGATTCTAAGCTTTCTAACGAAGTCTTAACATTCTGCGGCTGCATGGTTGCTCTGTGCTGTGTATGTCAAAGCCTGGTACTATAACATCACATTGATTCACGAGGTGTGTGGAAAATTTTGTGAAAGAATCTGTGACTTCAGTTAGGAACAGACATTCCCCATCTTATTTGTCCCCATCGTATTTGATAGACTTCTAGCATTTGTTGGAAATTCTGTTTCAGTTTCTTTCTTGACATTGTATTTAAGGGTCAGATTGTCTTCTGTTTCCTATTTGATGCTTACTGCTCTGCCTGTTTTGTACTTAAGGATAGGAATCCTGTGTCTGTCTTTTACAAAAAGGTAATGTTGTCTTCACTGTTACAATATTCCAAAGAGCGTATCTAGGATGAGGTTTTGAAGGAATTTGTTGGCTTTTCTGCATTTCTCAGTTTAAAAACTTTGCTGCAGATTCCTTAATTTGAAATGTTATCAGTTCGGTGTTTTCCAATTATATATCTATGTAAATGAGTAGTATAGTGCACTAGGGTGGATCTTCAGAACAAAAGAGTTAGCTGCAAGTTCCTCAGTACCATACTAGGCATATTTGGGGATTTTTTACTTTACATTAACCTACTGTTGATAACACACTGATGTTTTAGTTGTTGCTGAGCAGTGCTGTACAGAGCTGTGTCCTTTTCAGCTTCTCATACTGTCCTGCCAGTGAGGAGGGCTGAGGGGGCACAAGTTGTTGAGAGGGGACAGAACCAGGACAGCTGACCTAAACTGGCCAAAGGGATAGTCTGTACCGTATGACATCACGTGGAAAAAAAATGGAAAACTGTGATGAGTTGGCCAGAGGTGGGGGGCAGCCGGTACCTGGGGACTGGCTGAGCACTGGTCAGTGCATTGTGAGCCATTGCCATTATTTATTTCTCTTCTGCCTTAGTAAATAGTTTTTATCTCAACCCACAAGTTCTACTTTGTTGTTTTTTTTTTCCCAGTGGAGCAAATGACTGTGGTGCTGTGCTGCCCACCAGGTTAAACCACACCAATCTGTTATGTTAAAGAGATATATGACTTCAGTATTAGAATTGTTAGTATTTATTTTGATTATGGATTTTGATATGGATTTTGATTATGGATGGGGAAAAAAAAAAATGAAGCCCTGTTTTAGGCAAAGTATGTATGCTCCCTTCTGCACAACATCAAAAATATATAGTAATGTAATAATAAACTATTAAAATTGGTAGGAAAGTTTTTAGTGGAGTAATCATTAGAAGTGTGCATGTTACTATAAAGCTGTGATATCCTACTTCTGCAAGAGATGTTCAGCATGGATTAGAAGTGGAATGAGAATTGTGATATCTGCTGTTTCTGATGTCCTAGCTAGTGATTCCTGTTTGCCAGAAGAACTGAAGGCAAAACAAATATGTGATGTGAGTGTGAAGACTCAAACTGTATAAAGCATGGAAGAACAAGTCTCTGCTTTATTCTAAGAATAAATGAGCCACAACCAGTGAAACATTTAAGTCCAGCGTCATGTGCCTCCCTTGTGTGGGCTAAGTAGGTGTGCAAAGATCAGCAAATCTAAGTTATAGGATCATGTGTAGTTTATTAAGGTCAAAAGCTAAAGGTTTAAGAGCTAATTATCCCCTCTCAAACGAAGCCTTTAACCTAGTTGGGGTGGCATTGTGGGCTAGATGGAGCATGCAGAATGGACAGCTGGTGTAAAACTCAGAATCTGTGGTTCAGCACCATGCTGGGTCAGCCATCATGGTATTATTGTTAGGAAATTACAGCTATCTTTCAATCTGAGATTGTGCTATTGTTGTAATTAAACAGGGTGGAGTAGGCAAGTGTTTTCTTGTAGAGTTCCAGTGTGCATGCAGTGAGAACCTTTCGCAAGTTTGTAAATCTAAAAATACAATTGTCCTGTTTTTCTGCAGATAATTGATTATGAGAAGAATCAAACTCTAGGACAAAACGATACTGGATTTAGCTGTGATGGAACTGCCAGTACATTCAGAGTTATGTTCAAAGAACCTATAGAGATTCTGCCAACAGTTTGCTACACAGCCTGTGCGACATTAAAAGTAAGAATGCTTAACAGTATAGAATAAAATATTACTATGATGCCAAGGTGGTTCTATGTGGGCAAAAGCACTACTTGGAATGTTTAATCTGGCAGCTGTCTTTGTCAAAACTTGTTTGATTTCTTTTGTTAAGGAGTAGCTATAATCAAGAAAACTGACAGCTTTCTTTTCTCATTTTCTATATACTAGTGCTAAAATACAGGAGAGAATGATTTGTTCTAGGAAAATTGACACATTCAATATTTTCTGTAAAGTCTTTTAAAAATAATATTATTTGAAAGATAATTCCATATACAGAATTCGAAGTTGAGTGGATTGGAAAAAAATGCTGCACGTTGAAATTATCTGAGGTGGGAAATTAAGTGATTAAGTCATACAACTTGTATGACAAGGAGAAGTACCAGAAAACATTTATTCATGATTAGTGGGATAAAACCAAGCAGTTCAGGTCTGCTGTCAGAGAAACCTTTTTTATTTAGACTTACAGCATCTGTTTCTGTTGTCTGTAATTTAGTATGTAACTTCTATTATGTGGTTACAGAAATTTTTTACTGTTTAAAATTATTTAAGTCAGTAGTGTTTGAACTTCAACATTTTGTAGGTCGTGCTGCACATTTCCATTCTGTTGCTAATCTCTTCTGCTGTTTTTCAGGGTCCTGATTCCCACTACGGAACAAAAGGATTGAAGAAAGTAATCCACGAATCTCCTACTGCTAGCAAAACATGCTTTGTCTTCTATAGTTCACCAGGTAACAACAATGGTACATCAATAGAAGATGGACAGATACCAGAAATAATATTTTATACATAATTTCACATGATCATCTCGGATGTGTCAGCATATCAGCGGACATTTACTGTCACCCACAGTGAGCTAGACAATTCTGTGAAATGACCCAAATGTGTAAAAGCAAAACTGACTTGTTCGAGAGGTACCGGGAAAGAGATTTTATCTGTGTCAGGGTTGGCAGAACTTTAAATTAATTTTTCCTTTTAACAAAGTGTCGAGTGGAGTAAGTAATCTGTATACTGAAGATTGTTTTGAACAGTATGTTGTGATTTAATGGCTTTGTGTTTTGAACCCTTCATTTCTCACATAGTAGAATTCATTTCTTGAACTGGAAAACCCTTATGGTTATGAACTTCATCTGTACATGTTCCCCAGCTTGTTCTACAAAGACAGTAACTCTGCTGCTGTACTCCCAGCTTGCACTTCTCTGTAATATAACCTTGGAACGATCCTGTGGACATGAATTACTACTAATTTTTTTTTTCCAAGTACATCAGCAACGCTGGGTTCATATTGCTATCAACCTTGAGTTTTTGGATGAGTTCTGGAGCATTGACGGACTTGGTGCTCCAGGCAGTAACTGCCGCTGCAGTGAAGAAATGCTATAGCAAATCCTGCAATAAATGGATCTTTCCAGAATCTCTTTTTAATTAAAAAAGGGCTGTTTGGGAATATAGAGCTGGTTATGGAAATAGCCACTGTATATACATATGTGCCTATACAAAAATGTACAATGTGAAAATGAGAATACAGGACTTGTAATGATATTATTTTGACTGGGTAATCTAATACTAAAGAATTAGTATCAACTATGGCCTGTTTGTATGCGGCTTGCTCTATGGTCATCTGATGCGGGCCATGGATGTATACAGTGATCTGCCTGCTACGGCTAAGGGCCAAAGCACACCTCTCCCGCAGGCATTGCATCCCAGCTGCTCCGCACCAACTCCTCTCCGCGCTTCTCGCAGCACTCAGCTCCGTGGCGCCAAGAGGCCGTGACGCGCATGCGCGGCCGAGGGGCGGGGCGAGCGCCGTTCCCGGAAGCGCCGCGCCATGCTGGCCCTCGCCGGCTTCCGTCAGCGGCTGGCGGCACCGCTACGGAGCCGCAGCGGGGCCATGCCCCGGAAGGTGCGAGCCGGGCGGCCGAGAGCGGTGCCCAGCTCTTTGTGCCTGCGGTCCGACGCCCGTTTTTTTCTTTCAGGGAAAAACATCCGGGAAGGAGCCCGCTGAGCCCGGCGCCGCCGCGGGGCCGGTGGTGGCAGCGGGCGACGGCGGCGTGAGGGTGTCGGTGCGCGCCAAGCCCGGCTCCCGCTGCAGCGCCGTGACAGGTGGGCGCCCGCCGCGGTCTGACACTTCTGTTCCAATGGCAAGAGCAGCTCCTTCACGTCCGCCTGCGTGTAGAGCGGTGTGCGCACGCGCAGATCAGAGCCTCGTTCCGCACAGGTGTGCGGCGCGGTGCGGCCGGGCTGCGCTGCCCCGAGCTGTGCGTGCCGCGGTGCCGGCGCCGGCACGGCTGCTTCAGCAGGGACGGAACCTGCAGCAGCTTTAGGCTGTCAGTGTTTCTGTTCAATAATGTGTGTATATATCTGAAAGCTAGGGCAGAGTAGAACTCAACATCGAGAACGCGTTTCAGTTTTTACACTCAGGAAGCGCTGAGCGATTTGGTGAGTTTCCTCAAGGCCGGTAAAATCAGACAGGAGTGTTGAGGCGCAGAGCCCGGGCAGCTCGGCGGCTGCGGTTCTTGGTGAGGTAACGCAGCGTACGGCTGCGCTGTGCCTGCAGCACAACGCGCACCATGGGGAGCGTTGCTGCTGTGCCCAAGGGCTGCGGTGTTGGAATGGTAACACCCAGCTGCCCTCTGGCACAGGGCTGAAGGCCGCGCCGTGCTGTGTGCTGGAAGCCTCTCATTCTGTGCTCGCTAACAGTTTCAAGGCTTTTAAAAATGTTGACTTATTCGCTGCTCTGGGAGTTCATTGGGATTTAAATTAAAATGCTTCTGAAAGCGTAAGCATTCATTTCTGGGAAACGACAGTTAGGCATTTTGAAGATTCAGCGCATGAAATCCTGCGATTCTTCGTTGTAGATGTGACAGCCGAGGCAGTAGGTGTGGCTATTGCTGCACCTCCGTCAGAAGGGGAGGCGAACGCAGAGCTGTGCCGCTACCTCTCTAAGGTGCTGGAAGTGAGGAGGAGTGACGTTATTTTAGAGAAGGTACTTCTTTTTTTTTTTTTTTTTTTTTTCCCCTTTCAGTCTTATTCTGCTGCACTGTAAATCCAAGGCTCTGAAATGTTACTCACTGAGTACAGCGAGCTGCTCTCCAAGTTCAGTCCAAAAGACACTTGAAAAGCTTTTAATTGACTTAATGGGATGATTCATTAAGGAAAAAAAAAACTGGTATAAGAAGAACCACAGCTGATCTTGAGATCTTTAATTAAAATAGTTCTAATTATATATTTTCAAAAATGTATTTGGTACATGTCTTCTGAGGCTCTTAGAGATTCTTTTGCTTTCATTTCAAGTTCAGCTCACATAATTTGTGCAGAGAATGTGCATTTTAGGAAAAAAATGCATTCATTTTTTGAAGGTACCTCTGTATTTTCTGACAAGTACCCATGGTGCAAAAAAAGAGTGTATGTAAAAACCACTGTTACAGCTGGGCCTCAAGAGATTCTTTGTATGAGCAGTGTTGTGTGTTGACACATGATGATGTTAGGTGGAAACTGTTTTATTCGTTGCACTGAATAAATCGTTAATTTATCCATTCATTATGCTTGAATGTCAGTTTTTCCAACTGTGTTGATGTACACTTTGTGAATGTGAGGACACAGTGAAAAATGGTGCCTTTTATTTTTCTACATTTGTTTAATGCACTAGTTGTAGAAGTCTTTTAAAGGATGGAAAATAGCAATATGATCAATGAACTGAGCCCTGCTTTGGTGAAAGGCAGAGATACTGAGATTAGGTTCTTTTTTTCCTGACTCCTAGGCAAATTCCTTAATTCTGTCAACATTTCACAAATTACAATTTTCCTGTCTTAAAGAGTTGTTCAGATTTAACTAGATAAACATCATAAGTGCTAAGCAGAGCTAGGCATAAAAGGGACCAGCATTTTCTGACCTTCTTAACTCATTCTGACTGCCAGAGTCCAAGTAATTACAAGCTAGCACTTGTTTTCCTCAGACCACTGTTTGTTCTTGGTGGAGCACTGCGTTAAAGTTTGTGTTTTATTTGTGATTTTCTGTTCTGATCTGGTAGGTGTGCACACAGAGTGGTTTTTGTACTGGTTGCTCTCTCATACTACTTGCTTCGTGATAAGTGATAACACTGACAAAACAGTCCAGTGTGGCAGGATTTGGTATAAAACCAGGCTTACTCTGTTTCTGTCTGAAGGGCTTGATTTTCATTATCAACTGTCTAGACTGCTTCAAAAGACTATTTTTCATTCTTAAATTCCTGCCATATTTCCACATAGCAGGGTTCAGACATTTTTCTCCTTCAGGATGTCCCAAATCGGTCTTCCAAGCTTTTTCTCAGGCCATAGATTAAAATGCAACATGTTTTGTTTCTCTTGTTTTTACTGGCAAATTTGTAGCTTCAGGCAAAATGAAATGAAGTTGCATGTTTGCCAGTTCCTATGTAAAAACAATTTTGTCAGTAATATTTAAAATAACAGCCATTTGAATCCGAATATCTTATATGCTATATACAGTGCAGTTTGTTGTCATTTAGTTGATATTATCAACTGGAGAATTCAGCTTAAGAGTAACTAATACTCCGTGGGAGGCAGTGTTGAAGAAAGATCTGAAAGTCCACATCTACCAAATGTTTGCAGTAACTTTTTAAAACCTCAAACAAAATACAGTTGGAATTTTGCTTCTAAATAATGCAGTTGAATAATGGAAACTTAGCATTCCTTGCTTTTTGTTCTAGTCTATAAGAAAGGCATAAATTCAAGGCATGCTCTGGGAGCTGTATCCAGTTTTAAAAGGAGAACAGATAAGACGTTGCTTTCGACCTTTAAAATAATAAGAAAGGATGTTGATGAACCATTTCTGACGTCTGTTAATTTTGCCTAGCTACTCACTGAGAATTATTTTAAGTATCTAAATGATGTGTTGGCATCATGATGAGCTTTTCTGCAATGTGTGTTTGGTGGTGATTCTCTGCAAGATGACTTCTGTGTGTGTGTGTCTAACACAGGGTGGTAAATCACGTGATAAAGTGGTGAAGATTTTGGTATCGGTGACACCGGATGAAATATTAGAAAAACTGAAAAAAGAAGCTTCCACCTGACCTAAAACAAGAGCGGAAAATGGAACAATGTAATGCATCGTTGTGAACAGACTGATGGTTTTTTCTTATGTAAATTGGTCCTTCTGGGAATTTGGATACTGACTGGGAAAAGATGCTCCTCTGCCTCCCTCTTCCTTTGTTAATGTGACTGCTGTAGAGCTGAACTGTTCCTGTAGGTTTGGTTAGAAAAAAAATGTGTTTACTGAGGCTCTGTGTCTGTTTCTGTCAGTAAGACTTGTCCTCTTCCCTGCTCTATAAGGGTTTTTGAATGCAGCAAAATTTCGTTCACAGAGCAAAAGGCTTGGACTGATGGGCTTCAGAGGCATTGGTGCAATGTGAATGCAAAACAATCAGTCAGTCTGGATGGTAAAGACCTTAGAAGTGTTCTCCTTAATATCTGGTGGTATGTGTTCAGTGCGGTTCCACACTATGTCAAATATGGAAATCTAAAATTAATGTATTTAAAGCTAATGTATATACTGTGGTTGGTCATCACACAGGCAAGTTAAAACCAGAATTACTTGCATAGCTGAATCAAAATCAGAACGTCATAGTACAAAAAAGGTGACCCAGAACCTAATAGCTGCATACATAGTGGCACTTTGTAGTAGTCTGTAATTAGTTACCTGATGAGCAGAGATATGATTGTGGTAGCTCTGCAAAATGTTTCTCAAGTGTAACGACCTTTTAATAAAAGGGGCAAAAAATATTATCCAACTTTGTTTTGTGTTTATATTTTTAACAGAAACATTATTTCCCAGATGTCATGTACTAGAGCGTTACTTTTAAACAGAACAATTTTGCAGTTTTTCTTTGTTTTAAAATTGAGTACTGTCCTACCCTGTAGCAAAGCTAGCAGAGTCATAGGCAGAACAGAACAAGAAGTCTGAAACAAAATGGGCAGCCCAGTCTTAAGGGTAATGAGAAAACTTAACTTTTCTTATGCTTCAGAGGTCATGGTAAGTTTAAATGTATGTGATAACACATGCATCTGGTAGGAGTTCGCTTTTTCGTCTGAGTCACTGCTGATGTCTGAAATTGACTTGTCTTTACTTTGATTGTTGTATTTTATAAGTGTAGGAATACACATGCATCTATGTATTTAATACCTAAGGTAAAAAAAAAAAAAAAAAAAGTAATAACATTACAGATGCAAAAGTTACAGCTAAATTCCTCTAACTAGCTTCATCTGCTGCAAACTGTAGCTCACAGGTTCCATTTTTCATGGTTGAAAAGCTTTTGTTTTCTCAAATGTTCTGCTTCCTATTATCCTAAATATTGCAACAATCATTTTTAGAGTCAGAGAACTAACATTTGTCACCTCCATGAAGGTGTCTTATTTTAGGAGATTTTATGAAAAACTTTGTTTGGACTGTGTTTGGAGAATTAAGTCTAAATTGTGTCTGGTATTTGTTTAATGTTTTGCAGCTGGGCTGCTTATTTTCTCAGCCTTATGGGCATACATTGCCTTGCTTGTATTTCCTTTTCAGACCATATGGGCCTATTTCTATGTATTGTTCTGTCAGCTTTGATTTGCAGCTCACTGACATTTCGTCTGTTCTTGCCCAGCAGAGGGGTGCCATGTCTTGCAGAAAAGTTAAGTCAAAGCAAGCAAAAAGTAAATGTTCATGGTTGGTTGGTTGTTCTTGTTTTGTTTTTATTTATTTCCCAAGCTTCTGTTTGCTATGAGTGGGAAACAGCAATCCGAAGATGGAGGAATCCTGCTTTCCTAGCACTGCATCCTGAGATGAATGCTGCAGCAGCTGTTATAAAAATTTCTCAGGAGGTTGGTGCCATGTGTTCCATGGCATGTGTTACAGGCTATATTGAAATAACGTGTTACACTTTACCAGGACTCCAGAGCCTGATGGAGGTGGGAGCTGGGTAGGCAGGTGCAGTGTCTAAGGTGAGTTGGTCTTTGGTTATCTACGAAAGTAACCAATTTAATCTTTTGGTTCCCTCTCTGCTTTTGTTCGGCCTAGTGTCTCTGGGAGAAGTGTGGCAAAGAAAGCCTTCATGCAACGAAAACAATTAATTTATTATCACCAAGCCAAATTATTTCAGAAGGATAAAATAAATAACACTGGAGTTGCTGTGTCTGAGAACCTCTTGTATCAAAGTTTTCGTGTAGTCTCTCCGTTATAACTATAATGTCTGAGTCATAGATATGTTTGTCCTGATGACATGCCTGGGAGGCAGGAAGATATTGCTGTTCCATGACACAGCGAAGTGAGGCACAGCGGGGTTAAGTGGCTTGTGTGCCCAAACAAGATGTCAGTGCCAAAACTGTGATTTAGGCCTGGCTCCTTTATATCATTATATTGAAGTCCAACCCCATCAACACTCCTCATGAACGTAGTGGAATGCTTTAATGCTATTTACAAAATGGTGGTAGCAAATATTCTATCTCTTTTCAGCAGAATGTATTTTTAATAGAGCAGTGCCTCCTTTTACTCGTTGGTCACCCCTTTATCCCTGTGCCTAAGAGTATCCTTTTCTTTAAGCAATATGATCATTCGACTGCTTGAAATCCTGCTATTTACTGAAGCTCTGTCCTCTTTTCCTAGTGTATTGTCTGACTGATTTCAGTAAGATCCAGTGTGATTTAATATCTTAGTTGTGGGCAGTCTGTGTATTTTTTTTATGTAATTGAGTTATTTGTAGCTTTGGAACACTGAAAGTAGAAGTTATCTGAATACATGCTATGTCAAGCAGCTTTATGGCATAGAACATTCTTGCTCTTTCTTCCACTCAGTTTATGTTTATTTTCTAAAATCAAACTTTGAAAGCAGGTATATGGTTTCATTGCAGCACTACTCTAATATGCTAATTAAGGATATTTAATTACCTCCTCTGAGGCTGGCCTCCTCGCTCTTTTGGTTTCAATCCACTCCGTTTATCATCTGCAGCACATTCCCATCTCTGCTTTTAGTCCCATGTGTTTTGAAATCCCCAGTTCTTCCTGTATCATCAGTCTAAATGATCCCATGTAATTGACAACTTTGTCAATAACTGGCAGTGGCAATTTACCAGAAAGTGCAGTTTAATATCTTCCTTCCTTCAGCCTCCAGGAAGATAGATACACCTGCTCCTTCTCCTCAGTACTTCACATCTCTCTCTGTTTCCCCTCTTGTACTGTTTATTTGCATATGTAAAACCTGAACCAGCTGAATCCACCTTTTGTTATTATTGCAGCCCACTATATTCCCCTCCTAATGTTTTTCACCTTTATCTCAGGGGGATGATTCACTGCCACATTACAGTGAAAATGTGCTGTCGTCTCCTCCTGGGAGCACAGTGCTTTACCTGCATGTAAAGTCTCTCTTGCTTATTATTCTCTGCCCCAAGTGCAGCAGCCTTTCTTGGTCCTCGTAATGTAGCCAACACACAATAAACAGCCAGAAAACTGCTGAAGAAATGAAATACTTGCCTGAAAGGAAGAGTGTGGTACTTCTCTAAGGTAATGGGAATTCATTTATTCCCGGTCCTTTGTATGTAACTTTTCAAGTAATTGTTTGTAAACAATGAAGAGTTTTGCTTTCCTCTATAAATACTGCATTTGTTTGTTTTTGTATTCTCTCAAGGGCTGGGAAAGCTGAAATGACAAAGTAGTCTGCTATACCACCTCACTGTGTGCTGCTCAGTTTTTGGAAAGTTGTCTCAGTACCATTTTGAGATTCTAAGTGTGAAGTAAGACGTGGAAAAAGAAACGTCTTGAGTATTGCTATAGCAGTTGGTCACTATAGAAACATGCTGTAAAGATAACAGTTGACCACGGGCTTAAGGTGAAAAGAATGTTGAAATGAGCAGCAAATGTTCAAAGCCTCTTTTGTGCTGCTCAGATGAAGCAGTCTGCCTTGTGGGATATAACTGGGGTTACAAATGATCATCCTGGGGTAATAGCCATGAAGCTGCTTTTTTTCTGTTATGTGGAAGGTGTGCAGTGCACTTGGGAAGGGCTAGCAGCACATTGTTCCTTCAGCCAGCTTCTGTTGCCATAATGTCTTGCAAGGATTCATTAAGGCTCAATTTAAAAAAAAAAACAAAAAAACCACCAAAGCTCACAATACATGTTTGGACATCCTTAGTGTCCACCTGCCTGCAGTGTGCGCTGGCAAGTTGAATTTTAGAAAATAAACTATCTATATGGAACCTTTTTATTTTTCTGGTGCCACTTTGCAGGTTTTAAGAAAAGCTATTGCAAAGTTTTCTTCTTCTTTTCTGATGCTCAGGGGATCTGTGAGAGGCAGGCACAGCAGTAGTATCCCCACATGTGCTCAGCTCCAGCAGCTGCCTCCCTGCCACGAGTCCCTGGGCCCTCTTGCTCCCCTCTCAACTTCTCTGCTGGTGTTCCAGGTGAGTGCTCTCTTGCAGGACCAGGCTCTGGGGTTGTTTCTGCTCTGTACTTCTCACCTCAGCATTCTTGCTGGTACTTAGTTCCTTAGATGCTACCACATTATCTTTCTAATTTCTTGGGCTTGACAGCACTTGGAGTGTATCTGAATGCACGTTCGTTTTGGAACGGGAAAAATGTCCTTGTGAGATAATCTTTGCAGTCAGAGAGCAAACTCGTCCCTCTAGTGGGGCCCTGCAACAGCTTTGTTGCCTCCTGGCATTTGCCCTTTAATAAAATGTCTCCTTTTGTCTTCAGTAAATCTGACAGCAATCAGCTAGCACATATTTGAGGTTGTGTTCCTGCTCTGAGGAAAGATTGCTGTTTGCTACTAGGATGCGGTTATGAACAGGGAATTGTTTTCATTATTTCAGCTGCTTCTTAGCAGCGTTTTGACAGTGAAAATGCAGTCTGTTCCTAATAAATATGATAGGTTCATGGGTTTTTTTTAATTTTTTTTTCTTTTTTGTTTGAAAACCATGATTAAGTTCATCACTGTCTGAATATCAGTCCTAATAAATATAGGGAGAGGACCAGCCAGGCTAATTGTACTTGACTAATTTCACTTAATAAGGATGTCTGATTCTGCTCCATCGCTTCCTTGCACAGTTCAGGTTGAGCTACTAAAGCAGACCCAGAGCTTTTTGATAAAATATTTCTAAAAGATGATCAGCTTATAATGACGTTCTTCTGACTTCTTTTTGCTGAGTTTTCTGTCATTTGTCAGCTAGAATTAAAAAAAAAAAATCTTTTTTTTAACAAAGTGCCAGGTGATATTTCTGGCAAGGCGTGAATGTGAATTGAGAACATCTGAAAACAATGATTTGACAATAGCTGTCATTAAGTTGTGTATGTGCAGCAGAACTAGCCTTCCAGTAGCCAAATGCTTGTATGTGTAGCAGTAGAGAAGATGTAAGATTTAATTAAACTTCTCAGTGTATAAGCCTGTATAAACCCTAGATTTTTAAGTAAACACATGTTGTTAGTTCATTTTAAGAACTTAGCTATTTCCAGACTGGGTTCTTATCTTTGTCCCACTGGTATCCATTGGGAGGCACCTTGATTAGACACCCTGAGGAAACGGAACCTGTTTGCTTGATTCCTGGGTTTGAATAATAGGTAAACTTCTTAAATCTGAAATTGAAAAAGATAAACATGGGGAGGGGGAAAAAAGGGAATAATTTTATATAAGGGTCATACATGGGCTAGTAGCAGTTTTTCTTTGCTTGTTGGAAGTATTTGCTGCATATCCGAAGCTCTGCTGGAGAAAATCATGCACAGAATAGAGGAACGGAGAAACTCTGGATGTTTTATAGCTGTTACTCTGCTGTTTAGCACTCAAGACAAAATAGGGAAAAACTGTCACAAGAGTAATACTTTTCTAGGCATATTTTCAAGGACCATAAATCGAATAATTTGCAACATAATGTCCCCCATCTTTCACAGTTATTTGTTTGCTTACAATCTGTGAATCCAGGTGGAAAAAGGATATTATATTGCCTATGACCCTCTTAGTGTGAATTGTGAGCCCTTAAATGCCAAGCTACTTTTTTCTTTTTAGGAAGGAAAGATTTATCTTCTGAAATCATAGATCCATGCAAAGGCTGTCCATGTGTAATATGGAAAGAGCATCTACTGGTGCTGTTGTTATTTAGAGGTGTGTGGGTTAAAATACAAATTTAGGTGGAAAAATCTGTGCGCTACTCAGAGCTCCTCTCTCCTGCCTTCTCATCTCATGTATGTAAATTGATTCTACAAAGGCAGCTACAGTTTGACAGTATTTTCCCTCTGTTGACTGAACTTCTGTCCTTCACAGCAAGTCAGGACTAACACTCTGTAATTGCTCTGAGAGGTCGGCACATCCCCCTGACACCGCTGTCATCCAGCTGCAACTCCTGAGGCCCTACCTCATCTGCAGAGCTCCCTCCAAAGCACTGTGAGGTCTCCCACAGGCTTCCATGATGCTGACCTGGCAGCCCTGGGGCCCCCTCGCAGCAGGACGAGCTGCTGCCAGAAGTGCTCATTGAGGTTAGTGCATTCCGCATGAGTTTGCTCTGCAGGGGGAGTATAACCGTGGACTGTATTAAAAATTGTTTCAAAGTGAGACATTCCTTTCTTTTTCTGTGTCAGGACAGCATTAAGACTTAATTAAAAGAGCAACTTGAACTCTGAGAAATTCACACCAATCATTGCTCCTCTGCTGTATTAATTTCCAGTGCTGAAGGAGGACAAATACCAAAAGGGGAAGACATGTCAAGATTTAAGTGAAATCACTTAAGATGGTAAAATCAGGTCTTCTGATTAACTGGCTCATTCAACAGAGTCATATGTGAGAAGGTAAACCAAACACTTGTTTTCTTTTCCTTTGCTGCCTGTGAACAGCATCAAGCAGAAGTGTCAACCATCCTTTGTCTCTTCCAAAATGAAGTGTTTTCCCCACAAAGGAGCCTTTGGTCTACTGCTACATGCCTGTTCAGTTTTAGAGGATAAATATAGCCTATGGTTTTAGAGGGTAAATCTGTGACTTCTTAGTTGTAACAAACAAGTGTGACTGCCACCAGATTTGGCAGCAGAGAATAAGCTATCAAGATTGTTGTGAACTTAGAATTGGCAGCAGGGGAGAGTGAGCTGTATTTAAGTATTTTAAAGAAGAACATGTCCTAAACATTAAGATGAGAGCCAATTTTAGAGACTAGGACTGCCAGTTATCTTTGTGTCCAGTTTCACGAGGATGTTTTCCAAAGAAGAACGTCAGACTTAAAATAACAAGGGCGTATAAACTAGCTATAGCATTCTGTGTTTTGTCCTTTTCCCCCATTCCTTTCTATTTGTAATAATCTATATATTCTCACTGTAGATTAGATACACGTTCTTGGAGATGCATACTCCTCTTTTTCCATGGGTAAAGCTCCAAGTCTCTAGTTGACGCTGTAATACAAATAATAATAAGAGCATAATCAAGGTTGTATTTGTTTTGTGGTTATTCTAAACTCTAGAGGCTTACAGTAATTATAATACCATTAAATACTAACAGCAGAAGATTTAGGAGTAGATCATGAGAACCCTGGAAGGAGATGAAAATGTTGCTCAGTTTTTTTCAGTACCCCAGGCACTGCATTCCTCTCTTTTATAGCAAAATACCAACTTAAAATAATTTCCAAACTGCTGGGACATAGATCAACTCCCCTGTGCTAAGGGCAAAGCATGCCATATAGAAGATAGGTTTACGTGGGAGAAACTGAGCAGAAATCAACTCAGTTTCAAAAATTAGTTCTCTGTGATTTTGGAGCACTGCATCTCCCTCCATTTAGCGGTCAGAGATACTGCATTGAGTGCTCAGAGACAGGAATATGAAGAAAGCAAGTCTTCCGTACATCTCAGCATACCTCTCACCGCGTTATCTGATTGCTTTATGAATTGTGCAGCCAGGGTTATGACTTCATTTCAAAAACTTGTGGAGTGTACTGATGTGAAAGCATTATATGACATGGTTCTGTGACCCAGCCCTTTGCCTCACACAGCTGTACTGAGTACCAGCTTGTATAAGCCAGTGCAATGTGGTTATCTGTCTCCTGTCCTCTATCATAATGTGTTCACAGTGTAAAGCTCCTTTCACGTGCTTAACTTTGTGTAAATACAAGGGATGAGGGCACTGTGCATCTAGAAACCAGGTAATGGAATTAGTTGTGCTAAGACTTAAGGTGTCACGGTCCCCACGTGAGATAGACCAGCTCCTAGCCAGTCCAGATAGGAAGAGAGCATCCAAAGGGAAGGAGCAGTGTATGATAAATACCCTTCCTTTGGCACAGTTAGAGTAGGCTCATAACAAATGTGAGAAGTGCAATTTTCCTGCAGCTTTTTAATTTCCTACTAATGCCTTTCACAGATGTAAAAAATGTTTTTTTGTCAAAGTCATTATCATTTAAAGCCATATAAATTTGAAAGCTCCTACAAGGTTACAAAGGTTAATTAAAATATCTATTTTAACTGTTCCCCAAACATATTATGTTTGATTTTTTGTTTTATTCCTCTACCTCCTCTTTGTCTTGTGTATCATCAAGTTTGCTGACTAAGGGCCAAGGATAGGACTTACAAACTATTTTAATTTTAATTGCATTCTGGCCTACATCAGTATTCAGGGTGTCTTGCTTATCTTCATCTGATATGATGTGTTGACTTGGAAACCGAGCAAGGTGTGGACACAAAATAACTTACTGAATTAAATAAAATCATAACTACCGATCAGTGGTTCTGCTGTCCTGCTTTGCCAATTAAAATAGAAGTCCTTTCTGTTACTGCATGGGAGTCTGCTGTTTATCATCTGCCTGCAGACCATCAGCCCTGTTCCACATCGTGCGCTCTGCAGTTTTGCCTGCAGGCCAGCATGGCACAGGGACAAGCAGGGCAGCGTCAGGCTCAGAAGCTGTGCAGCCCCAGCGTGGCGTTACCCACCACAGTTGCGATGCAGATGTTACATGCATGAGATCCTTCAAGCGTTATAACATTTGTTTAGGTTCCCAGCATGCAGCAGTGTGCTGACTGCTCCTAAGTATTTATGTCTGTTATGCTCACAGGAAAGAACGTGCTTTACTTAGCAGCTTAATCTGTAGGAATTCAAATCAATTCTACTTTTTGACCTCTGCTTGTTTTTCAGGTCTGTAGCACTGTATGTCCCTCTCTGCTCTAAGGCAACTCTTAGTGAGCTGTCCATGACTTTTTGATACCTTCTATCATTTTCTGTTGTTAATAATCTTCTTTCAGCTGTTGAAACTGAGGCATTCTTCTGCAGTTAACTATGAGATTGCCACATTAAAATGTGTGGCTGTCTGCGAGTGATACTAGGGGAGCACAGGAGAGATTTTAGTAGGTTTCTGGGCTCTACCAAGTTCAGCTGGGATCCCTAACTGGGCTGAGAGTGGCACAGACGAAAATACCAAGAAGACGCTGCCATACACCACTCCACAGTGAGTCTGTCCCAAAGCAACAAACTCATCACTGCTGATGAATGGTGTTGAGGAGGAAGAGGTCACATACTTCAGCCATGGTTAAGAAAGAAGCAGGCAGTGGGCTCCAGCATGGGGAGCTGAGGGAAGCATGGAAAATCTGTCCCTCCGTTCACCTACTTTTAGACTGGCCATTAACAAAAAAGGAAAATAACTGGAAATTTTCTGTCAGAGACAGTTGTGTATGTACAGCTGTCAGTGCAACTGCAGCTCCTCATGTCTCACTAAGAACCATAAAATGCTTCTGCCAGTCTGAGTGAGCACTGAGCTGCTAGGGGTGTTCTCTGGGATGCCTCTGATGAATCTTTTCTGCAACCAAACCAGCTCTTTCACCTGTAATGTTTCTTAAACCAATTGGGCTGTGATGGCAGAAAAGGCTCGTTTGCTTTTACATTTGTCTGTGTGATTGTTGAGAGTGTTATATATCTTAAGGAGAAAACAACTGTAAGGGCAGTGTGTGTTGGTTGTGCTCTTACCAACAAGTAAGCTGAAGGTCTCTGAGCAGATAGCTGCACCCCTGAACAACTGGCCTGCCTGTATTTTTGCATGGGTTCAGTGGGACTGCTTTATTTAATCTAAATTGAATTTTTTGCATTGTACTTTTCTGTGGCCAATTTCAGTTCAGTCTGATCTTGCTTCTAACTTAACAAATCTAATTTAAACCAAAGCAGCGCATCCATAGCCTCATATGCAGGCATACCACGGATGCTTTAACTATGTTGGCTTACACTGAAGAATGTGCCTTTGCCCAGTCTGTAACAAACCAGACAGTGCTGACATTTGGTTTCTCTTTGTGTAGCTACTTTTCCATTTAGAGACTATTTTAAGACCTTGCTTTAATTTTGCCAAAGGAAGCCAAGATGCAGACATTAAATCTGGTCTTAATTCAGGGTTGTTATAGCCATCTTGATGCCCACTTAGGGAGGCATGAATTAAAAAAATAAGCTGACATTCAGCTGTTAAAGTTTCTGTTTGTGTGTGTGCGTTGCGAGTCTTAGAGCTTTCTAGCAATCCGTCAAGTTTCTGTACTAGCAGTAGGAAACCTGGATGTCTTGAGAAGGTTCTCTGAGCCATGTCCTGGTGGACATGTTCATGGGCAGGTTTGTGCCTTCTAAAGCACATTTGGAATGTGTGATCTGAAGAGATAAAAAACAGGCAGTTGAATTCATTCATCACCTCATGTCCTGCAGCGTGCCATTTGCATATGCAGCAAAAGTGGAATTGAGCCAAAGAGCAGCTGAGTTTGCGGACGGCTTTGAATCCAAAGTCACGACGGGACCTGCTGGGATGTCTCGGATCCTCCCCCAGAGCATTAATGAGAAAGAGATACCATCTGGAAGAATTTTCTTGCCAAGAGATTGTGATGCCATCTTTGTCTTCCAATTCTCATCAATCACAAATGGCTTTTAAACAGATTTGTATTTTACCTTCCGTCAAATGATTTCATCATCTCAGCTTCTAAGAACACTCTCTTTGCCCTTTCAATAGGCTCTTTTAGAAGAAGACTTTTTGTTTCTGATAAGACACGTTGGTAGTGATATTCTGCCACGTTTTTCCTTTGCCTGCATCAGTGTATTCCCTCTTTCATCTCAGCTGACTCTTATCCCACTCCTCCTCTTATCCCACTGAATTTTGTTTCCTCTTCCTTTGCTGTAGGTATGAAAAAACAACTTGATTAAAAAAAAATGTAATAGTACATCCAGTGGTACAATCATCAGTTTTATTGATGTGGAATCAAGTTTATATTATCCCTTCATTTTTAATTCACCTCTGTTTAGTTCAGTATTTAACTCCATATTAACTGTCAAATTGGACTATCCATACTGCTATGATGAGGCTGGTCTTACTCAGCTTATATTTTAGAGGGTTTCTTCTATTACACCCCTAGGAGTTAGAATCATTTATTTAGTATGGTCTAGCTTTGAGAGCTTTCTAGGCCACATAATCCCAGCTGTGCACTTGTAAATACTGTGCTATGCTATGTAACTACATAGTGAAATACAGGCAGCGTTTCAATCATCACTGCCTGCACAGTGTCTAGAATGCGTTTGGCTTTGTGCTTTTTTTAAAAAAAAAATCAGGAAAATAATTCATTCACCAGAATGTTTGTAACACCTCATATTGTGGCGTAGCGATGCAGCTGAGGTTGTTATGTGCCATACCTGTACATTGAAATGAGGCAGCCCATCTGGAAGATTTGCAGCTGGAGCGCACAGCACAGAGAAGGGAAGCAGGGCAGACTTAACACTGTTTTACAGATGGGAAACTGAGACACAAAGGCATTAAAAGTGGTTTGTAGCTGAGCTAGGAATTAACACGCGTGTCTGGTTCTATCTTTGAAAACATCCTTGCCTTTTAACTTTCACTTTTGTTCACACAGAATGAGTGGCACTGCAGCAGAGTTGTCTTTTCAGAATTTTACAGTAGCTCTGAAAAGGTCTTCAGGAGCATTCAGGAATGTGAGAAACTGTTCAAATGAATATCTGACATAGAATAGCTTAATGCCTGTGTAATGATAGGAGGGAGAGAGGAAAAAGAGCATGGGACTGAAAAAAGCACTTTTAGGCTGGTATTAAGAGTATGTCTAATGCAAGTATGAAGGGAAGTAGAAGTAGGCTGATCTTTTATGAGCTAGCACTAAATCCATTTTGTCTCTTAAAGACTACAATCTTGCTGGTGAGGTCTGGAGACCTTCTCCAATTGGATTTACACAGGCTGCAGGGCATGTAATCAATAGCTATTTGTTTATCGTTCCCTGCATCTATCTGCCTTATTTAGGGGCTTGAAAATTCTACCAGTGTGCTAAACTGCTTCCAGATTCCTGGGTCCCTATTGTGCTGGCTTCTTGTGGGCTGCGGAGGTCCCTGCAGTCTGGGGGAGGAAGGAATTTCTCTTTTCTTCCCCCAGGCAGTGGAGTGGCTGTGAAGTCATCTAATAACCAATAATCAAATCTCAAAACATATTTTCCCCTAAAGGGATTGGTATACAGAGTAAGTGGCCATGAAACAATTGCTCCTTTAGCCCAGCCGTGCACCTTCCAATCTTTCCCTGGCCTGTGCAATGTGCCCTTCCCACTCCCATCTTTTCTAACAACAAAAACCATAATTCTGCTGATGGAAATATCCTCTGAGCTGCAGGGCTGCAGAAATAGGATTTGCCCCTGTGGCAGTTTGAGGTTAAGCTTCTTTATGTTCTTGCAGCAGTTCAGCTGCGGTTGTGGTTCAGATGAGTGCATGTGGACCCCGAGCTTGATGCTGCATCAATTCATTTCAGAGTGGGTGTTTTGAGCATGTGGCATATAGATGAGTAACACGAGCTCCATCAGAGGAGAACGCGTATCCACACAGAGCTCTTGCACTAAGCACGAACTCCAGAGGTTTCATTTGTATTCAAGTGCTCATGCAATTAAAACCACTGAAGCAAGCCTTTGCCATGGAAAATCTAATTTTCTTTTTATTACGTAAAAAGAATATGTAATAGTTCGAGGCTGGTTGCACTTGGTAATTATTACTGTTAATTTATTTTTGAGTACGTGGCTCAATAGAAAATAGGTCCTTCCAAATATTTCTTTAGAAACAGGCTTCAGACATGAGTTTGGACAAGGAGCATCTGCCTTCTGTTCACGAGAAGCACTTGGAACGTGGTGGCCAGAAGCTGTATGAAACCTTATGGTATGCTTATATATGGTTTTTTAACCTTTATCTAAACAGTACTAATTTTAGCCTTAGATTTTTAATTTATGTGTGTATATATGAAATATTATGTGAAAAAGAAGCCTTTATGTTTTAAGAAAAATCGGCATTCATTTGTATTCCTGCTTGTTACCAGTAACAAAGAAAGTAACCAATAGGAATGATGTCCTGTGTTTATTAGACTTGCAGGAAAATGTAGTTATTACCAACTTTTACCATCTCCTGTAATGAATTTGCATTTTAATAGGACAGGGTACTTAGCAAGTCAAGGGGTGAGCAGCGTGGTGATAACACTCTGGCATCGCTGTTCACATAAACAGATGAGGACTGACAACCACTAAGTGCAATCCATGCTGTACTGAGGAAGAATATAGGCCATGGTAAGCACAAAAAATAAATTTCAGCCTGCAGGACCTAATGAGAAACCAGTCCTCTTGAGAGGAAAGATCATTCCACACCACCGTGTTAGAGCATGTCCTGGCAGTTCTGGAGCCACTGGGTTCTGTTTTGTTCTCCAAGTTTCACGTCTGTGTACCTTGAATTGGGCTGTATACTTTCTAGGTACTTTCAGGGAAATCTGATCTACCATATTATCTTGCTTAGCTTTAAATCATTAGAATATTAGTACTATGCATAATTTAAGCAAGATTAAATGGCTTTCTTCTCATGTGCAGAAGACAGATTGTGATAACTTTACCTGATTGGCAAAGGAAACGTAAGGGAGGTGCGGTTTTGTTGACCCGCTCCGAAGGCAGGCAGGTGCTGCCCTAAGGAGTAGTCTTGTCTTCCTTCCTTGGCCACATTCCTAACCCTTCCTGTCTGCCGGGGCCTGAGGACGTGGGTCTGCACAAGCTGGAAAATTCATCCAAAGTTGTGTAATTCAGGTTTTGTACTGAATAGGAGTGGTAGTAGAGGGGAAACAGCTTAAATTTGATATAAAGAGAACTTTCCTTCCAATACCTCAATATAAGAAGCAAACGAGACCATGTTTCTTGGTTAAGCAGAATATTTATTTGCGAATTATGAGTAGGAGCTTAGATACATTCCAATATATTTTAAGAGCAGAAGATGAAATATACATTTTCTAGAAATTGTGCTGATTATACGTATACCAGAAATAAGACATTATTTTCAATGTCTGAAATCTCTTTTAAAGTGCCTCTTGAAGGTATTTCAGCTTCTAGCTAACCTTTCAAAGCACGTCTGCACATTGCTATTCCCAGCTGCAGAGTTAGGGTAAAACGGAGCTTGAACAGCAGCTTGTAAAATTGTATCTCACAAATCATGCTAAGAATTTTTTATGCACTTTCTTTTGCCTTCAGATACCTAGTGACTTAACTGTTAGCGTTTTTTAAAGTGCTAGTTAAGAAATTGCATGAAAGCTACTGAGTTTTCTTGGAAAAAGAAATTTGCATTTGTAATCTAGCATGGTAATTCTTTGCTGTGGATTAACCATCGACACAAAACTGCTGTACCTGTTCAGGAAGGGATTTGAAACTGCCACTAGAGCCGTGCACAAACTTCAGCCCTTTTCAGACTCCTGGTAATGTGGCAGTCATTTCTTAAAACATAACATTTATCTTTCTTTTCTTTTATTCATGTTAATAATGATGTCTGAGCAAATGTCAGATGGAAACATTCTCTTAAAGTCAGACTCCAGGCTCTGAATTTCAGTGTTTACCTTGAGATCTCCATCATATTTAAAGCAAACCATTTCTGTAGTGTTTGAAGCTGCAAATGTTAATGTTGTCTAGTTTCAGTTTTATCATCTACAACAGTACTTAATGGTTTTATTAAGCTTGACAGAAGCAATAAACTGGACTTCATCACAGATAATGATTCATCTAAGTGGGAACTTCTGGAGGTAATATATATTGAATTGTTTACTTTTTTGTCTAGCGTGAGGTATGCATTTATTTAGAAATGCATTCATTAATAAAATGGATTCTTGCCGTAATTATTCCAAAGATATTTTGTAATCATACAAGTTCTTAAAGTTGAATTGAGTTTTAATGGTGAGACAGCTGGTCAATAGCATGAGTCAAGGATGTAAAGAAAGACACCAGGAAGCTGCGCTTGGTCTCGGTGTCTTTCCTGATCACTCAAAATGTGACAGCTGAGACCACTGAATGTGTGATTCCGGTAACTTCCACTTAGGCCATCCTAATACATCTGCTTCTGCAGCTTGTTCACAGTTGTGTAGATTATTTATTCACTTGCTGAAAGATTCTAAAATTAAAATAGTCATTGGGTTTTTGAGGATAAGTAACAGATGAGACAGAACCCATGCTTTTTGCCAGGTTTTATTTCAACCTGAGATGCTACTCCAGATGGTAAGGAGGAAGAATATCCTGGCACAGCCTGGCGTCCCTGGCACAGCAGGCAGCATCGGGCTCTTTGCAGAAAGAGATGCTCTCCTGGCTTGGAGGTAGGAGTCTGAGTTATCTGGCATCTTGCGTGTGATTCTGCATTAAAAAGGAATCCCACCAAACCACCTTGCAGGCTTTCTGTAGTGCACAGAGAGGAATTTTGGATGATCTTTTATATCCTCTGGTGTAACAGCTCTTCCATATTAATGGTGGTTAAGTATCAAGGATTAAGAAGGGTGCATTTTATCCAGGAGAATTCCTCGAGGGAGAACAAACCTTTCACTATGTTTCCAAGGTTAAACAACTGAGTTCAAGGCAAGTACTCCAGGGAGTAGGGTATTAAATATTGTATCAAAGCTCCTAATATTATATGAAAAGAGAAAAAGAGAAGAACTTAGCAGGCAGGTGAAAACACTTGTAAGGACCTTTTGCATCACAGACTGTACTCTGTACTTGGTATTAGTGAGACCGCACCTCGAGCACTGTGTTCCTTGTTGGGACCCTCACTACAAGAAAGATAATGAGCTGCTGGAATGAATTCATAGAAGAGTAATAAAGCAGGTGAAGGGGATTAGAACACATGACTTGTGAGGAGAAGGTGAAGGAACTGGGGCTGTTTAGTCTAGAAAAAAGGAGGCTGAAGGGAGACCTCATGGCTCTCTACAACTACTTTAAAGGAGGTTGCAGCAAGGAGGCTGTCAGTCTCTTTTCTCAGGTGACAAGATAGGAAGCAAGAAAATGACTTCAAGATATTAAGATACTCTAGGGAAGGTTTAGATTGGATATCAGGAAGAATTTCTTCACAGTGGTTAGGTACTGGAATGGGCTGCCTGCAGGAGTGGTGGAGTCCCCATCCCTGGAGGTATTCAAAAGACACATGGATGTGGTGCGTAGGAATGTGCCTTGGGGTTAAGTGATGGTTGGGCTTGATGATCTTAAAGGTCTTTTCCAACCTAAATGATTCTATTTAAAAGCCATACACAGCACGTTTCTAAGATGAACAGTAAGCATGCTCTTTAGTTTTTCAGCGGCATCTTATGAGCTGAGACTGTGCTTTAGACTTCCATATTTATTCTTTTTAAAGCAAGATACAGTAATTTGAACTACTTATCACATAATGTCATGACTTTTACAACAGTCAGCAGGGATGATTCCGTTTCTGTACAATAGCTGAAGAAAATGTCAAGTGCAAAGAAATGCACAGCTCTCTTGATACAAATTAGCTTATCGCATAAATGGTGAAATAAGGAACTCTGACCCTATTATAGTCAGACATATGGTAGAGGATTAACACTCCAGACTTCTAATTAATTACAATGTCTCATCCTCTTTATTTTAGCTGAGCAGGCTACTCTTCTAATTCAAACTAGCAGCTGTCCAGTATTAATACTTATCTGTTAGTACTGCTTCTTGAGCAGCAGTCAGCCTAGGTGAGTGTTGCAATTCTGAATGTTTCAAAAGTAGATTTCAGAAATATTCAGAAACTTCCCTACGCTTCAGATATCTTTATTGTGTGAATAATTAACAGTACTTAAATTCTACAAACCAAAAAAAAACCACACAAAACTCTTCAAAAGCTCTTCACTGCTTATGCCATTTTCTCATGAAACAGAGTAAAGAACAGTACTGGTTATAGTTCTTTTCTTGTATAACAGCCACACAGTATTTCATACAAACTAATTACAGTAGACATCACAGTTTTACAGCTTTACTGAAGTGGAAATCCAGAATATGTTATGCACACACTACATTTAAGATAATACAAATTAATCTAAGTCTTGTATCACATCTCAGGTTAACCTAGTATACCCCTGAACTGCTGAAGTAAGAATATAAATGTTTAAACTACTTAATTCTTACACTAATTGTTAGACCGTGTTTTAAGAGGAATTCTGCACAAAAAAATTTAAGCCACTGTCTCAATAGACAGTTTATATAACATGAAACCTTATTTCTCCTGCAACTGACAACAAATTAAATATTGAGATATCATACCTCTGTCAAACACCTAAGGAGTTCCTCTTTTGAGTTTTCATAAATTCTAACCCCATAAAATACTTCTGTAGTAGCACATTTCTTCTCCTCTTTAAGGCATCTGAAATTCAAACTAAGCTTTTCTCACTATCAAAAATCAAACTAGGAAATGCTCTCTGGAGAAAGCCACAGTATGTCACTTCTACGAACAGCTACCTTAAGACAATGTTACAGGCCACTATGGGCTGCATACAAGCCACAGCCACCTTCCCCTGACCTGTTAGTTTTCCAAAATGCAGAGAGGATCTCAGTGATGGAAGTAAAAGAATAAGAGATGGATCTTACAATAAATTTCTACAGACTAAACAAACCATATAATGGACTTTTATTATTCATAAAAGGTATTCCCTTTTTCGAGTCACACTACAGATAAACAACCACGGACTTCAATACAGATTCTTTAGTTACCTCTAAATTATCAAAAATAAGAAAACTGATGACAAATGAAATCCAAAATTTAACTTATTACATAGTGTTACTGGGCTTTCCAACCACAGGCACCATCAGTAGGGATGGTAACGAGGCCCTGGGTTGTAGGAGTTGTAGCCATACTGTCCGTAATAAGATTGTCCTTGTCTGTGCTGCTGGTAGTTGTTACCCCAACCTCTGTCTGGCCTCTGATTAGATCTGTGGTCACCTTGCCAGTTGTATCTGTCCCCTCTAAAATACCTGCCATCTTGAAACCTGCAAAGAAAAGAAATAACAAATATTCAAACAAACTGCGAGTTTTTAAAAGATGAATGATAATGAATTCTTCACTTAACTAACAGCATAGTCTTGGAATTTGTACCCTAATATATACATCACTTACTAATTCAGTCCTTTGTGGATTCCCATACTCAAGAGCATGAGTGTATAGCATAACTTAATGACACTCAATGAACTAATTATCAGTGGTAGTTAGCCACTGTTCAGGCTAAACTGTTGCTTTTCAGCTGTAGCACTATTGTTATGGACAATGTTAATTGTCTAATGTTAGTATTATGAAACATACCATATGCTGGAATTGCCCTTTTTCAATCACACAGAAATCAGACATTATTGTCCAGGATTAAGTAAAAAGCTACAATTACATTCTGAAAAAATATAATTCACAGTATTTTGCTGTAGGCAGGTAATATTGTCTTTGCTAGACAGAGATGACAGATTTTACAGTTGCTTCTATTAGAAGTGCAGACTAGTCTAACACAGCGCAGCAAATATTCAGGTTACAAATGAAGTGTTTTGGACAGCATGCAACAGGTCATCATGTTATTAGACTGTTCCTTTGCATGTTTCTCACTAGTTATTAGCCAACAGAAGATAGGCTGCTTAGTTTTGCAGAACTCTGATCTTTCCTCTCTGGAAAAGTGTTCCTGGCTGAGCAGTAACAAATCCCAGTACAAGGTGTTTAGTGGTTCCAGCTCATTCCTTTCTGAAAAGCCGATTAGCTTGTACTTTTGAAGAGTGTGCAAGAACTTTCAGTATCAGAATAGAGAAAACAAAACCTCACTAAGTCTCCGATAAGACTGTCTTAAAGATAGAACTATCCTTCATAGTTACCTGTTATCAGTGCAAATTCCTATTTTTATTCTAAAATAAGTGTTAATTTGACTAGGTATTTGCGAAACTACTGATGTTTTCTTAAAAAAAGACACCAGTACCGATCTCTGTTTCTCTGATTGCCGCCAGATCTGTTTCTCCATTCTTCAACTATGGGAGGAGGATCTGCAGGGCGTTTCAGGTACTCTTGGTACTCTTTGTCATCTGACGTGAACCGATGAGCAAACATCTTTTCATAATCCAAGGGTATGTCAACCAAGGAAGTCATTCTGAAAATTTTAAACATTTTGAACACAATAAAAGTGCATTTAATGATGTAGAATACTCTTATTGTAACAGCTACCACAATCCAGTTAGGACAAGGGAAAAACAATAAAAATTTACACTCTCAGATGGGCACAGCAGTCAAGTTTTGGGCTGACAGCGTGGATTACTTGATACTGTCTGGGTGATCTAAGACTGTAAATACGAACAAAATGTGCTCGTTGTTTCAGCTCTCCTGAATAGGCAGTCTCTGACAGAAAGCAATGCCAATTCCATGTCCAACCTTTGCACATCTATATTGGCTATGCAGACACTGATCAGGCTAACCACTTAATATAGTCAGATACTACACAGCAGTGTCACTGAATCAATTCGGAGCGAGATGAATTGCAGTAGAAAGAAATGAGGCATTCTGAGGGTCAGCAATAGAAAAAACACTATTTCTTCAGAGTGTACTCCCAAACCATTCCGAATATGACAAGCATTACTACAATCAACTTGAAAAGTTTCCTAAGGCAGAATGCAGTGCAAACTTTGCAGGTAACTATAGCCCGCAACACAAAACAATTAGATTTATTTACCATAATTTGTGTGTTAATAGCTTCTTTCAGAGAAAGAATAGACCTACGTTGACGTTAAACTGCCTCATAATACAGCTCTCAAATATGATTTGTGTTTAAGGACTTTGTTTGTCTATCTGCCTACATGTGAATCAGCCCTAAAGAAGCTGTTGCTGCCCATCACTAAAAGCCGGGCCCTCCCAGCAGTGCTGAGAAGAGCTCTGCAAGCCCTGCCTTAACAAGCCCGGGTACTTTGCAGCATTAGAAGTCTTTGTCTCTTCCCTTCCAGATGAAGCTCTTTGCTGTCTCGGAAGATTTGCAGGCAGAAGGACAGAGGGGACAGGGCTCTTGGGGACCCCGAGGCCTCAAATGTACCTCAAGGGCTCCCACAGGCGGGGGGGTGACACCCCGCCGCAGCCTTCTCCCCTCACGATTAATTAACAACCACGTTCATCCTGTGCGGGAGGCAACAGGGGAGGCCGTCATCTTCGTTCGCCTAAGGCCGAACGCAGCCTGGAACAAAGAACCTGGCTCCCCTCTCCCACAGCGGCTCGGGCCGGAGCCTTCTCCCCCGGGAGCAGCCGCGCTGCGCCCCCCGCCGCCCCACTCCCACACCGCCGCCCCCGCCGCCCCTCACCCAGCGCCGCCAGCAGCCGCCACGCGCAGAGCCCGCCTCTTCCGGTGCGCGCCGCGCCGCTTCCGGTGCCGACTGAGGGCGGGGTGTCGTGGCCGGGCGCTGTTGAGGTGGCGGGGTTCCGCGGGCTCTGTTCCGCCGAGCGGGGCTTTCGTGCTTATGTTTGCTCGACGTGAGCAGCGTAGAGATTTTTCGCAGCTTGTCCGTTGGCGGGTTTTGTAGGAGCCCGGTTCTGCACCCTGGGCATCGCGGTGGCGGATAACGCGGTGCGAGTGCACGTGTGCTGATAACGCACTGACTGCGTGGGCAAAGCGAGGCGTACCCAGTGAGAGCTCAGCGCTCCGTGCAGTGCTTCCTCCATGCAGATCTCACAAGCCTTTGCTTGGCTCACCATTTTCCGCGCACCAATAATACTTAGATTTTTGAAATAGAGCATTTTCTCTGTTTAAAAAAAAAAAAAAAGATTTTTTTGTAGAACCCTTTCAGAAAACAGTGTGTTTTTTGTTTGTTTTAATAAGCTTGGGGTCTCTGCAGTGCTTTACTAGAGAGTCATTTGCTCTCAGGCGCCAGCAAGCACAGAGATTCATAACCAAGTGCATTGCTAAAGAAGAAAATCCACCAGCCACAGTGACTGCAGCATCCAGTGCTCTGAAAACGCTTCACCGAAATAAGTGCCCTTGGTCGGAGATCAACAGAAATAATTACAGTCTGCTCTCCTGCATGACCTGTAGCAGGAGTGCATTGTCGCTTGTGGAACAGAAATGATGACCTCAATCCACACAGCCTCATGCAAATATCTTAGCATGAATAGCTAGTTCTAAGGCAAACTAATTGTCACTGAGGCTGAAAAATAATGTATTTTAGCTTCTGTTTTCCCCATGTAATCCCTGTTCTACTGGCTGCCCTTTTAATCTGGGCAGAAATATGTAGGATTTTATTTCTTCCCCAGGCATGTTTCCTTTTGACCACTGGATATTGCAGATTCGGGTGTGTCTACAAAGGATTTCATGCGTAAAATTCATAAGGTGATCTTCAATAACATGGTAATACTACTTTCTCTCTGAGTCTCTAGTCTGCAGTTTCAGGGATTGTATTATTCATTACAATACAAAACTTATTTTAGTAGTAAACTTTTAATTATAGATTCCAGTCATCCAGACATTTAAGCACATGTGTGATCTAAGCATGTGTAAAAGTTGTTTTGAAGGCAATGCACCCACTGTTAATTCTGTGAGCACTGTACTTCAGAAATTACCATTTTACTAAGGTGCTCCAGCCAGCATATTCCATACCAGAGAACCATTGCAGGGAATGGGTAAATCAGAGTAGCTCATGTATGGATATATGTGAGCTTAAGATCTCTGTGCTTTGAATTTTCTTTTCATGACTTGTCTTCATGCCTGTTCTGGGCTCTAACATGAAGAAAGAAGTCACAATCTGAGTGGCAGTTTCTTAAGATTTCTTGTAGATGTTTTACTGAGGTTCAAGCCCCATGTGGAAAAGCCAAAATGACAGGTAAATAAGACACTCAAAAATAGACATTGGCATCAAGTAGGACTCTCAGCACCCACTAAGAGCTTCACATAGCACAAACCTACATAGGTGGCCAAGTACTTAAAAGGTCTCATTCCAAGTGTTGTCAAGACTGAGGGTTTGATAATCCACTCTTGCAATCTTTCTCCTCACTTCAAGCCTCTCCAGGTAATTAATGTGTTGTTTTAGTGCAAACACAATCTCATAATCAGCATCTCTGAAGTCTACTGTAGTGTGATAAAGCCTCAAAGGTTTTTTTTTTTTTTTCCTGTGGATTTTGTTATGTTAAATATACTGTCAGATGAAGCTTAATCTTGTACATTTCAAGCTGAGAACTGTTCCTTTTAGCCTATTAATGGAGCTTTTGTAATGTGGATCTTTCTGCCTGAACAAAGGAATGTACACTAAAACTAACAAAGTATTGTCTGCCTTGAACAGATGGAAAATTGCAGGGGTTTTTATGTTATTTAGTCTTAATAACTCTTACTGTTCCATCACTAGACTTTGTGTTTGATGTTTTCCATAAACCCCCAGCTTCTGACCCTGTGTGTTTTCGTTGTACTCAGCTTTCCTTTGAGAATGTATTTCTAGCCCTTGTTATTACAGTGACTTCTAGGGAAAAGAAATAAGTCTTCCATACAGAATAACCAGCCCATGCTAAGAAGGAAATGGGAAAGCATTATTAAAGTAGTATTTGTTCAAAGTCTTACATTTTTTACATGTTGTCATTCCTTTATGCCTGGGTTCATTGCTGTATCTCAGTAGAGGGTGACAGCTCTGACATTTTTAATGAAAAGTCAGCATGTACCTTGGTAGCAGAAAAGAAAGGAGAACTCTGGTACGTCTCTGTATCTTTAAACAGGAGAAATCCCTTTAATTCAAAGTTAATATCTACCAGGATACGTCCACAAAGGAACTAACATCCCTTGTAAGCAAGGCCTGCCTGATCAAAGCAGTATTTGCCTATAAACAAACAGGAAGATAAACTTCCATACATCATTATGGATCTTGCTGTTTTGTTTGCTGTTGTTCTTAAACAACAGAATATATATATTTTTTTTCTTTTCCTTCTCTTTATTTATTTTCCCAGTTACAGTGTAACTGAAAGCCTGGGCTGTTTTTACAGTAAAACACCACTTCCCTAGTTAACTTATTCTGGGAAATGGTGATGTCTGGCACTGCTAGAGGGTAAGACTTTGTGTTCTGGCCGAGGGCAGGTACAAAGGGCATGCGTGGCGGCCTTGTTATTGATTACACATGAAAGGAAAGCTATGTTGCTGTGTGTATAAGAGGCCATAAGGCCACCAGGGACATCTGAGTAACTAATGACCATGAAGTATTAGCTGGATCGTTCATTGCAGTGATGGGAAAGCAGAGGTAATCCTCAGCCAGTCAGTGGAAGTACTTGGAACTGGGCCCTTTCGCTGGAACCTCCTGTGCTTGGAAGATCAATTCTCATCATGGGGTGTTATTCCTTTGGCTGGAAAGGATTATTGGCTAGATGAATCTCACTTAAATAACAGAAAGAGTGAGATACAACAGCTGCTGCTGAATGCCTCTGAAGCTCGTGCAGTAATTCCATCAGATCTCTGCCTTTGTCATTGTATTGTACAACGTCACTGAGCCTCAGTGCGCCTTTCACACACCTCCATATGCTATTGTCAAGGAAAGTCCATAAAGGAACAGATTGCACTGCTTGTACCAACTACACGAAACTTAATACAGAGATGTTTCCTTCCCGTGAAAATGACCTTTAAATGTTAACTGCCTAAAAAAATAACAATGTCCTTTTTTAAAGAAGGGTAAAATGCAGTTTCTGGTGTTTGATTGTTATGGAACAACCATTTTGGTGCTGTGGGGGCAAATTCCTTTGCATTAAGCTTACAACAGAGTAACTCTTGATTAGAAGGAATTTGTTTCTAATTTAAGGCAGTATGAAAGAAGGCCTTTAATTTTCCTAAGAGCTATTTCTGTTATATCAGTCTTTTAAAACTCGCAGTCACATTAAATTTTATTTCTAGCATATTGTTCTTAAAATGAGTGCAGAGGTGGTGTTATCTGACTGTCATTTACCCATATGTATATACAAATTAAAAATCACTACACTCTAGCTGCCTTCTTTTATCTTCACCTTTTAAACCGCCTAAGCCAGCTGTGCCCTTTGGGGTCTGTAAGAATGAATCATTTTTATTATTTTTGCTCTCTTAGACAGTAATTACAGAGTGGTATGCTGTCTCCGTTTTTCATATTATGGTGCCATTTTAATTCATGGTGCAACACCATTAACTTCAGCGGAGTTACACTAGAAGTGAATTTGTCCCCAGGAGGCTTTTCGACATGCTCAGTTCTTTCCTTATGATTACCCAGAGGAACGGAGGAGAAGGCAAGACAGAGGGCCCTTTGATAGGAGGAATGTGGTTCAAAGCAAAGTCTTGTTCCTGCCATTCCTGGTGCTCCATATGTTCCTCATTTGGGCTGGAGGTGGGTCAGGCCCCGCAGAGGCACGCGTGCTGTGGCTGAGGGGCAGGCAGGGGCTTTGCACAGCACATCTGGTGCGCAGGTTATGTTCCTTCCACGGGTGAAAAACAGTGGGAGGAATATTCAGATACTTCACGCGTACTTCTGCGGAACTGTTTGAAAGTCAGAAATTGGAGTAGCCAAATGTTAAGATATCAAACTCATCCTAATCGTCAAGCTGTCTAAACTCCAACCCAGCCGCTTTTCAGATGTCAAGCAATCCTGTGAGTGGGGATGTATGAATCAGTGCTGCCATGGATTTGCCTATTGTAAAGACACTTGCAAAATACAAAGGAGGTACTTACAGAAGTTTCTAGATCTAGTTTTATTCATACTCAATTTTCTGTTATATTTTGGTATTTAATTTTAGTTTGGGCTCATTTCTAGCATTCCTCTCCAGTCTAATACATTCAAAACTGCTGCAGTGTGGAAACATTGGAAACATCAACGTGTAAGTCAGACACAAATTAGCAGCACCTTGCCGAGTCCCGAAGGGGAGTGCAGAGAACTCCCTCTTTGCTACTGGGAGAAATGAGGGCTGAGAGTGGGAGCAAGGTGTGCCAGCATGGCTGGCAGGGCAGGGGCCCGCCCCACAGACCCCAACAGGCCCGAGGGATGGACAGGTTGAGGGGCTGGATGCTTTGCAGGGAGCAGAGCCCAGGCTGGGCTCAGGGCAGGGCTGTGGGGAGACATGGGGGCTGCCCAGCATGGGTAGGGCCTGTCGGTGCGCTCAGGACCCTGACATGCACATCTGGGAACAATTGGTGTTGTGTTTAAAGCAAGGACTCAGATCCCTGCAAAACCTAGGGTCTGGCAGAAGGAAATGGTTATGCCTTTTTAGGAAACGTCTAGCATTTCTCCTGGGTTGGATGCTTTATGCAGTTTGCATATTGCATGGCACTCTGTTGCCTCAGACACAAAGCCACGTATTCAACCTGTGAAGGGGATACCACTGGTATCCCTCACTGGGATGGACCCTCACTGTCCTCCCGAGGTTACCAAGAAGCTGTTAGTTAGTGAGGAAACTTGTCTCTCTTTTTTCTCATCTTCCCTTTATACATAAGGAGGCTTCTTGCACGTTCACTGCAGTTCCTCTTAGGATTAAGGGCCATTAGAGAAAGCCAAGACTACTTCAAGTTTGGAGTGTCTTCTCAGTCTGAAGTAATTTAAATAAAACTGGTGGAACAGTGTTTCTCTGAGATACCGATTTGCAGCAAGACCACACCATGCTGGAGCAAGGCACAGCGTACAGGAATCAGCTGAGCTGAGGAGAAGCCTGCAGGTCTGCAGCGTGGGCTCCTTGCCGGCATGGCCTCCCTGCTGCATCCCTCTAGGCAGAGACCATCGTTTCATTTTATGTCTGTGCAGTGCTGGGGGAGAGCCCTGATGGAGGGTCAAGTCAGCACCGCTACCAGCAGCAGTAACTCCCTCCTGTTTCTAAATTAGGGCTGGTGATCATTCTTTCCAGCAGACAAGGGTTCATAAACTTTCAGGAGTCCCTGCCATGACTGCCACCCCCAGTTCCCCTCTGCCCCCTCCGAGACCTCCTGTGCTAAGGCACATCATCCTCACCTCACCCAGCGTGGCTATAATTCCTTCTCCGTCTTTGACCCTGGATTCCTGTGGCAGTTTTCTTTCCTGGAGCCTTTCCATGGTATGGCTCTTTTCTTCTCCTTCCAAATTCAGGTCTCTCTCTTCACCTCTCCCATGTGTTGTTGCCACTTCTTTCCCATCCCTGTGCTATGCGGTGGTGGCAACCCAGCTAGCGCTCAGCTGAACACTGCTTTCTAGTGTTGGCTGGGACCTAGTGCACCAGAGTGTGCTTACTACTGATCAGCGTAAACTTAAAAAAATATAAAGATGTTATCTTGGGAAATGCAAAATTCTGATAGAGCTTTTAACGGAGGCTCACTTAAAAGGAGAGCCCAGAAGAGCTCACATTTATATGAAACCACACAGTAATTTTTGGTGATGCTTGGAACGTGATTGTTTCATGATGTGCTATGGCTGCTCAATTTAAGAATAATACACTGTTATTTTCTTGGTCTTAAATGGTGCTGTGGGGATATCACACACTTCCTGAGTAAAAACTTTAATTAAAAAGCAAGCGTTAATCTCCAAGCAATAGCATCTGCAGCAAATTGCCAGATAAGACTTCGCCAACCTGAAAATCTAAGCAAGATTCTAATTAAATCAGAGGGAAAAAAAAGATGAACTAGATATACGTTTTATTTAAGGATGGCAGTTACGTAAGATACCCGAGATCTCATGGGTGCTATCTGATGGGAAACGCTGCGCCAGATTTCAGGGGCTATTTCCTGGGTGAGAAACCCTTGTCCCACTGGTTCTGAGCACTCTCATGCTGCGCTCAGCAGGGCAGGGTTGTCGCTGCGGTCCTCTGCTCAGCCTGGCAGCCATGTCGGTCCTGTTGAAAGCCACAGCTGACCCGGCAGTGAAGCAGTGCGACAGCGTGGTGTGAGGAGATGCAGTATCAGAAGCAGGGCCACCTTCCCAGTGAGGCACAAAACCAAAGTCCTGACTATGTATGGCTATTAAAAGTCCCGGCACACCTTTTTGAAAGCAGGGCTCTTAATCCCGGTGTGCTGGCCAAAATCTATTTTTGGAGATTCCACTCTGGCTATCAGCATTTCTTGTATTGTTCCAGTTGGATCTGCTCTTGGCCTTTGCATCCTGTTCCGAACTGGGCTCCTGTTTTGGAACAGCTGATATTTTCCAGAGACAGCCACGCTGCAGCGGTGTGTAAAATGCTCTCTTCATATCCCTCACTTGCCTCATAGCAATGGAATGAGGATTAATCAATTATGTCCCATTCGTGATACCCGTGAAGTCAAAAGGTATTTTTCCTTTGGCATCACGTGGACCAGGTTTACCTCTGCGTGCCTGTTTTGATTTTGAGATTCCTGCATGTAAAAACAAATAGAAATGCAAAGCATTACCTTGTTGAAGGTGTCTGTGCAGTGAGAATTGCCTTAGCTAGTGACTACACGCATTGTAAAGGCTGTTTCCTCAAGAGTGCAGTTACTTGTCGCAGCAGGCGTTGCTGTGCAGGAGGAAATTCCAGTTTGTTGAACATGGCTTTAAGCACACAATGTTGCTTGGCCTGCATTTGTGGCTTTGCATGTCCCGTACATTCAAAATACGCTTTGTTACGCTTTCAGAGCTGGCTCTGCTCTTTTCCCAGTTCGGCTTATGTTATGGAATCCTGTCACAGAAACCACGTTCTGAAAACCACGAAGAATTCGACTTCAAATGTGGGAAGAAAGCTGACGCTAAGTAAGAGTAGCTGCTGGTTATTCTCTTTGACCAAATGTCAATTCTTCTGGGCAAGGAAACAGAGCATGTAAATAACAGCTAGACTTCTAGAGACTGCAAAGTATTTTCTGCTTGGATCTCTTGTTGCATACCACTTATGATGCCACACTTCAAATTGTAAATCAGCTTACAGTGTGGACAAACGATATCACCGAAAAACGTTTGTGCAGGATCATCTAACCTCTTCCACGCAAACGGAATAATAGGAAAGAGTGGTCATGGGCTATTTTGGGAGAAGTGTACTCACCAGATGGACACAGAGAGAATATTCAGTCAGCCACCGAGGAGCAGAACAACAGTAATAAATATTATTAAAGGCAGGTATGGATGAAATTAGCCTAGCCCTGTAGGGGAACTATCAAATTAAAAGTAGAAAAATGTTGGTCCATACCCAGCATAAATCTCGTGCTCTTCTGCAAATGAACAGTAAATGAAAAATAGTGGATATGCGTCATCCAGACCTTACAGTGTTGACTAAATTTCATTTTCTCAAGTATGCAGAAAAGGTTTTGATGTGCTTGTATTCATACTTCTCTGCTGGCTACGGATGAATTTAAAACACCACATCTGAGGTGCCCAGCTCCAGGCTCTTCTGGAGGCATTCTGATCTGCCTTCCACCAGCCCCATAGAGCGAGGCTGAATCCCGTAACCGTGTGCCTGCTGTCACCTCCCTGGCTCCCAAACCCAAACCAAGCTATGGCTGAAAAACTTTGTATGATATTGGTAGGCATTGCTGCTGCTCCTCATGCTTTCAGTACTTCCTCAAAACCCAGATTAGTGCTCTGGATCTAGAGCAGTACTTCCTCAAGTGCTTCAGCTGCAAACATATCCCTAAAATGCTTTTTTATAAATATTTTCGAGTATAAATTTTGCTATTTTTTCCACAGTTGGGATTTTACACACCCCTACAAGGACTGTGAAATTTCTCCAGAAAAGTGGGATCTGTGTTTATTATTATATGTGAGCACTTTTCCACTTTCTGTTAACCAGCATTACAAAATATTGGGTCTAAGCGTGTTGACAGTAAATATGTTCTGAGAAGCCAAACATGAAGCTGAAAAAATATGATTGTGTTTGCTTAACTAATTGGTAGAGTTTGTGTATTTGTCCAAGTATTGTAGCTGAATGAAATTATGCTGCTGGGAATAGGAAAGCAGAATCTCCCTTGAGCTGGTGTTATCCAGGGGGACACGTAGCCCAGGTTACCACCTAATGGACTATTTTAGATGGCATTTCCTCATCAAAATGTTCCTGTGTCTTTGTTTGTGGGAGCTGCGTCCCCAAATGTCTCATGTCTTTCATGTCTCTGAACCATGTTTGGCTTCCCTGAAATCAAGGTGGTTTCCCCGTTTGGAAGAGAGAAATCTTGTGCTGAGGGACCGTGTGTGTCCTTATGAGCTTCTGGGAGAGCTGGGTGGTTCACACCACCAGGTGCACCACCAGTGCACCACTATTTACAATCCTATTGTAAATAGGATTGAAATCCCATGTGGCGTCAATCCACGTGGCCCTTGTGCTGCTCAGTCCTTTGGGAAACTCATACAGGGGAGGGATCCAGCTACTCCTGCCCAGCAGGAAATGTATCAGCCTTTATCAGTGCATGGGGCATTCATGGAAATGGATCAGATGCCCAGTGTACCCATGGAACAGTCTAGCTTTCTTGGTAAGAGAAGCAATGAGCTAATTAAGGGGCAAAATCCATCAGTGAATGAGTTCTAAAGAAATACAAAGAGTGAGGTATTTTGCACCAATATAAGTGTGAATTCCTGCAAGCAGCTAAAGCTTCTCCAATAGTCTGGAGAATTAAAATGCTCTGAAAGGTCTGGTCCAGCCCTAGCCTCTCTTCCTCTGTTCTTTCTTATACAGAACAAGAGGCAGGAACAGAGAGTGAAGATGGTGGAGGTGCAGTGGGCAGCGATCCTTTTGGTGAAGGGCAGAGGGAGGCACCCTGGTGAAGGACAGGCTGTGGGAAACCACACGGATCAGCGCATCCATCCCCTGGCCTCCCGTCCCCCTCCTTGCCCTGCTCACCAACCCACACCCGCACCCCGAGAGCAAGCACGGCTCCGTGCTCCGCGGAGCCCAGCGCAGCCAAGATGCGGAACGGGCTAATTAAAAAGGCAGCCTTTAAAATGCCAGCCCCTGGTTGCTTTGGAAATGGAATCTAACTATGGTATTCTTTTCGAGCTTGGATTTTTGTATCCAAAATTCCATGTGATGGAAGAGATGGGTATTTAAACAGATGTCTGCAATTTCTTTAAAAAATAGAGATTGAGTTACAGATGGTAAAAAGGGCCTGAGAATTAAAAACTCCTGAGCTACAAGAAAATTTACATGCGAGCAAAATCACTTGCTGAGATGAATGGGCCCACAAGTTGGCATGTTTGAAAAATAAGCTTATTTCACCAAAAATATGAATGTATTTTCCTTTCTGCATTGTCTGCTTCTCTACTGGCAGCCTTGGGTGTCACCATCATCATTCAGCCGAGCTGCAACGGGAGGGTCCTGTTTCTAAGAGGCAAGACATGCAGGTTTTTCCTTCTCTTATCTCTTGTACAGTTTGGCCTGCCAGGACCAAAATTTTGGATCCGAATTACTTTAAGAAGAAAATTAATTTACCTCATCTGTATATTTTGTTCCTGATTGCTCTCACTTCCATTTTATAAGTTACAAATAAATGGACCTTCGTGATGTTGGTCTGAAGGGAAACCAGAGTCCTCAGCTGTACTTGCAAATGAAATTGATCTTTTATTTTTCTTCTCTTCTGATTTTGAAAAGAAAACAACCAAAATAAACATCAAGAGAAAAAGCTAATAACTTGTAAAGCAACCTCTGCAGTGCAAAGTGCTGCATATTGGAAGGGAAAAACTGAACACATCTGGGGAGCGATTCAGGATCCAGCACATCAGCTGCAAGAGTTGTGTGTTACTGTGAGGAGCTTTATGAAGATCCCAACTTATCTGTACATACCTGGGGGAAAAAAATATTAGAATGTATGTAAAACAGAGGTGGAGACTCAAATGCAAGCTGTAAAAAGACTGCTGCACACAGTGCTCCTCTGCACCATATGCAGTCCCAGTCTGCCCATTGCAAAACCAGCTCAAATCAGCATGAGCTGAGAGAACTGCAGCAAGACCCACTAGGTGCAGAGGAAAGCTATCGTTTGGAGAGTGACTGACCTTACTGAGTTTACAATGGAGTGGGCATAATCAGAGTGTCTACCTCGCCCAGTGGCATTAAGGAGGAGAACTGGGAGTAACTATTTTCCTTGTCTTTCCTTGTAAGTGCAAGGAATTAGGTCAGCTAAGGCAACAAGGTTTGCTCGAAGCTTGGGACCACCTCTACAAACATCTACTGTGTGCCCCTGCACGTGCCCCGTGCAGATGGCTGGGTTGCTGATAGCCCCAGGCATGCAGGCTGCCTAGAGGGCTTGTCCCAAACTCCTTGTTAATGCTGATGAAGCTGCCTGACTATATCAGTATTATTCAAAGTCCAGCAGCCTCTTACAAGAGCTGTTGGCACACTACTGGGTGTTGCATGGAGGGCTGGGAGAGCTGCTCTGCCATTATTCTGCACTTGGTGGCTTTCTTGGTGTCTTGGTGTCTTCTCTCTCTAAAATCTTATTTTATATTGGCTTTTGTTGGCTGTATATTTCTCTTCAGTGAGAAGGCAGCATATACCAGTGGGATGGTAACTCTGCATTTGCATGAAGAGCTGCTTTTAACTGATATTTGCATATTTTACAGGACAACCTTTTGAAAGTTAGATAGAAACCGCTTTTCTATCACTGTGCTTAGACACAAGCTTCCTGGCACCAAGTTATTATACATATAAGAATCAACTGCAAAGAATAATAAGAGAACGTTCAGCCTACTCTTTTAAAGATGATTGACAAAATGGTTTTAAAAATGGCCTCATCCTATTCACGTTTAAAGACACAGAAAAGAGTCCTCAGCGACTGCACTGGGATTCTTTTGGTTCTTTTCTGGAGAGTGGAGAGGAGAGCTGCTTTTGCCTTAGGAATCAGATGGATGCCAGCTGTGGGGCTTTTCTGCCTTGCTGCGGGATTGCTGGAGGTCTCACGTGCTGATTGTGAGCTCTGACATTGTCACTGAAAGGACAGGAGCACTGGGTTGGTTTTTTTTTAACCAAATGGATTCTTTGTCCAAATTGTTTATTAGATATTTGGTGAAATGGGTTTTAACAACAGAAATCATAAATCTGAGCGTTTTCAGCAGTCTGGCTTAAAGTGCTTTCCCTTCACAGCTGCTTGTCTTTGAAACTTTATATCCAGTGATATTATAATTACATTAATTTTCCAGCTGTCAGGGGATTTTCAAAGCTGATTCGCTGCTTCAAATGTAAAAATCAAGAATTCCCCATAGCTTTTTTTGGTTAATTTTCTGGATAATGTTTCAAGATGGCTATTTGTCAAAGGGGAAAAAAAAGGAAAATGGCATGGCTCTGTTATGGTAAAAAAAAAAATGCAGATTTCATTGGTCTCATTGGAAAAAAAAAGGGGGAAATCACAGTACTGAGTATTTTATTTAATACTCTCTGCCATGGGAAATAAGACTGCCTTGGAGTATAATCATTCAAAACAATGAAGCAGCAGCTTCTCTGAAATAAAATGATATAAAAAATAAAGGAGGGTGGCAAAAGATGACAGCAGTGAGAGCGAAACTAAAAGAGAGAACAGAAAGGCTGAAAAAGGGGAAGGAAGAGGTGAGCTGTGTGCTGCTCGGGACGCAGGCTGGGCACGCACGCGCACCAGCTTTCTGGAAGGGCTGTTCTCTCTGCATCTAGCAGTCAGACCTGGTGCTTTAGGAGCCCTGTGGGAAGAGGAGAAACGTCTCATCTGAAGGAGTTACATCCACTTGCAGAGCGGGGCTGTGCTTATTGCTCAGCTTGAGCTGTGTGCACTTTGGCCCTCCGCGCTTTGGGTCTCCCCATACTACAGCTCTGTGATATTCACACACGTGAATACCAAAGGAGGAGGGAATCACTGTGCTGGAGCCAGCTCGGAAGCGACATGTCACATCACAGACAGAAGCTTAACAACTTCATTTTGGAATTGTATTTGTAGTTCTCATTTACAGAAATCTCAGAATACCTTAAGGAAATGGCAAACAATATTCTACCAAAGAGCGTGAATCAATGGGAATGATGCACAGCTTAGGACTCCTTGTAGTGGCAGAGGAGTGAGGATGGAGTCATCCACAGAGCAATGGCCTCATTCAGTGCTGATGGGGGAAGGGGTTTGCACAAACCTGGGTGTCCTCCCCAGCCCTGGGGCTTTTGCCATTGACTTCAGGTGGGGACAGAACCTCACCCTGTTGGCACCGACCAGGAGACAAGTGTGCCATGCTTTATAAAGGAGAATATCTCATCCTTATGGAGCAATGGAGGGAATTTCTGAAGAAATGGGTGTTGCTTTTGTTGCTTTTTTTTAGTATATGGGATTGCAATTCCATTTTGGTGCTCCAGACATCAGGAAGTAGCTGTCTGTTAGGGTGGGGGGCTGTGCTGATGTCACTGCACACGGGGTTGCAGCAAGCAGCCACAAAGCCTTTCCAACAACTTCAAAACTTTCCATGAAAGAGTGGATGAATTGACGCGAGATAATAAGAAAAGACAAAAATAATCACTCTTGCTGGCAAGGTATTAATTATAACTTTGCGTGGGAGAAGCTAAAATCTTCTCCGAGGATTGGGTGCCTTCTCCCAGCAAGGGAACAACCATGCCTGCTCTGCCAGCAGCAGGACAGCAGGGCCACGGCTCTGTATGGAGCGTCCTGGGACTGCCAGAGGGCAGCGGCACTGCCACGGGCAGCACAACTCGGCTCTTCCACTTTAAGGCCGTTTTGCCTTCAGTAGTAAGGAAACATCCCTCTTTATTTTCCCGGAACCTAGAGGGAAGTAATAGGTGGCGACCGTGCGTGGCACGGCTTCGCAGGGCTGCTGGGAGGGCTCAAAGCCAGCCGGTGCTGCTCGTCCCTCTGCCGCAGGCTGTGCCTGGGGCTGGGTGGTGGGGTGCTGGCCGGGCCGGGGGGTTCGGCCTGCCCGGGGCTGGAGCTGCCCGGCGGCCCCAGAGCTCCTTGGGACCCAGGGCAGGATGCGGGGATTTGGTCGTTTCCCTGGGAAAACGGATTAAACGCGTGAAAAGACACGGGCAGAGCTGGTTCCCTTCTACGGCAGGAAATCTCCGGCTCGCGTTTCACGGGACATCCCTGGGGTCGGGACCGGAGGGCTCCCGCACCGCAGCCGGAGCCGGTCGGCCCACGGCCCCACGCCGTTCCCGGTCTCCCGGTGTCGGTGCAGCGCTCCCGGTGCGCGGGGCCGCTCGGCAGCCACCCCCACAACTTCCCCCAAAGTTCTGTCCTCGGCACCCCCGGGGCGGGCGGCAGAAGCGTGCGGGGGGGGGGGAGGGGAGGATAGAGGGGGGGGCCCTCCTCCCTCCGGGGCTTCCAGCCCTCCCAGACACCCCCATCCCGGCAGCGCGGCTCCTGCCCGAGCCGGGGGCGGGGAGCGGAGGGACCCCGGGGGCGCGCCCGCCGCTCCGCCCCGCTCCGCCCCACCGCCCCCGCGCTGCCGCCTGGCGGGGCGGCGGGTGCCGCGGGAGGCTGCTCGGTGCCGCCGCCGCCCGGGAGGGAGGTTATGTAAGGGGGAAGGGAGGCGGCGGGAGGAGGAGCAGGACGCCTCGCCGTGCCGCCGGGCAGCCGCAGCCAGCCGGGGCCGGGAGCCGGGCGGCCGCATGTGCGAAGTGGGAACACGGCCGCCGTTGGCCGCCGAGCGCGGGGAGCCGCCCGGGGGGGCCGCCGCCTCCGAGAGGTGCCGAGACATGGGGTGAGTCCGCCGAGCCCCGGCCCGGCCCCGCCGCAGGTGCCGGAGAGCCGCGGGTGCCCCGCGGTCGCTCCCGGAGCCGCCGTTTTGTAACGCAATTAAATCATTTCCCCGCGGCGGGAGCTCCCACCCGAGCCGCGCCGGCGGAGCGAGCTGGAGCGAACCCCCCCAGGGCGCGGGGTCGGCGGTACGGACCCGCCGGGACGGGCGGGCAGAGCCGGGGGTTCCTGGCAGGGAGCGGGCGGGAGACGGCGGGCAGCGCTCAGCCCCGGGCAGTGCCGTGCCGAGTGCCCGGAGCCGCCGGCAGCTGCCCGTGCCCCGCTCCGGCTGCGGGAGACGCGGCCGAAACTTGCCCGAACTGTGTCAGGCGTTCGGGAATCTGTGCCGATATCCTCCATCCTTTTATTTCTAATCTCTGCTCGCATACGGTGATCTCTCGCAGAATTCATCTTGAGTTTCCCCAAAAGCATTCGTGCTTTTCTCCCATCCTCTAACTTTAACGCGACGACAAAAGCAGAGTGCAGGGGTTTGAGCGGCGTGTGAGCTGAACGCCGGAGTGAAGGCGAACGTGGTTCTTTAGGCTTCAGCCTAAAGATTGGAGAACCTCACGACCAAAATGTCTTGAGGGATTCCAAGCCCACACGCTCAGTTGGCTTTAGTTTGCTCCCTTTATGCTCCCTTACACCTTCTTCTCACCCCCCCCGTGGCCAGGTGCTGCTCCCCAGGCTCTGGGCATTCTCATGCTGCTTCCAACTGTGCAAACTCCCCCTCCGGTTTGGTGTATTGCTGTCAGAGTGCTATAATTTGAGACAATATGGATAAATAATGAATTAAAATGCCGTGCGTGTGCCTGAATTTGATACCTGGCAGCACTGAATAAAAATCCAGAGGCAGAGGGGAGAAATAAGATCCAAGTGAGTGTCTCCTGATGTTTCACTGCAGGATGACAAGGGGCTCATCTGCTTCTTCAGCATGTAAAGTTCCACTAGAATTAAGTGAAGTACTCTTGGGGTCCTAGAAAGCAGCATCACAGTGTGGCTGGGGCAGCACAGCCCTGCTGAATTCAGGCTGGGCAGCAACACCCAGCTGAGGGAAGCCCATCTGTGCCCTGCACCTGGTGTCTCTAAGGGCAGGTGCTTGCTGTCACTGTTTTTAACTGCTCTCTGTGCTGCTGGGTGAGCTCAGCTGGGAAGTGTGGCCAGGGGACGAAGGCAGCGCTCCCAGCCCTGCTTGGTTCTGTGCTGCCCCAAGAAGGGCTCTGCGGTGCCCTGGGTGCAGGTTGGTGTGCGCTCACCAGTCTGGTTCAGTACCTGATTCAATGTGTCTGGCCTCAGTTAGCTCCTGTCGGTCTGAGAGGGAGCTCACTCTCCTGAGTGAATGAACGGTAGTTCATTCCCAGGGCTGCAGCATGGGCTGTGCACACTGGTACGCCCTGCCTTGAGTGCAGACAAGATGCTTTTTGCATGGGCGTGTTGGAGGTGTCTCATGTCATTACCTTGCCGTTCACCTTTCTGGCACAGAGAGCTTCCAGCCCTGGTGGGAGGGCTCAGCACGCCTGGCCAGGAGCCACCCCTGCTCCCTCCTGGCTCCATCTCTGCCTGTGTGTGCCTTGCCTTCTGTGAAGTGGGCACTCTGTGCACACCTGGCCCCATACTGTGCTGCGTGGGGCAGTGCAGCGCTCAGCCTTATTTGAAGGAGCAGATTTTGTCCCAGAGATTCCAGTAGGATTTGTTTCCCAGGCTCATTTTGGTGTCACACGTGGGGCAGGTTCCCATGGAAATTGTGGCAATAACTGGTAGCACTTACAGTATTTTATTATTATCTATTTTCTATTTCTGTTTTCTTCCTTTGGGGGTGACCACTGCTAATGATTCATTGAAGTGCTTCCTATGGATTTGGCAGTGACGGATGGTGCTATGAAACCCGATAGAGCCACTCGAGCTCAGCAAAGCTATTTAAATTGCTTATTAGCTGTGAGCTGAGCTATTTAAACTGTTGTTTTAGTTCAGCTTAGTAGGCAGCAAGGTAGTGTCAAGTTTTACCAAAGTCATTCACATGCTTGAAAACAAGGTAGCCTTGAAGCCAGGGGATGCTGAAACAAAGTGTATGAGTAAAACCAATCTGCTGCAGTGCCTGTTGTGTCCGTACGGAGAAAACTGTGTCTTTGGGTCAAGCTGTTGTTTGAGATCTCACTATGCACTTGCTTACTTTGTCGAGAAAAACCTTCTTGTAAGTCACCGCTTTCTTCTGCCCAACTGATCTGACAGCTGTCATCTGCCCAATAGCACAAGGGACTAAACTTAAAAATAACACAGTGTACCAAATTTCCAGGTGTAGAGGCTTTGGTCTGCAAATCTCTACATTTGGGTGTTGGTGTTGCAAGCCAAGTGCGACCGAAGCCCAGAAGATGGGCAGCTCCTCTGTGGCTCCAGTGACCATGGGCTGTGCCCACTGATCTGACAGACATTGTCTGATTCAGTTGACCTCAGTCTGAGCAGCATAAGTTGACTTCCAGTTATGAAGCTGCTTCGCTTATGCTCACAAGGTGATTTAAGGAGGCATTGCCTAGCTGCATCCTTTGTGCTTATGCTCTTTTACTATTTTCATTTCTTTAGTATCTTTGCATTTCCTTATCTGTCAGTTACAAAATACTTCTTGTTATGAGGCATGTGACAAGTTTGGATTAGATGTGGAAATCACTTCACTGCTGCTGAAACTGGTGTTTATATTATCTGTTGGATTAAAATTCAGCTAATTTAAATATCCTCTGGCAATAAATTCAAGTTTCAAATCTGTTTTTATAAAATCATATCGAGTGAAAATCGGGCCTCTGAGCGTTAGAAATGACTGCAGAAAGCTGCCTACCAATGCGGGAGTGATATGAACGTGGATGTATGTGTGTGCTCTACAGGTTCGTGATGACTTAGCAGGCGTTTTCTGGCTGGTGTGAGGAGCTGCTCCGTGCTGCTGCCATGGGCGCCCAGCAGGTGCCCCTGCCTTCTCCTCAGGGAGGTGGAGAAGATGAGGTCCCAAGCCTGGGCTGGGCGCTGGATGGAGCGATCTCATTGTACAGAGCCTGGGTCCTGAGCACATCTCCGCCCCTCCTGCGGTGTTTATCATGAGAAAGGGGCGCTTGGGGAGTGGTGTTTCTGAGAGCAGTGCTTTTATTATGCAGTGACATTTAAGAGCGCCAGGGAAGTCTGCCTCTTGCTTTCCCTTCTGCTGGAAGCAGTGTCCATCGGATGGATGGCTGCAACGATTTGGGAGGTAAAAGACTAAAGGGAGGAGAAGAAAAGAAAAAGGTGAAGGATGGAAAAGAGGCGATGAAATTAGCGTTATGGGAGGATATTAATTTTGGCTGCTGTTCAAGCTGGCCTTTCCCAGTACCCGCAGTACTTCAGATACCATGGTGATAAGCTGCTGAAGAAGGTCTGTAGCGGGGAGTAGCATCCTGGTGCAGGGGATGTTCCCTGTGGCCTTCATCCAGTGCCCACTGCCATCAGCAGAGCCTCGTGCCAGCTCCCGGGGTGCTGCTGCAGGGCCGGCGTCCTTCAGCTGAGGCTGGGGCAGTGGAATTCTACTGCTCAGCTTCCAACTGGTGGTCGTGTCGGAGCTCAAGAGGCTGAGATCTGACAGACGCCACAGCTCTTCTTGCGATTCTCGAGGCAGCTGGCTGGGGGATGCTCGGTTCTTCACCGCCTTGGTTCCTTATGTAGCTATTCCTATTTCTGCAGAGTGGGTATGAATGGCTGCTGTTCCACTTTGCAGAATTCGGTGTCTCTGCGTGCAGATAGAGGAGGTGTCTGCACACAATCCAGTGGAAAAGTCAGGTCCAGAGAGCTTCAAGTTCTGCAGCAGTATCTTGAGTTCACTGAAATGGATGGCAGAACTCAGTTGACCTCAACAGAATGTATAAAACCTGTTCTTTGTAGCTCCTTTCACATGTCTAATACAACTTTAATAAGGGTAGAGAGGCGGGGAGGTGGGGGCAGAGACGTTAGGCTGCTGTAAGGACGTGTGTGCGCTCAGCACTACTTGTCCTGGGGTGAGCCAGCAAATCTGTGATGTTGGGGCATTCCCTCTCATCTACCACTGAGTGGGAGCTCTTGTCCCTTCTGACACAGCGATGTGAGAGGTTTGTAACGCTGCAGATAAATGCATGCAACTGAATTAGTGCAAAAATTCCCAGTGTGAGTAAACTCTCAGGGAAAGTAAGAGATTAGGAGAAATTACGGAACAGACTAAGAGAAGATGAGCAGGAACACGTGGCGAAGGAATGACTGGCATGGCAGACAGATGGGGTTCAGGAGCAAAACCACCATAAATTCTGCTAGAGAGATTGTCAGCAAAACACATCAGCACAAATCCACAACTGGCAGGAGTGCCCTGGCACGCTCAAAGCCCAAATTACTCATGCAGGCAATGCTGAAGACAGAGCGAGCAAAAAGAAAACTTCAGTGCTGAGAAAGTGATCACAGCCAGGTTTCTTTCAGCTGCAAGCCTAATTAATCACTTAATTTGATTGCCAGTTGAGGAAAAGCTCATAAATAAAATATTCTCCCCGAAGTTGGGATGTCCCTCTTCTATCTGAAAAGAGGAGGGTGAGTAGGTCTCCTGGTATCAAAAGCATCATTTGAATTGTTAAAAGGAGTTATTTGATGTTCAGTTCCTTTAACTGAAAGTAGTTTCAACTGGTTTGGGTTCTGATGAAGTGTCTGAAACTGTCTGAGTGGGCTTCTGGCATGGCTGGAAGGGGGCAGAGAGGAGCAGTCAGCTTGCTGGGAACCCAAAGCGTGGGCACCGGCCTGGTTTTGCAGCTTGATTTTCTGCACAGCTCTTTATTCCCTCATTTGGCTGCATTAATGCAGTGCCTACAATAAATAGCCTCACCCATGAAAATATATTTAAGGAAGCATAAGCGTTTTGAGTCAGCTGTTGATTTTCCTGTTGACTTTGTGATAGGGCGGTTGTGAGTGGGAGGCCTGCAGGGTGTCCCATGGTCAGCTCCGTGCCCGCTTTCACCTTGAACGCCATCCATCACCTCCGTGCACCTTGCGCGCTGCAAGTACAGCATGTGGCTTATTGATGCTGTGCTCTGGTGGTGGCTCTTTAGGATGTAAATGTGCTTAGGGGAACGCATTTCAGCAAAGTTTCTCCCAATAATTCAGCTCTGCACTGTAAATAGCTGACAATCCTGTTATTAAATCTCAGAATGTGGCAAGGCAAGGGCACTGCCTTCAAACAAAGACAGGAAGCATTTAAGCTTGAGCTATAAAGGAGCACTTTTAATGGCAAGAGCAATTAGGCAGGGAATAGGCCATTAACATCAAGGAAGGTTACTCCTGCACCGCAACCACACATCACTCCGCGCGGGCTGGGGATGGCGAGGAGGGCTTGTGTAATAGCTGCTCCTGCAAAATGTACGAGATGAGATGGGATGTTGCAGTTGATCTTTGATTATATTTCTGATGACACATCCTAGCTGCTCTCTGCCTGCTCATAGGACAGAAATCTGCCCGGCGCTGCTGGCTCAGATGCTCGGTGCTTAGCTCCTGCGTGGCATTAGGGGTTGGCTGCTCGCTCCCTGTCAATGCAGCAACCATTAGAGGCGATGGGGCCCTCTTGCATTTCTTGGAAATGCTTCATAATGATAATTCTGCCACTGGGGTCAGGATTCAAATGAAGAAAATATTTTAAATAATTGATGCCCTAGGCGTTTTTGGATTTGTTTAAAAAAAAAAAGAAATAATCGATGTTGCTGGATGACATCACTAAGCGGGACAGCCTGCTTAATGACTCATATAGGCGCAGTAGGCTCTGCTGTGTAGGTGTTGTAGGATTTGTGGGCTTCATGTTGAAGGCTGGCAAGGCTGGGAGCGTTAGCTGCAAAACAACTGTGGCTTTATTGTGGGGAAGAGGGAGCAGATTTGACACAGGAGAAGGAGGCCCTGGCAGTGGAGGTGTGAGCAGAAGTGGCTGCTGGTTGTTGGGCAGAGCTGGTTCCCTTCTGTGGCAGCTCATCCTCCTTCCCCCACATGCCAGCCTGATCTTATTTATCCAACGTGGTTTATCAAAATGTGAGATTGTAGGGATTTCTGAAGTGACAAACTGTCTTATTTCCGTCTGGAATTCTCACTGCAGCCTACAGGATTTAGAAACTCGAAATTTTCTGTAGGAGTTGCACTCCTCTGCTTACACCTTGGGGCACTGGAATGAGCCCTCTGGAGCTGTGAGGCATTTGCTTTGTAACAGTAAGAGAAGCCCTGCCGCTGCATTCTTACCAGCCCAGTTTAGTACATTGATGCAGCAAGGCAGCAGAGGCCTCTCTGGAATACATTCAAGAGTACATAGCCAGCTTGTACAATATATTTTTTTTCCTTGAGCTACTTCTAGTTGTGCTGAAGATCCGTCCTTGTGGACTGTGAAGTAGTACGAGTGCATTGTGTAATTACTTTGTTGTTTGCCTCTGCTTAATCCTTTGCAGTATCTGCTCGATAGAGAGGGAACATCGTTTTGAGGAAAAAATACGAAACTTCGATCTTGAATTCTTGGAAAGGAAACATTAATTTTATCACATGGAGGTCTGAGCATTTATTTTCAGTATTTATCACTGCTTGTTCCTGCCTTGGAGAAAGGACAGTAGTGGAGCCAGAGCTGGGAGCAGTCAGCAAGGCTCTCCCTTCCGCAGATGTAGTGCTTCAACAGAGATGCTCACTGTCTCTCCTTCATATTAATTGCATTGCAGGGACTGACTCAGGTTCTGTGCTTTGGTGAGTTGTCCTACGATCTGCAGCAGCAACGCTCTCTTGCTGCCTTAGTTTTGTTCCCTGATTTTATTGGGCTTTTGTATTCAGATTTCCCACTATGAATCTGTCGCGCACGTCTAAAATGTCTCCCTGCAGTAGTTTAAGTGGGAGCATGTGATCTGGTTTGTGATATTGAAAACTGCCAATGAGAGCATTTCAGTAAAGGGGAGAGATGCTCTGAGCAGAGCACAGGGCACACAGGGGCTGCTGCTCTGCTTGCAGGACGTGTGGAGTGTTACAGCCACTTACTGGCTGTGTCAGCGATGCCTGTGATGGGGCAGAGGCCCAGTTCTGGGAGGCAGCTCAGACACCAGTGCGAAGCTGCCTCCGGCATAGGGACCTTGTATTTATGACATCTCCAGGATTTACATCTTTCTGCCCAGGTGTTCCCCTGCCTCTGCCTTGGCATCACCCCTTGTCTAAGCAGGCTGTACCTACACACCTCCAGGAGAGAGGTAAGCCTCCACCTCTTCCACCTCTGTGTACCCCAAGACACTGGTAGCCAGAAAGCCAAAACACTGCCAGGCCTGCCAGGAAGTGTCCGCAGAGGTGAGGCAGCCCCAGGTGCTCACCTGGAAAGCAACGACTGCCCCTGGGTGTATGGGAGGAGATAATGCATCTTTGGACACTGTGTATGTATGTGTGTGATCCAGTGATTGTCACAGTAATCTCCGTCCCTCTGGCTGAAAGAGGGAGAAATTTGTTCTTTCATGAGACAATAAAGGAGGTTTAGCTGCCTTAAATTCACACAGGTGAATGAGAGCTCTCTTCATGATGATTTTATCTTGTGTGTGTGACAGCTGTCTGTCACTTATATGTACTCCACTACAGGAGAGAGCCTTGTTTACAGAAGTTGTCTTACTAGCTTTTATTTCAGAGATCTTATTAAAAAAAAAAAAGCACAGAAAGACTTTTGGTTTATGGCCTTTTTCAAGAGTAATTGAAACTGGCTTGGCCAAGAACTAAGACTTGACGCTTTGCTACACCCAGATTCAAGGCAATTCAATTAAAAGCTTCCACCTCTTACCTTGTCACAGGAGTAACACTACAGCTGTGGAGCCAGGGTCTTGCTGCTGGTTTGGGAAAGGTGCCTGGGTGGTGGGTGGGGAGGCCAACGTCCTGCACAGCTCCATAGGACCACATGGAGCTGTGCTTCCTCCATGAGATCTTTCTTGGTGCCTCTTTCATGTTCCTCTGTTCTTCAGAGCAGGAGAATGAGCTTTGTGCATAATGTTAAATTCTGCTTTCTCTTTGGAGAGATCCGAAGGACAAATAATGTCTTTAAAGTTTCCTCACAGCCCCCTTGGTGTTGTGATTTTCAAAGTCATTCCCAAGACGCAGATAATATTGAGCATCTGCTCTCTGAGACCTCCAGAACTGCCTATCATGGGAGATGCTTTAGCTGTGAAGGACTTGTGGTACCCAGCCCAGTGCTCCCACCAGTTTCACCTGGCTCGGCCTGCAGAGAGCAGCCTGGGTTTGCAGAGCGCTGCTGCCTTCAGCTCATGGTGCCTGGGGCAAGGACCTTTACCATGGTCACGATCATCTCTTTTCCCTCTGCAGAACAGGTCTGCTCTGAATTTTGTGCTCTCAAAGCAGTAACTGTGCATGCCAATTATTTAGATCTATTTACAGGAACGTCTCTCCATTGACTTAGAAATTAGTATTTCAAATTCTATGCGGGAGGAATTGCCAAAGTTCTTATATTTTGAGCTTTAAATTAGTGTCTTAGCGTTTGGAGCGGAATCAAGATATCTAATCCCTGTTTGGTCTTCCCTTCCTGCCTTATGAATTGGCATCATCCATGCGAGGAGGTGCAGCAATGCTGTGTGGCTCTGGGAGGCCTCTCCCATGCAATGTGGAAGTGTAACATTGCACTGATTTATAGTGCACTTTCAAATAACTGTTACATTCGCACAAGTGACACAGGGTCGTACTGGAAAGAGTTCATGCTCGTCAGCTCCATTATTGGATGTCCTCTGAAATATTGGCCAGAGGAGAGGCCAGGCACGTGGCTGCTGGGCGGTTTGGATGGTTCAGTGTTGCCTCTTGTTCCTTGAAGCAATGGCTGGTTTCTCTAAGGTTAGCAGGACTGTCCACACCTAGCTCCTCAGATCTCAGCTTCTTGTCCTGCCTTTTGTCTTCTCCATCCTCTGCCACCCATCCTTGCCCCTGGAGCTGGCTCCTGTGTTTTGCTGGCAGCTACGTGGAAATACAGCAGTCTAGTCTGCGTGTCTATGGAGAAGTGGGCCACTGAAATGCTTTTTTTTTTTCTGCCATTTAAGGGTAGTACATTTTAAAAGAAAATGATGTTCAGAGAGATCTGTAATAGAGGCCTGTCGAGTCAAATAGATTTAACTCCTAGGGTGCTAAAGTGTAAACCTGCAAAAAGCATAGTAAGAACTTCTCACCAATTGGCACCTTATCTGCAGCTGCTGGATGAGCAGTTAATCCATCCTGCATGTTAACACTAGGCACTAATTTTAGACCACAGGGTCTAAAGCTCAGTTCCCAGCTCGACTCGCTATGATTTACTTGTGGCAAGCAGGGGAAACTGGTGTCTCCTTTGCTCGAACAAAAAGTATATGCATCTGCCTCCACTAGCAAGGTGTCTTCTGCCATGAGAGTGCACTTGAAACAAATTGCTATTTAACACAAGACGTGATTTTTAATCCTATCTTAAAACCAGTGTTTGGAGTTGTATTCTGTAAATGAAGCAAAAAGTCATTGAGTTGTGTAATATGGCTTATTATTCTAGCATAAAAAGCCTAGCTAGAATATACTGAGCTGATTTTGCTCACGTTTATTTGGTGTGAATAAGCAGTAACCTAGTGCAGGGAGGAACAGCTCTCCTGCATGTGCTCTTTGGTGATTTGAAGAGTGAATTCACTGCCCCATAAATCCCACAACAGGTTTGAAGTTCTACAGCAGAGTATTAATAAAGGACGTGGCCACAAGCAGGGCTGTGTCACTGGGGATGTGTGTTGGCCTGACATATCACCCATCAGGTGCTTTGTCTGCATTTGGTAAATGGATGAGCTCCAGGCGTTGTGCTGAAGTAGCACTGCCCAACTTAGTGGTGTTGATCCGGCGCTGAGCGGGATGAGCCCCTGGTTGCGATCCAGCTGGTGGGGGCTTAGAGCACAGCTCCAGCAGGGAAGGATTTGGGAAAAAAAAAAAATTAGGAAAAGTATACGTGTACCTGAATACTGCCAGCTCACAGGACAGCCGGAATATCAAACCGCAAATAGCAGCAACCAAACAAGGGCAATCAGAATGGCTACAGCGATGCGAGCTCTCCTCTGGCTATGACAGCTGCGCCGTGCCCAGCTGGGGACTCGTCCGCTCCTATCGATAACTGTGTGATGTCCGCCGGCATCGAGCCCGAGCTCATTGGGAGTGCTGGGAGAGAGCCCGGCCCCTCCGAGCTGTTTCTATCCCAGTCCATGGAAAAAAATATTTTAGATTATCTCATTGCTTTAAATGTTTTTGGTAAGCGTTAATATACTTTTGGTGCGGTGGAAATAATTGACATATGGCTGTAAGAGTTGCCATCTGTCCCGAGAGGCTGAAATGCAATTAGTCCATGTAGTCCATTTATCAATCCGTAAGTGGCAGTATTCACAGTCTTGGCAACTTCAGTTGCTGACAGAATCAGCCCACCTGTCTGGCCGTGTTGTAGTCAATATATAAATGAGATAGGGGAAAAATGTCGTTCAGCTGCATCCTTCACCTTTGACAGAAATGTTATTTAAAAAACAAAACAAAACAAAAACAAACATGAAGCCTGCATTGATGTGAGGGAGAAAAGTTATGCCTTGATTTTGGGAGGTACTTTATTTCTGGAGCCCTGGCGGTGGCTCATCAGAACGTGGGTGAATTCTGCATCCAAAAAGCCCTGGAGCTTCTCATTTGGTTTTACGTATTACCCAGCCACAAGCTGGATAGGAAGTTCGTAGCAAGAATGTGTGCTGCCTTTTGTATACCCTGTGTATTTCCAGCCAGCCCACGCTAGTTTCTCAGCCTGCTGATACAAGAATGCCATTTTTCACATTATTTGCATTGTAACTCCTAGTTACATAACCTGCATCACATGAAAAATGCTGATGCTTGAAGCGAAATCCTCGCAGAGCCCGCACCTCACGCAGCCCGTGCCTCGCGTAACCCTCGCAGCCGGGGCAGCAGCGCTGCAGTCGGGAACGTCGAGGCCTTTGGAGGGGTTTGCAAAGAGGTGGCTGTCAGGAATGGCTGGGGGAGTCTTACCCCTGTATTGCCTGCGAATATGTGCAGCTTGCTTTACTTAGAAGGCTGCAGGGGTTTAGTTTTGTGGGTTTTTTTGCTGATGTGCTGTTCCCTTTTCTTTGTGGGAGGGGGTGTGGTGTTTAGTCTGTGTTTCTGTATGCGCTGTATTTCCCACGTATAACCTGCAGGTTGTTTCTCAGATTGAGTTGTTCCTCCTCTCCGAGGCTCACAAGATATCCAGAGAATCCTCACTTTTGTGCTGGGCTTTCTTATACCGACAAATAAGTGCATTTCTGAGATCTGTACTGTAAATCTGATGGCAGCAGATGGTGTTCTGTTAGTAGAGATTAAAATTATCCGTGAATAATATTAGCCTCTAAGTGTTTGAAATTTCCTTTGTATTTTTAACTTGAAGCAGATAAAACGTGCTATGAAGTGCTCTCGTTGGCTTCTAGTATGTAGGTCACTCCAAAAGTAATGCCTCCTATTTATTTCCATGGAAACTACAACAGATGCAAAGAGCACAGTAACACCGATAGAACAAATTCTCAGTTACAAAACACTGTTTTTCAGCTTAGTCACCACCATTAGCTATGTGTTTTCATCAGCGATGAACCAGAGCCTGCATGCCGTGCTCGTAACAATCTGCACCAGTGGAGGTGACCCGCTGTCACTGTCGTCACTGCTGAAACGCACCACCACCACCTCACTGCGCTCACATCCACTCTTCGGTCTCCATAAACTTCTAGCATGCGTCAGTGGGTGCCTTTTTTTTTCTGCATGGAGGAATTCAGTGGCACCCCTTTGTTCCGTCTGCACTTCCACGTCAGACACCGTTCTGGCAGACTGCCCCTCTGCTGCCATCTCTCCCACAGCAACGACATGGAATGGGGTGTTGGTGGGAAGGTTCTGCCTCTGCTGCCATCCCACCAACATCCGCCTCTGACGTTGTGGGCCAACATCAGAAAATAGGAGGCATTACTTTCAGAGCAGCCTTTGTAAATGCAGTAGCTCTACGAAGCGTTTCCCCCATTCCTTAGAAGTGCTGCTGTGTGCCAGAAGCAGACAAAATATTACAGCTGTTGAAGCTATTTGATCAAAATTCCCAGGGAATGGCAGTCTGCTCCATACGGTCCAAAGTCCCGGAGCGCAGAGCAGAGCTGGCTGTGGCAGCACTTGTTCACGTGCCGGCCTTTCCGGACTGTCAGCGTGGCAGACATGCTTGCGCTCAGAGCTGTCCTTTCCCCTTTTAAAATGCAGCCTGTGTGTTCCTGCCTGCATTTGGTGCTTTCTGTCCTCTGGATGGCTTAATCAAGAAGGAGGCTGGAACCGGGGATCTGTTTAAACACGACACTGCTGTCACCAAGCCGCTGCTGTCAGCGCAGGCAGGCTGAAACGTGTACTGCAAACCTGGTGTGAGCACAGCTTTGCATCTCACTAATCTTTTATGGAGTGAATTGCTTATTCTTTAATTGCTTTTAATTTTTACATGCCTCAGCTTCATCAAAAGCGTGCATCCTTGTGTTAAGCCATCCACTGGCACCCTCTGTGTCCTCTAGCAGAGCACCTGGGCCTTAGTGGTGCTGAGCCCTGTGGTGCTGTGCCAGCAGCTCCATGTACCTGCACAGGGCACAGCTGACCCCGTGCCTGGCTGCGGGCAGGCTGAGCCCGATCGCTTTCTCCTGGCGTTACGCTTGGTGGAGTTCCTGATTCGCTCCTTCAGGCAGGCAATCAGAAGGAGTTATCCAGCTTGTTCTTTAAACTGAACTGATAAGCTCCCTCCTCCACCCCCCCCGAGTTTAAGTGGAAGAAAAGCCTCAAGGGAGAGCGTTTGAGTAGAGTATGGAAAAGGATATTGATAATTTGTGTGTGTGGATTAGTGCAGAAAAGTGCTCTGCTCCAGGGATCTGCTTAGCGCCGTGGTGTGTAAGATGATGGAGATTTTAATCACGTTATTTTGCAATAGTGATTATGCTACTGATTAAAATAAACTTCTTGGATTTGTTTGTGTGCAGATGACCTCATCTGCCATTTAAATGGTTATGACAAGTAAAAGGAAAATGTCCTGAGCATTAATCCTGATGGTGAAGATGCTGCCCTGCTAGTGGCAGTGGGTCTGCATGCACAGATGCACTCGTGGTCTTTTGCTCCAATATTGCATTTGTAGACATGGAGTATTTTGATCATATATCCTCTGACATTTAATCTCATTCATTTTTAAACGAACACCAAATAGCACACGTGACCTGAAAGTATCCCCAGCCTTCTGCAACACAGAAAACATTGCAAAGGATTGATAACAATAATAGGAATGGAGGGATTTTCCTGCTGGTTTGCAGACACAAAGTCAGTTCCCGTCTTGCTCCAAGCACTGTGTCATTGTTAGTGTCTCCTCCTTGATCTCACTACATTAATGTGAGAGGGGCACCAACCCATGTAGATGTGAGGAGCATGGGACTATGTGTGGCAAGGCTGGGCTGTGCAGAGCCTCATTTTCAGGTGCTACTGAAGGAAGCTGGTGCAGGGCATGTCCCCAGCCAGGCTGCGTTGTGCTGGCTTTGTTCTCCCCCAGCTTGAACCATATGGGATGCATTCCAGTGCATGTACACAGGTCTGTGAGCTGGGGCACCGTGAGCTGTGAGGAGTGCGTGTCTCCTGCTTGGGTGGGAGAAGTTGGCAGCAGGGAAGGCTGGCAGCCCCTCTGTCCTCCTACAGACATGGGGCTACCTGCTCCAGGATTTATGCTTCCAATTTTGGATCCCAGTCTGTCACTGAAACATTATGAGGTGAGCACTGTGCTATGGAGGAGGCTCTGCTGGAAACACTGACGCTGCTGGGGCTGCCCTGGGTGAGCCCTATGGATATGATTTTAACCTATCCAGAGAAATTTATAGGCTTTTGGGTGTCTGTTTACGTGCTGATGCTGCCTCATTCCTCAATGAGGATAGGAGAGTTAGTGTCTATCCTGGCAAAGAGGATAAACAGAGTACTCCTATTTCCTTTTTTTTCACCCCCAGTTTTATTGGTTTTGAATTTATCCCTATGTACGCTGGAGGCTGCGTAAACCTTTCCAGAGGTGCAGATTTATGGATCCTCTTTCAGTGCCTTCTCAGGAAGAATCTCTGAAATAACAAGAGTAACAACATCAGTTTCACTCATGCATGCACCTGTACTAGTTTTTTTTGTGTGTGCGTGTTTTAATTTTTCTTTTATTTTTAGAATGGTCTTACCTATAGTGGAGTAGTTCAGGGTCCTTTCAGTTCCTGCCTCTTATGTGTGTTTATTCACAGAGTGTCTCAGAAGGCAAATAACTGCTTGGAGATAGCCCATAAGTAAAGTGTGAGCTTTTTCACTGTCCACCTTAAGCCTTTTCATTAATATATTGTCTTCATAAAGGCATAATGGTATTGTGAGCAATCCCAGACGCTGCAGTGATTTTTGCACTGAGAGCTTTTGTCCTGAAGACTTATTCTTTTGGACTTACTCAGCTGCAAATCAAAAATGAGATTAATTAACATCTGTGCTTTTGACAGAAAATTCCTCTTTAGCTAGCTGGTCTTTTCTCTTTTTTTTTTTTTTGGTCTAAGTAACTGGAACTATTATGTTTCCTACAAATGTAAGAAGCACTTTTGCTGATTACATTGTCTGTTGAAATAATAATGACTGTAAAAGAAGGGAGCTAAAAAGATGTCTGTCTTTTTCATGATTGTAATACATTTCTGCAGGTGAGCCGATATCAAAATTAGTATAAAGTGAGCACTAGAGAATTGTGCTTGTGGCCATTTGAACAAGTTGCATGACCTCCCCCTCAGTTAGCACTGCTGCATCATGGAAGTAACAGCAGAGCAAAGCCTGCTGTTGGGTGCAGCTGTGCCCTGTTCATCCTGCCTGTCGCTCTGGGCCAGGTCTCCCATCCGCTGCACACAACAGATATCCTCTCTTCCCTTTCTCCGCTTGCCCTGCTTTGATCAGGGTTGCTTCTCCATCCTTCCAAGTAATTTTTGCTGTGGCAATAGCTGTGTGAGAAGGCTTGCTCCCATTTCAGGACCAGCAGGAGCTGACCAGGTGTAGGAAGGCTTCCTGTTAAGAAGTATCAGATAGATGTGGTTTGTGCAGAAGTTAAAACCTCTGTCAGCATCCCTCAGGTCTGCGGAGATGGCTGATTTTTACAATAGTTGCTTCTGTTGAGCAGTGAATATTCCATCTGATGAGTTAGGCTTTTCCACTCATGATCAAAAATTTCCCAGAGTAGGAGATCTGCTATCAAACTGCACTGTGATGTTAGCAATAGTGAAGCTGCAGATGGGAAATGAGGCAAATTAATTTTATTTCCAGGCTTGCTACTGGCTCCGTAATCCCGGGATGCCATCTTGCTCTTTATGGCTGCTTCCTCAGATGTAAAATGGAGCCATTACCACCTGCCTGCTCTGTGATACTGATTTTGCAGACTTGCAAGTCGGAGCAGGCTCTCTGCTCCTGATGGCTATGTGTGCTGGCAGCCAGCACCCGGAATTCCATGTTGCATCTGATGAAATTTGACTGACCTGAATTAATTAGCACATGCCAATTTGGGAGGGTAGCAAGCTGCCTGCTTTTATAACGCTGGTTTGCTGCCATCACATCTGCAAAACATCCATGCTTAGCTTTTGCCTCTGCTCTGCTCCATGCGGTGCTACCTGACGGTGACAGTGCGTGCTTGAAAATCCTGGCTGCTTTCGCATGGGCAGCTCTGGTTAGCTTTGGACAGCGGAGTCTTGCAGAGGTGTGAAAACAGGCCCACCTTCTCAGTGAGGAATCTTTTCCTAATACTTAGCCTGACCCTTCCCTGATGCTGCTCCATGCCGTTCCATCGTGAGGAAGCTGTAGGCCGCCATGAGGAGCTGTAGACCGCTATGAGACCTCTTCTCTGAGCTGAACAAACCAAGTGCCCTCAGCCACTCCTTGTACACCTTGCCCTCTAGACTTCCTCATCCTTGTTGCCCATTTTTAGGAAGCTGGAGCACCAACAGCTCCTGGTGGCTTTGGGAGCTGGTGCTGTCCAGGTCCAATAGGGCCTGGATGGGGACTGTGGGGAACAGAACTTTGTGTTTTAGCAATGTTGCTTATTTTTGTGTTGTCATTAATAAACACATATGGCAATCCAAATTACACTCTGTGTAAATATATACATATAAAAGGGATTACTTCATTTTATTACACTATTATAAAGGTAATAATAGTGATGCTTGATCCAAATTACCATTGACACAATGTTTATCACACTACATTTAGCAAATACACGGTTTTGTATCGCGTTGCAGGGATGTGGTGTATGTCGCAATGTTGCAGTATAGGATCTTATGTTCATACCTACTCCTATTCCTTCTCAGAAGATCCTTGTCTAAGGCTTGTTAGAGCAGATCATTGCAGATCTTTTGGAGCTGTCAGGCAGTGTAAATCTCAGCGTGTGCAGAAGGTGGCCTGTAGCAGGAAGCATCACGTTCCAAAAGCTGTGCTGCCACACGGACTGGAGGCATGTGCATCCTGCACCAGATGCGTTTTAAAGACGCACGCTCATAATTTGCATGATTATGTATCGGCTGTAAAGGAGCACTGCACCTTGCACTGCTATGGATGCAGCTACTTAGCTTTAGAGCCTTAGTTCTTTTGCTGTTACAATTCCTGTGAAAAGATTAGTGGCATATTTCTTAAATAATGGGGAACTATTGCTTTTTACATGAAATTTGTCTCACGTGACACAAGGATGGATGTTAAAAGTCAACTAAAAGTGATAAAACCATGGTTTGAAAATTGTAGTCATATTTATAAAACATGCTGGCCACCTTTAATAATACAGCTTATCAAAGTGCATTCTCTATTTTAATCTGCATTATTAAACAAAGAATCATTGGCTATAATTTAGGTCTCCATTTGCTAGCTTTCAAGCTGCTTTGCTCTAAACAGCGCATGTTAATGTCAAGCTGATTTTTTCTAAGTTGTTTTTTTCTTAAAGATGAATGTATTTAATCAATCATTAACGATTTTGTTTAAAATTCATGAGATTTTTAAGCATTCATAAATTCTCTTTGTCTCTTGATTTATGTCTCTCGTCTCAGCTGCCTGGTAGAGCTGCTGCTCGTCACCTTCATGGTCCCATTGCCACCAGGTTACAGGGGCTCGTGCTCCAAACAAATGTCAAGTTAGCATTGCAGCCCCTGGACATCTCCACATCTACTTTGTATGGTTGCTGCTGCTGCAGTGAGGCCAGGCATAATTTTAGCAGTGTTTTCTGGTTTTTTCACCTTAACAGAAATGCGTTTATGAAGTTGCATGTGGGTTGGGTTTTTATGAAGAAAAAGTCTGAAACTTCTTAAAGTTTAGGCTGCGATATATAGGTCATATTACTATCAGTAAAAACAATAGAATCTGCTAAAAATATAGAGCTAAGTAAAAGGCTAAATTCTAAATTATTCTCCGCTCAGGGGATGTGCCTATTTTTAGAGTAAGGAATAAGTCGCTTGGGGGAAACCTCCCTTCCCTGCATTCCTTATTGCAAACAGACTCACGGCCTCTGAGGGCGTTATACTGCTAATCCCATATAATGTGTGATGGAAGTATTTAAAAATTGTTACAGAGCTCTGCCCTTGCTTTCCTCCCAGACATGGGGAGGCGGTGATGGTAGTGCTGGAAATGGGAGGTTGGATTTCCATTGTGGCTAGTGAGGAAGAGGTGAAGTACGTGACGTTCCTCCACAGCTGTAACATAGGAGTCCCCTTGTAATTTAAATTGATTTTGCAGAAGTATTTAATTGAGTTTGGCACACTGTCTACCTAGAAACATGAATGGCAGCCCCTGGAAAATGCAAAACCTTACATCATATGCCTTGCAAGGAAAAAAAATTTCATTTTCTCCCTTCTGAGGCTGTGTGGGGCTTTGCAAGAACACACCTGCCTTCCTCAGCTTGCTCTGCAGTTAGATTTCTTCATCTGTGGGGTGCTGTTGAGCTACTCCCCTCAATTTTGAGCATAATGGTCAAGAATGTGCGTGGTGTTTTGTGCTGTTCCTATATGTACCTGAAGTTTTTGTGTCTTAAAATAGTAGAGTTTTAAAAGCAGTTGAAGATTGTTTCTATCCATTTTTATAGAGTTCCAAAATGACAGGACTGAGAATAATAGAAGGGATTTATTTGTATGGGTGGGAAAGAGTAAAGTGCGAGAGAGATTTCTCTGGCCTTTCACGTACCCGCCTTCATTTGCTTTGTGCATGCATGAGGTAGGTATTGTGGGGAGTTAACAATAATGGACTCTATTGTAACGTAGTTGTTTTTGAATATTGTCAGAATTCTGTCAAGCTCAGCTATCAATGATAAAACATTTTGTATGTAGCAAGAATATACTGAATGGTACACTTAATGTATACCATTATATGCTGTAGCTTTTAAGAAAAAAAGCATAAATATATATAGGTATTTAATATATATATTCATATAAACAGCATGTCTTGGTTTGAATTTCACTTCTCCTAAACTTGGCTCAAAGGTATGACTTGAAAATAATTCAGTTTTGCTGCCTGTAAGTGATGATAAATGTGCCCTAGAAGCCTTGGTGTGTATCACGCCTTGTCCTTCAAGCCCTGCATCCTCTCTGCTTTCATGTGTGGTTTGGGTTGTCTGTGTTTAGGGCAGAAACACAGGGCACAAGGCGCTCCTCATGGTGCGTAGGGACGGGATGAGGGAGGCCACACCTCACCCACCCCATGCAGTCACTTGCACTGGCAGGCAGCATGGGGCTTGGGACCTGTTTCTTTCTGCCCTCACTTCTCATGGTGATGAACTGCCCATGGAGTAGTGCGGTTTTACCGATAGGAACTTTAGTATTTCAGTAATTATTACTGTGCCTTTGCTTTGCTAGCGTCATTTTGCACCTCTGCAGAGCAATCCTGGCCCCAAGCAGGCTCACAGCAGTGAGCAGGAGGGCCAGCTGTGTGGGGTTTATTGGTGCTTTTGGCAGAACGTGTGGATGGGGAAAGAGTGAGCACCCATGAACATACCTTCCTGGAAATAGGTATTTTGTGGAAAATTTGGGTTACAAAGTCATCATAACACAAGGAAGAAAAGTTAGCTTTGTGCTGCCTGGTCAAGTCTGGGCTTCTGGGACATTTCATCTTCTGCAGACTCATGCATCCATTTCTCCTGTCCCTCCCTATTCCAGAGAACAGCCCATCTTCACCACCAGAGCCCATGTCTTCCAAATTGACCCCAGCACGAAGAAGAACTGGGTCCCCGCAAGCAAGCAGGCTGTAACTGTTTCCTACTTCTATGACAGCACGAGAAACAGCTATCGGATTATCAGTGTGGATGGAGCCAAGGTAGGAGGCCGATGGTACCCCGATGTGTTTACTGTGTGGAGAACATCATGGCTGTCAGCCCTGGCTGGCAGTAGATGTAGATGAGCTGCATCAAACACATAAGTTGATAAATACTTGCTTTTTCTATATATAATCCATTGTGGACACTCATAGTGACAACTGAAAAAACACAGCGACTTAAAAGTGATTTTTCCCAAATGAATTGACCCAGACAGGATTTTATCTCTGATTAGTTTGACTTCACAGTCTTAATGAGCCAAGGGCTTTAACTGCCAACACTCAGTCTGCAGCACAGTGCCTAAACCCACCTCCTGTGCTAGGTAGATAACGCTGAGGTCCCTTTGGTGAAAAAATGTTCTTTTTAAGGGGAACAAGGAGGAAGATATGTGCAGACTAGAGCTTTTGATTTAAATGCCAAGTACATATTCCATTTTGCGTGGTTGAAATGTTTACAGGTTAGCACTTAATTTTCTACAGCTTTTCTACTGGAGTTCATCAGCCTTGAGTGACAAATTAGGCATGAAGATGTTTTCCCACACACAGGCTTTTTTTTTTTCTTCTGACTTTGTTTTAGATCCCCAAGCAGTGTTCTGAAGTATTTCCCACAAGAATCTTCATCACTTGGATATAGGGGGTTGCTCAGACAACTGCTGTAGTACCTTTAGTGCCACTTTCTTCAGTTTCCGCCCCCCAAAATTACCTTGTGAAGTGACTTCTTTTCCCTAGCAGACTACAGAAGTGTAAGTTAAAACATTCCACTCTTGCAGAAAAATCATCGGTAATTTTTGCTGAAGTGCAAAACACAGAATAAGATAGCAAATTTACAGCCTGTTTATCCACGTTCCTGCTCAGATGAGGGTGTTGAAATATTGCTATCCTGGGAGAGAGCTACCTCAGAAATTATCCCTTAATAATCCATTTATATTTGTCACACCTATTTAAAATGTTTGTTTTTCCAAACACCCCCCTGTGCTGTATTTGGTTGTATAGTGGCTTATAAATCAGCCAAAGCACCTGTTTAAATTGATGGTGATGTTCACTGACATCAGTACAGCACTAACGTATAGCCATCGTTATGCTGTTCGTGCTGGCGCGCTCACCTCCAGGCTCCAGCAGCTGGGCTGGTGCCACGTCCAGTGGCCTGTGTGGTTTGTGGGTGTGCACACGTGGGTTATGAGCGATTAATGAAAAGCCAGTAATTACTGTGCATGTCAGGGGCAAGCCACGTGCCTGCAACTGGAGCATCCTGCCCAGGGCTGCAAACAGGATGGGTGTCAGAACCCCTTCATCTATCCAAAAGGCACTGGAAAGGAAACAGCCCCCTGTTTGAGCGTGTCCTAGAATAGGGCAAGCTTTCCTCCATTAAAATTCTCCCCCGGGACTTCCCAAGCAAGGATCAATTGCTCATCACATGAATTATTCCTCTTGTATCGAACCCGTGCTGATTAAGGAGCAGGTTGAGAAGAAACGCTGCCTGCACACTTGCCTCTGGAGAGTCCCATTTCCCAGCCTGTCCGTTTAAGAGTGCTGATGTGGAAAAAGAAGGGTGTTTGTACCCAGCTAATGATAAAAGTTCCTCTTCTCCCTCACACAACTACTGCTTAACGTTGTGACCTACTTTCCTAGCCCAAAGTGAAGCCCGGTAGGTCTGTGAGGAAGAGTACAGGCAGCATTGGTTGGCTCTGTCCTGCTTACGTGTCACTTATTAGAATAGTCTTCGTGTGTTGGCAAGTATCAGGGAGATTAGCATTGCTGCGGGCAGAATTATGCCTCCTTTAATGACAGAAAGCTGAAGCTCAAGGGAAAGAAGTGATTGGGCCTAGAGGGAAGGTGGGGATGAAGGACGCGTATCTCCGACAGCTCACTATCCTTGTCTTGGATGCAAAGTGCCTGCTCTATCAGTTTTAGACAAACATGTGATGCACACTGACTTGCAGGGAAATGTCATTTAAATCCAGAATGCAGAACAGCGCGGGGCTGCCGAAGCCTGCTGGCCTTGCTGCCATGCAGAATGTGAGGCAGGCTGCACAGCCAGCCCAGAGCAGGCTGAGTGCCCCTCGGAGGCACCGCCAGCCTGGCAGGCCATGCCCTGTGTCCACTGCAAAAACCCTAATGGAAGGCTTGCGGAGGCAAGCGCTGAGAAGTGGCATGTGTGGATTCAAAGTAGCTTGTACCACTTTAATTTCTCTCCATTTGCAAGCCTAGAAGATAACAAGTTTTATAATTCCTACATCTTTTACACAAAAACAGGTGCTGCGGACAGTAGAATACAATTTATAGCAAAAGATTTCACAGATACCATAAATGCTTGCACTCAATGATGTTAACTGAGATACCGTTACCAAACAAAGGAATAGATTAGCCTATCTTTTAATTACATTATAATTGACTTTTATGTTGTCTAGAAAATAATTTCATCATGATGTTTTAAGAAGTTTCTTCTAGCCAGAGGCTGTTTAAACTGCAGCATAATGAATGCTGAAGGAAATAGTACAGTAAAATGCAAGAGCACAAACCAATCCGGAGTTAATGAGGCAGCCAAGAGACTTAGCTATATGAAAGTCCCCAGCATTGTGGGCAAAAGCCAAACCTGTTGAAAAATGACAAAATACAGTGATGATGCAGGGAGAGCGTGAACTAAGAAGTGTCTGGTTGCTGTGTAGTGTGTGGGGGAAGGCGCAAGCGAGGCTCCTCATTAAAAATGACCTACATTATGCTGCAATTTAGAGGCAAAAAGGAGGTTGGAAAGCATGGAAATTGCTCAGACCGGTGTCCTCCGACATCTGCTGGAATAATGCATGGTAGTGTCCCAATTGGTGGGTTTGTTTTTACTTGTTTTGAATTGGAAGTATATATTATCCAGGCAATATAGACAAGGGAGAGGATATGGAACTTGTTTCCATATAGAATTTGAGGAAGAAATATAATCCTTGTTGCACCTCAGAAGCAAGCTTCTGTCCTCGTTTTCAAATGTTCTGATATTATATGGCTACAAAACCTGTGATTGTGACAGTATCCTTTTTATCTCTAGAGAAATAAGTTGTTAACAAAGAACATAAAGCTGTCTTAAAAATTAATAACCAGCAATAAACTCTATAGGGGGCATTTTGAGACTGCTGGAGGCAAGTAAACTGGTGCAGTGAGAGCCACCTCAGATGCCAGTCTGAAACTATGGGATCTTTAATCAGATGATCAGGAAAAAAAAATAAAATTGGAGGTGAAGACTAATGGATTGCAAGAGTAGTTTTGGTAAATATATGATAGGGAAAGAAGGGCTTTGTGTTTCAGAGAAAATAGATGTTGACTGACACTCACTGTCACTTGCTAGATAATTTAAAAGAATTTACTGCCTAACAATTGCCTTGAAAATGGAAGATAGTAAGTTGGGCATAATTTTGCTAAAGTATTGAAGAGAAAACAAGAAAAATTACTGAGCTAGAAAAGCAAAGTAAGTAGGTCTGTTTCTGAAGTAAATTGCAATTATTAAGAATAAGAGTATGGGCCAAATTTTGCCAATCAATATTCACATACTGTTCCCCAAAGTGAATCCAGTTCATAATACAGTATGATGAAGTGTTTAGTTGTTAAGTGTTTTGTTTGCGTTCTAGTTGTTAAAATACCCTTACTTGAAGGTCTGTCAGGGTGCGTTGTACCAAGAAGGTACAGTGTGATTTGGAGAGCAGAATCAGAGCCGTGGCAGATATTTGGGGCAGTAGGGATGGATGATGTGTAAATCTGCTAATATTTGGTGTATTTCTGACTTTCTCAGTTCCTGTACCAGTCCTAAGTGCTACCCAGCTCTTCATGACGATGCTTTTTCTATTCCCATGAATGGAGGCAGGGCATCTTCTGCACATTTATAGGCAATTCTGAGTTCTACCAGTTCTGTACTCGGAGATTCAAAACAAATAATTTTCTTTGCCCATGGAAATGAAATTATTTTAAGTCATAGTTGTTAAAAATATTCTAGGGTACTTTGCCAAAAGGTGACTGTTAGATTTGAGGAGCTTCCCTTCACAGGAAAAGAAATTGCGGGGTTTGGTAGCACAGATGAAATTCCCTCATTTGGCAAGTGTTTTTGTTTTTTTCTTTCATTGATGTAAACTCTTGCTCAGGAAACACCTACCAAGCAATTTGGATATTACTAACTTGGAACTGAATTAAACGAAGGCTTCCAGCACTGCATGCATTGCAACAGCTCTGCACTGCTGCGATAGCCTTTAACTGTGCCTCTAAGACCTCATGGATGTGACTTGTGATAGAGGGATGAGAGCAACCACGACACCTCTTCTTGTCACATTCAGAGACAACATGCTCCTCCGTAGCAAGGTGAGTGTGGCCCCACAGCCCTTCTCTGCTGCAAGCAGATAATGGTTGTCATAATTTCATAGAGAAGTGATTGGAGGATGTTTTACTGCCTTGGGTAGAAAAGATAACGGGAGGAAAAAGAACAATGAAAGTGACCTTAGAAAGTGAAGCGTTGTCTTTTCTTCTTTCAATGAGTGTAGAGAAATCCTTAATAAAACGCAGTGATTTTCAAAGGTGTGGGTGAGCAAATATGTGTTTTGTCAAAGAGGCAGAGGTTCCTTTATTTCCCGTTTGGCCTGCCCTAGTTTTATGCGCTGTGACTGCCTTTGAGCTGTGCCGTGTGCTGCCCAGGGCCAGGCGGGCTGCCCAGTGCCTGATGCTCCTCACTTTGTGTGTCGGTCTGCTGGCAACAGCACTACCATTCCCAGAGAGACCCTGCTGGTAACATCTGGTTAATTTAGCAGAAAATACTTATTCCAGCTTCACAAGACTTTTTTTCACCGCTGAGTAACTGAGATGGAGATTTCTTTTTTTTTTTTCCCAAGGACTTTTACTGTTGTGTTCTTCTCGCCCTTCATCCCATTTCTTCTAGGATTCTTCTCTAGTTGTCCCAGAAGGACTGCCCACTGTAAAATGGAGGGGCATAAGCTCAGTATTACTTATGCTTCTGTTACTGAAAGCCAACTAGAAGAGGCCCATGGAGTGTGTGACACTCACTGCTGTTTAATGAGTACTCTAAGTGTTCCAGCTCCAAAGGAAAGGCAGTGGGGAGATGGACAGGCCTTGAGCTCTCAAGGTCCAGAAACCTTCTTATGCCAATGACTTTCCAGTACTAAACTAGCTCTCTGCTATAATACAGAAAAATTAGCGTATTTGATGGCTTTCATCTTCTCTTTACCCCTATCATGGTATGTTAAGTGTTTCATGAACTGTTGGAACTAACTTCAACACGATTATTGGCACTGGAGATTATACTGAAGCTGTAACAGGGTAATTCCAACAAATGGAACTAATTAACCCCCCACATCAAAAGAGCATCTTTTGAAACATGAAAACACAGTATAAAATATAATTTTAATGCACAATCCTGTCTTGCAGTGTGCATATTTTGTTTATATGTATAACAAACAGCTCACTGTTTTTATGCTAGTGTGATGACTAATGAGAGAAAACATTAGCTGTGGCTTTATGATCTTTAAATATGGGAAATATAATGTAGAAAAGTACTTTGCCACTGAGACAGAGCAACTATAATACCTGTGTGTATATACTAAACTTCTGCAAATCCATATTAGAACCTTTAGAATGATTTGATGCTGTTTTATCTACTGCTTGGTAAGTCAGCTGAAGTAGGCAGAAGTTGTAGGTGGGTGCTCATCTACCAGTCAGGTTCTAGCACTAATTGTGCTACCCAAAGTGCTTTGGAATTGGTGCTAGAAGAGTCTCTGACTGCTTCTCACTGCCCCTTTTGGGCTTGTTGTTTCTGTAAGTAATGAGGCTGGATGGGGCTGCCCTCTGAGAGGCAGATGCTCCATTTGTAGTGATGCTCTCCTTGGTTATGTGTGATGAGCAGATTAGGAGCAGGGGAACATCTGTCCTGCCCTGGGTCATAGCTCACCAGGCTAACCCAAGCTGCAGTTTCTCATTCAGTGAAACTAATCAATACTTTTTCCATGCTGGTTTTAACTTCTGTTTCCCAATTCCACTTAAAGATGTAGCAGAGTTGTGGTGAGCACAGCTTCCAGACTTGTAGTGTCACTGTGAAGGGCTCCAGGAGGGACTCTCGATTTAAGAGGATCTTTCTACCATACAGGAGATGCAACTCATTCAGCCTGTGGAGTAGCATGGAGAAGTGTGGCTTCTGGGGTGATACCAGGAAAATGCCTGTGATGATCTGTCGGGCAGTAAGCTGGCAGCTGAAGCAGGACAGATGCAAATGGAAAATAGAATACACATTTTAAAGATAAATAGTTGTGTGCAGCCCATGCACTGAAGTGTGCAATGGATCCTTCTGCTGCAGAACCCAAGGCTTCATATTCTTCTCAAAGAAATTTTGAAATAAGTGTGAATGAAATTCAGGGAAAATGGCAGTCCCCAGTGATCTTTAAATATTCATGTTATCTGCATTTGTGGTGTACTTGAGGTTTTGTTTCTCTCTAGACATTAAAATAACTTGAGAATATTTTCTTTGAAGTTTGGTGAGGAAATGCAGCATAAAGGAGAAGCAGTGCTGTCAGCCAAGTGTGGGGCTGCCTGCATGCATCATCCTTTATTTGCTCAAGGTGATATCAAATATTCAGAAATTCAGGCGGAGGGGAGGTGTGGGATCTCATAATTGGGAAGATGATATGTAGCCTGGAGTTGTCTGCAGAAGTTTCCAGCCTTTGCCGATGCTGGTTGAGGTGGTAGAGCTGGTAACGTGGGGTGCACTTGTGCAAGTAGGTCCCTGAGTGTTCAGAGGAAAAAACTGCTTAACTGCAGCAGTTATTTCTGCATTGCTGATAGCAGTGGAGATGAGCTGGGAATGGAGGGAAACATTAAAAATGTTTGTGCAAACAAGACCCAGGGCTGCAAGTGAAAGAGAGCTTGTCAAATGCTGGGAAATGGAGCAAAGTAAATACCAGGAAATGTGGTGGGTCCCCCGAGACTGCATCAGCCAGAAGTCCCGAGCATCTGCTGAGGATGGGATTTGGGTAAAGCTGTACAGCTCGCATCACTGAAGTGTTTCTGTATTAATCTCTTTCCAAGTTATTACACTTGAAATGTGAAAAATCCTTTGCTCGTTGTCTGGATTATTTCTGGAAGGAAGTCTTCCAGAAGCCAGTTAGTGAGCTCAGGAGAGCAGGAAACAAAGTGCCAGCAACTGAATCTTTGACAAAAGAATGGGAAGCACACCTGCTGCTGTTTGAGCCTGCCTAGCAGGTACAGGGTGCGTGTGTGCCACCAGCTCCATGGAGAGACCACACAACTGAAGCAGTGCTGCAGAAACCTATTCATAAATGCAGTTTATAGAGGAAAAAAAAAATACATGCTAGAGGATTTCGTGTTGCACCAGCAAATATGGAACCTTCTGTCTTGGATAGGTTTTCCCTTGTTATAACCTCTCCGTAAAGTTTGTTGGTAAAACTCTGTTTCAGGTCATGGTCCTTGATCTTAACAGAGCTTTTGTAGAATATCTAAGGGGAAAATGATCCGTAATTGTAATTAGGTGATAAGATAAAATCAAGGTTTTTAGTATTATCATCATCATTACAGGCATAACATGGAAGAGTTTGCAGATGCTTTCTCTTATCTTTTTGGTTTCATTAGTTAAGCAAGGCAAAACTCTTGCAACAGGCATATTTTTACATGGCAAAAGCTTTCACATTTGCTCACCAAAGCTCAGGGAGGGTGGCGTTGCTCAGTTTGGGTGCAGGCTTTGCAATGTGCTTTTTCCTCCAAAAAATTAGCAAAGGGGGTCGAGGAACCTTGTGGCCAGGAATGAGCTGAACACCTGTTCTGTCCCCTCGAGTTTTCCTCAGCTTCATCCCAGAAGGACTTTGCTTGGTTTGTTGCAGAATCGCTGCACTTCTATCAGAAATTGCAATGCATGCAGCTCTGGTTAGCAGTTGGTTGACTAATTTGGTATTTTTATTCCTTTTTTTAAGTAAGAAAGAATCATTTCTATAAGCTGTGCTTAGTGGAGCTCTAAGGAATGCTCTTCCCATAAAAAAAGCGGCATCCATTATTTGTTCCCCCCTTCTTGCTGTAGTGTGAGAGGTATCTAATACCTGGAAATCCACATTAGAGTTAATGTATCAAACATTCTAATCAAGTAATGCCAGATGGAGCTTATAAATAAACTGCTCTGCATTGTGTGCTCTTAACATTTGAACATCAAGCATAATTCAATGCAATATTTTCCTGGTTTTCTTAAAAACAAACAAAACCCAAACACATTTTCTTCTTGCTTGATTCTGGATTGTGGAATTGCATTCAGTGGCACTGTAGTTGTTAGAGGGAGAATCAGGAGCAGTATAAAAGACTGTCATCTACTAAATACTAGATAATTTCCAAAGCTGATTCTCTTTGGATTCTCTAATCTCCACCTACCTTTATTTTCTAACAGCAAAATAAGCCATCAGGCATCTCTGAGGATGCAGCAGTTGTTATTTTACATTATCCCATGGCTACTTCATATCTTCAGTTAGGTTAGAATATTGCTTCTGAGTGTTGCAGGACCTGATTGCACCTGTCAGGCTGTCATCTAACAGTGACTGTGTCTGGGTGCTTCAGAAGATGCCAAGCAGGTTCTGTCATCTGCCAAGAGTAACATACCTGTCCTCCTTTGTTGTTCCTCATTCCAAAAGGCAGTTTTTTCGAGATTTCAGAGAGGCAGTGGCAAGCTATCTCACTGCTAACTGCTCACTGGGGTGTGTAGGTTGCCATTCAGAACAGAGGAGTCTTTAAGGATGGCCATGGTCCTGTCATCCTACCCATGTCATACTGCTCGCGTCCTACAACCCTGCTCCAGGCTGCTGGCTTCTGCCTCTCAGGCATCATCTCAGCCTTGTCTTTAAAAACAGTGTTGGTCATCTTTGCTTTGTTTGGCTCATTCAGTTTCTGCATCTTTAACTATACCTACCTTCTGCAGGTGTTTTGTGACGTGTATGTGCTGGTACAACTTGGGATCTTGGGATAAGTCCTGTCTGACTTCTGCACAGGCCGTTCCAGCTAAGGAGAATGAAATGAGGCTGTGATGCAGCTTCAAGGATGCAGACAGAGGTGTGCTTAAATGCTTTGTGTAGGGATTCAGTTACACTCTGTGCAAATACCACATGCTTATATGAAATCCCCCAAAGCACAAATGTGAGACAACCATGTATTTTTTGCTGTATCTAACTGTAAGTAATGCAGCCTTCTCCCCCACCCTATTTGTAGTCACCAGGAAGAAATAACATCTTCGCTGAATTCTGCTTCACGTCTCTGGAAAGTTAGAAATGTTATTTCTCACCTGGAAATAACACACAGGCTTATCAGTTTGTATATTTTATGAAATGTTGCATGAAATTCCTGGGTGACAATTTGTTCCAGAGCAGAGGGGCTGAAAAGCAGTGCTGTAGCTTTGCTTCAAGAAGCAGCTGCTGGTGCTGAGCCGGGTGGTGGGTGGATGTGTGTGCTGTGCCGAAAAGGAAAAGAAATTCTCGTCAGATGTCAAAGCAAAAATAGGAGACTTTAGAGATTTAGACTGGGTGGAGGAGGTGGGAAACCAACTCTGCAGAGATGTTAATTACTTCAGGAAGAAAAAGAGCACAATGGAGTAGGTGTAGCGGGAGGTTTACTTAATAGAATTCACATCACTGTGAACCCACTTTCATTGCATTTAGACAGGTTCACAATGAGGACTTTACAACAGAAATAGTTTAATAGGGGAAAAACAGTCATTAGTCTTTTTATTTAGGGAGGAGGGCATTCTTTTACATATTTTCTCATATAGGAGGTCAAGAGCTACCTCTTGTCGTGGCTGGTTTTGGATTTGTTGCTTTACAGGGTTAAAAATACACAGCCCTGGGGTTGTAGAGTGAATCTGTAGAGAAAGGAGAGATGAGTGCAACTGCAGAAAGGGCCCTTATTCTCACAGAGCCAGCAGCAGCACCATGTGAGGGACCTGTGGGTCCCCTTCCGTGCTTGCTTTCTTAGCGGTATGTGTTATGGATGCTTCTGAAATCTGTGTCTGGGTGGCATAGCCACCATCCTGGTTACCTGGCTGACCTGGCAGTTGTCCCCTGCCCATTGCTGCAACCCCCCGTCAAGCACAAGTGACGGAGCAGAGAAGGAAGAAGAGCAGAATGGAGACATTCAATATTTTCCTTGGCGTGTTTATGATGCTCCCAGTCTGCTCAGCCTAACCCAGGTAAAGCACCACCTGTGTGGGAGATACAGCAGCTAAGGCAAAGTTTGAACTTGTGTAGATGCTGCTCGTAGTTTTCCCAGGCTTTTTTTTTTTCTTTCTTTCTGAAAGACCTTCTACAAAGTCTTAGCAGAAAGACTGAGGAGAAAGATTTCATCATATCTACCAGCCCTGATTTGTTAGACAGCTGTAATTAATCCTTCTGTGTTACAGGTTCACTGTTTTGGTCAAGGGCTGTTCTTTCTTCCATCCCAATTTCTTGTTAGGAGTGTGTCTTTGTGCTACTCTTGATCCCATTTGCAAGGTGGGCTCAGGAGGGGACTCCCTTTTATCCTTTTGCTAGCTCTGTCATTGCCAACAGCATGGGTGTGTGCTGGCTTTGTAGGCCGGAGTGGAGATGATCTGATGTTATGGATTCACAGGTGAGTGGTTTGTTTCTGCAATTCAGTGTGTATGTGGTGGTATAGGCTCCAGGTTACAGCAGCTTTTTTGTTTTCTTTAGAAGGAGGTGAAGAGCCCTAAGCCCCACACAGAGGTTAGCAGCTTCCTCACGATGTCATTTCACTCATGTAGTATGCAGTTTCTGCTTTCTTAGACCAGTGATTTATTGGTGAAAAGACATTACGTTTCGGTCTAGCCGTCGGCAGAGATGCAAAGGGTGGTAGATAGCGAAGATAAGTGCAAATCACGGAAATGTATAAATTCCACGAGGGAGTTGCTGAACATGTGAGATAGAGGGAGAATTTCTCTGCAAACCCATCCCTCTCCCTTGGTCTTCGCGTCCGGGGTCACGAGTGCTTCTGATTCACATTGGCTTGATGAGCTAGAAGAACCCGCTGAGCCTGTGATAGCTGCAGCCCGAGGACTGGCAGCTCCCTGCCCTCATCAATTCTGTTTTTAGACTGAGATACATCTTTACTGAAGATTAGCAGCCTGGTGGGTTGAGGAAATTAAATTTCACAAGGGCTGCAAACTGGAAAGCACATATTGAGAGGTGTGAAAATGAAATGGGGAGGTTTTAATGTAGTGACTTCTTAATGAGAAGATACTATGCCCTTGAGCCTTAGGGCTTTTCTGGGGGTGAAGTCACTTCAGAACAGCAGGTAATGTGAATTTAAAGGGGAAATTCCAGAATAATTCCTAATCTGGTGAACTGGGACTTCGGTCCCAGAGTAAAGGACGAGATTATTTCTGTCCCATTTCTGATTTGATTTCGTGCAGTTCTAAAACTTTCATATTGTCTAGTCTAGCTTGTCCACAGCTCCTACAGACTGTTCCCAGGTAGAGAGGTATTTGCCAGAGCTGGCTCTATGGGCTCACCGTCCCCTTGGTGAGTGTCCCAGTTGAGGAAATGTCCTGGTGCTGCTCAGGGTGTACTGGTGGCTCTGTCAGATGCTCACAGCCATTGGCTCTCTCCTTTTGGGGCTGAGCCTGCTCCTGTCTCTGCTGCTTCTTCTGGAAACCTAGCACGATGCTGCTGAGGATGTCCCAAGCCGCTGGTAGCCCCTGGCTGCTCCAGCACCATTCTACATGGGCTCCTGTGCATGTGTTCACCTCACCTTGGTGCAGCCATGACTTGATAAAATGCCTTTCAGGAGGCACGTCAGTGTGATTTGGTGATACGGGGAGTTTAGTGTATGTAAAGGGTCCTTCCCAGGCATCCCTGACAATAAAAGGTGGCTGCGTGTATGTACACCACTCATGTATCAGGAGCGATTCAAGCTGCAAATACAATTTTTTTCTTCTACCCAGGTCATCTTGTGACCTCTCTGCTTGTTTCATTTGGCAGCATCTCTCTGTGGGAAGGCAGTAGGGTGGGTGTGTTTCAGCCTGCAAGGGCTCTACCCTGCACCAGCTTATTTGCTTGACTTTTATCTGATGAATGTGCCCGGTGTGTGTTCCTAAACGTCTCGAGTCATTTCTGGTTGACAGAGCGCTACCTTGTACTGTAAAAATTATTCAGTGTCATCTTTAAATAAAAATTTAGATGTGTCAGGATTGTTCTTCTCCCAAAGGAAGTAAAATTAGTCTGAGATTTTGTTTGGTTTGTGCGGTCGTAGCAGGAATATTTGCCATCTAAAGCACTGGCATCCAGATGAGAGCAAAGGCAGATTTTTTTTTTAACCGCATGTAGACAACTCAGCCAGTGTGATGAATGAGTTTATTATTCTGTAAGGTGCTTATTACATTATGCTCCTCTTTGCCTTTGTCTGCGGGGAGAACACGTTAACTGCTTCAGGGACCGATGGCAGCTCATTAGAGCTGTTTGTCTTTGAAGCCATTACCCTGGATGACAGTCCCTGCATTGATGCGGTCGGAATTCCATCATGTGTGTTACAGGAATGAGGGCCAATGCAAAACTGCTTCATAAGAGCACATTTGAATGATGAGTGGACTCTTCTTATAGGAATATGGTAATGGATTACGGGAACCCTTCCCACAGCACCATGGTTTTGGCTGGGATAGAGTTGTTTTTCTTTGTAGAGGCCTGTATGGTGCTATGTTTTGGATTTTTGATGAAAACAGTGTTCAAGGGTATCTCCCATCACTGTGTTGTGTTCCCTTTCTCCTGACTGTTTCCATGCAGCTCTGAGTTGGTGTCTCAGCTTTTCCTCACATTTTCGATTGTCTGTGGTGTCTGGGGCATCTGACTGACAGAGGAGGGCTTTAAAAAAAAAAAAAAGCTGGAGCTGGCTTCCGAGCAGTTTCACTAATTGCAGCTTTTTATAAATTTAGTGGATGAACTGTCAGTTTCTTGAAGGTGTGTGATCACCACAACTTTCTCTTGGATTCTGCTCTGGCTATAGAAAAAATTAACCTTCAAGGTGCTGGGCTAATATACGTCATCTCGTTGCTCAATAAGTTGCTTCGTGTTATAGTTTGCAGTCTTCTTTATTCCTCTTATCACTTCTTTGATGTTGGACTGTGGTCTGGAAGTTCTCTTTGGTGTGTGCTTTATATTTGTATTTACTAAATGTTTATTTTAGGAATTTTTATTACTCTCATTGTCAGCTTCCCGTGGAGGAGGTTCTTGCCTTTCAGCGAGAGGGCTCATTTTATTAGTTTTCCCCCAGAGATGTCTAATTTGATAGGCACAGTAGGACTGAAATAATACTTTTTATCACTTGAAATGTATGGGTGTTTCAGAGCTTCTAAAATAAATTCAATAACTCAATAAGCCAAATATGTTTAAGTAGTGCACCTGTCTGACGCAGAATAGATGTTCAGTACTTCCTTTAATGTTTTTGGAAAACATCCCAGTTTCTCTTGTTTGGCCGTAGATTTCCGCCCCTTTCTTGTGACTCATTGTGTCATCCAATCCTCCTATTGTCATCCTCCCTTTGAATTGTCAAAACCGTACATAAAATCTTTGAAGTCTTTGGTTTTCTTTTAATTTAAATCACTGGAATTGAGCTTAGGTTTTTATATTGGCCATCTTTCTGCTGCGTGACACAGCTGGAGCAGAACACATCTGGACAGCTTTCCTGATGCCTCCACCTCTAAGGCAGCCATACAAAGCCACGCTTCATCTGCAGAAGTTCATTTCTGCACAGTGTATCTCAGTCGGCACTGGCTGAAGAAGAATCACCTCTTCCCTCTTCTCATCCTGATTCTTCCTATTTAAAAAATAAAACAGTACAAGCGTCAGCCACCCGACCCTACCCTGCTTTGATCCTTTTGGTGAGGAGCTTCCAGCAACAGTGATTTCGTACTGCTCTTGAGCTTGGTCTGGATCAACTCATTGTGCACACACTCAGTCTGTGCACACACTCAGTCTGTGCACACACTCAGTCTGTGCACACACTCAGTCTGTGCACACACTCAGTCTGTGCACACANTGTGCACACACTCAGTCTGTGCACACACTCAGTCTGTGCACACACTCAGTCTGTGCACACACTCAGTCTGTGCACACACTCAGTCTGTGCACACAGCAGGGAATTGTACGCTTGTTGGGAAGTGATGGTGCAGAGCATGAGGAACCACTGAAGATGAACAGTTTCTAAGGAGAAAAATAAAAGCATCCGCACAGAGGGCAGAAATTAGGGGATAGAGGCAAGGAATTTTCTTTCTCTGGTAAATTTAATTCACACTTTTTGCTAAATGTAAATGATAGCTTAGGAAAAATCTGCTTGGAATACCTAGCAAATGATGTTGCCAGGATACTTCCTGATCATGTTAATTAAGCTGTCCCACAGATTTGGCTTAATTACTGCATAATTTGCATATTGGAAATGATGGTACGCGTTACTAAAGAAAGCTCCTGTTCTGCTAGTGGGAAGAATGTTGCTCATGAATTCATTTTCAAGGGAAGGAGTCTCTAGGCTCATATAATGATGTATCTTGAAAATAAAGTTGAGCTTTTTGATAATGAACTGGCATGTATATCTCATTCTTTTTTGTATGGTTACGCTTTATGCTTTTCCTACCAACTTCCTGAGAGACCACGTCCCGGCGGCCTTCCTCTTGTTGGCCGTTTCTTTGATCACAAGAACCACTGCTGCTTTCAAGGCTGCTGAATCAGATATTAGTCAGTGTGAAAGTGGCAGAATAGTTGTCCTGAAGACACTTATGTTTGAAACTGCATGTGCATTGTTGATGATGCAATTTACCACCCTCCCTGGTTAAGCTCACTGTTAAGCTATAATTTGTGTGCTTCCATGCTGAAAAAAGTGGCGTTGATCTGTGTTTCTGCCAGGGGTCCTGTCCCTGCTTTGAGTTCTGTGGTGTTAAACTGCAGGACTGTGGTGGTGCTTTGGAAATAGAAGATGACTAAACATCATAATTCCTGCATCAAGTAAGACAAGATATGAAATATATGATTTGGGAAAAGTTATTTGGAATACTGCAGCTTCTCTGTTCAGACTGCTAATTGCTTTGAATGATACTGTTGCTAGGATATAAATTTCTGATGTGGCTTCTTTTTAATTCTTTTTTGATCTATTTCTAAACAGGTGATCATAAACAGCACAATCACCCCCAACATGACCTTCACTAAAACCTCGCAGAAGTTTGGCCAGTGGGCGGACAGCAGAGCCAACACTGTGTTTGGGTTGGGCTTTCCCTCCGAGCAGCAGCTGTCCAAGGTAATGGGGCTCCCAGGCAGTCGTCTTTGCTGAGAGTGAAGCAGCACATGCACCTGCCCGGCCTCTTTCAGTCTGCATGTTTCTGCAAATCCTTTTCATCCATGTGCATCAATCATTTCCTATAACTTGCTAGTATCTCTATATACAGAAGCAGGCAGCATTGCAAACTCTGTTGCCAAAACTATAAACTAAATTGGATCACTGATGATGGTTCTAGTGTGGAGGTCTCGATCTCTTACCCAGTGTGGCTGAAAACATTTGCAATTCCAGATGCTCGCAGAGCTGTGAAGCCAAGTGGAACCAGGGCTGCATCTCCTGGAGCTGCCCTGACCCTGGTATTTGTGCAGCACATGACTGCCTCTGGTAATGAGTAACCAGCAGTTTAAAATAAATTCTCTATCGTTAGATGAGTGGTCTTGCCAAGTGCTCATCAAGTGGCTGAGATGTTTGTTCCTGCAACAGAAAAACACTTCTTATCTAGCACATAGTTGCCACTTGAAGCATAGCTACTTGGCACTGGGCTTAGCAGTTAACTAAACACTGTGTCCTAGGACATGGTACACAGCCTCTTGTGCTGCTGTCCTCTTGCATGCTTTATTTGAACACAGTCCTGAGAATAGGAAGTTTCTTGTAGTGTCTAAAATAGCTAAGGCAAGTCATTTTAATTGAAGGGAGACATTTCCATCAGTTGAATTTTTGCAAGGTTTTATTTTTCTAAAACTATCTTACTGAGTTTTTGCAGTTTCCAGATGTGTCTTTTTTGCAAGTGTTTCTTAAATACAAAACATGTTTTACTTTACATATTAAATTACTGTTGGATTTGGGATGTCTGTTAAGGTGCAATGGCAATAATGGGATGCTGTCCTGGGATGTTAAGGCCACCCATTCAATCACATGCAAAACTGTTTTTTAAAAATGTGATGTTGGTGATAGTGAGGTTTTGTGATGTTTAGATGTAGAGGAGTGCTCATTTCACCTCAAAGAGGTGCTTATAGCAGCTAAATAAGTAGTAGAAGAGTTAATGTAAAGGAAGGGGAATCTGCTCAAGTGCCCACTGCCAGTGCTGCAGCTTTCTACTTGCAGGAAAAGCTTCCATAACCAGCAGAAAGCTTGTTTCTGGTCAGAATATTGAAAAGAGATGGCTTAAGGGGCACTTTTGAAAACTGCTTTAAATGATCTATTTGAAAAAGGAAATCTGACAGTTGTCTGTCTCGAAAATGTTAGAAAACCTGGTTTATTACTGCTGTGCAAAGCAATGGGACGAAGATATCCCCTACAATCATGCTCCTCCATTTAATTATTAAGCTATTAGTATAAAAGATGAAAGACGGTGAAGAGATTACAGAAGTATAAGTGTACTGGGAATAGTGAAATCATTTCATTTTATGCTGATGTCATTACACTCTTATAAAAGGTATAAATAACAGTGTTCCAGGCTTCCCGAAAATACCTGAAGCTTTTAGCCAGGAGCTGGGAGGGTGTGCTAAAACTCCACTGAAACAGAGATCAATAGCCTTGGCTTAAAATAAATAAGTAAATGAAAGTGAAGAATGTCTGCTGAAAACAATGGATAATAATGAGGAATGAGAAGTGGTTAGCACACCTATCAACTCCTGCATTTTTTAGGCATATTGGCTGACCTCATAAAAGATGTTGCCTCTTTCTAATGGCTTTCTTCTCTTGAGATGCTTAAGCATTAATCCATACCTATAGGGACAAGCAGTTCAAATTAAACATGAGCCATTAATGAAAACTGCGTTCAGTGACCTAGTAACCTAATTAACCACAGGCACTGGGACTCTCCCGATCAATGTGGACGGTAATGTCCTGCTCAGGGTCCTTTCCCCTCCTGATAGGACTCACTGCCCCTCCTTTACCTCTTTCACCCCTTGCCTCAAAAATGTCTCAGATGTTGTTACAACAAAATTGAAACAGGAATCAAACCGGAATTAATGGCCTGTCTGATTGTGATGTAGAGGCAGGGCTGATGCTGTAAAACTAGTGATGTGTTTTGCACACCAAGCTATAAAGTAGCATTTCTGCTATCACTCAAGATGCTGTGGCACAGACATGATAATCTTAGGAGCAGTAGCTAGCCAAGGGCACAGGGACAGAGATTTATACAGGTGAGAAGTCCAGTAAGCCCAGACTTTGTACATTATAAAGCAACTGCAGTCAGCTTCTGGGAAGTGCCAGACCTTTGCTTTCAATTTATGCACGTGGGTGTTACATGTGCAGTATGATCCCTGGCCACTTTCAGGAGCAAAAGCTCTTGTCCCTGACAATCTGCCTGACACTGAGGGAAAGCCACAGTGGCAGTGCCACACGTGCAGCGTGGGTCGGGCACCGACTGGTCCCAGGTGGGAGCATTGCGTAGCCCATTCTGCAAACCCAGAGGGTAAGGAGGTCTGTGTGGGACTGCTGTGGGTGGGAGCAGCTCTGCTCCACGTGTCTGACACTGGCACAGGAGGTGACGTGAAATATAGTGCTGGATCAGGAGCTTAAAATTCATGTGCACAAAATAATGCTTCTTAATGTGTAAAATGTTAAGAAGCTCTGTTTCTACGTATTTACATATTTCTCTGGGTGACAGACTGGCTGCAGATTTGAACAGCCTCTAAATAATGCATGCAATGCACAGCAGCATCTTTGAGTCCCCACTCAGTCTCACTGGTCAGGACTCCCAGTCATGCAGCGCTAGTGGGCTGTGCCATCCTTGGGCTGCTGGGCTTCCCAGGGGTGGGAGCAGCCAGTCTGTCCTGCAGCTTGGTCCCACAGCCTTCTAGGGCAGTGGGGTGCATCAGCAGCCACGGCAGCCTGTTGGAGAGGTCTTCAGTTGGTGTCTGTCTTTGTTTTGCTAATTGTGGGGAGCTTTGTCTGCCCAAGGACAATGGGAAGGTGAAGGGAGGAAAGATGGTAAGAAGTTGGTTTTGCAGAACTATACATGCCATAGCCTCTTAAGACCACATTTACCATGTTTTCACTTAGTAACTAGAAGATTATATCACTTCTTAACTAAGGATTTCCCACTTTGAAAAGCACTCTATTGTTGCAATGGTTTGATAGCTCAAAGTCACTTTTGATCTTGGTGGTGACACGCGATTTTTTAGTATCTCAGTGATTTGTCAGTTGTTTATATTTGAGGCAGAGTAGGTCAGCTCTGGAGAGAGGCAGCAGTCAGCATTTGTAATGCTGCATGGGTCGGGGCCTATCACCATTAAGTTTCTGTGCTCAGCAGAATAATCAAGTGAAAGGCTTTAATTTCATAGCGAGCCAAAGGATCCTCTTTAGCTTTTGAAAATAGACTGTGAGTAAAATCTAGCAGTTGTTAATTTGCTAAGAATAAAAAAGGAGCAGCACGGGAACTCTATGGACTGCACCAAATGCATGGGATAAACAAATAACAGAGAAGTCTTTCACCTCGGTTTTTGTTGCAGTCCTCTACATTGTAGCAGTGCTTTGAAGTAAGGGTAATACTTTCACTCTTACAGCTAAATGTCTATCTCAGATTGGTGAAAATCTCACCTACTGGTACTTGTTTTTAAAAGCAAATGTGTTAAATGCCTGTGTTGGTAAACTGGAGACTGAAATCCATCGTGTGAAGAGATCTTCATCAGTTTGGTATCGAAGGTTGCTTTTGTTTAGTCACATACAATTTCCATTATGGAACTGTGTAAAAACATCCTTTTCTTCTTGGCTCACATTATTTTTCGCAGCAGTCTCCTGTGTGCTTTATGAAGATAGCTGCGAAAATAAAATTTGATAGATCACTTCTAATTCTGTTTTCATATTTCATAAAGTCCATGAAGAACCTTCATAAATTTTTCATACTTGCCCATAAGGATTTATTGGAAAAGCGAGACTCAAAACAGCCCTTTACTGTTTGCAAGAAATCCAAGTGTAGAACTTTTGTTGACACAGTATTTTAGAAATAATCCTTTTGCTGCAGCTGTTTTGTCACAGCAGGAGATATTATGGAGATATTTTATGTAAAGTTGGAGTCAAATCATGTAAGGCCAAAATGTAGAGTGGGTGATGCTAATGATCTTTATAGAGCTGCAAAGGTAATCAAGTCGTTCTGTGTGTGGGGACTGCACGTGCCATCAAATAGAAGAATACTTTACAATGCAATTCCAGCTGTTGTATAGAACGCAGCTGGGTTCAAGAGCTCCATGTTCATTCATAAGCGTCACCATTACAGTCTGTAGACCATGGTGCTTCATAAGTGACATGCAAAATTTCAGTTGGCTTTGAAGATGTGTTCCTCCATGGGATTTAAGAGTGGTGTGTGTGTGTTTGTTGGAAATCTCCATTCTGCGTGCGTTGCCTCCACATGTCTATCCAGATTTCTCTTAGACCAGTTGAAGATTTGTTTTATCAGTCTGTGTAGTCTCAGTATTGTACTGGGAGTAAGCATGCTAACTACCAGCTGTAAATCTGAAAGTTAGAGAGTGGGATTAGTACATGGATAACAATCCTTCCCATTCCTTGACTATAAAATGTGATTTTTGTAAGGCTTTTATTTACAGTTTTGTCGTAAGTGTTCTGAATGTTCCGAGGATAAAATGGCAGTATTTTTAGTCACAAACTGTGCAGTAAAATAGATCTCTATGTATGAACTTTTAATTTGTCTTTCCTTTCTAGTGTTTCAAGTTTTCCAAAACACAGGTTACGTTAGCAGAGAGACAATGTTACCTGCTATTATACTGCCTGCATCTTAATTACTGTTTTTTCAATGCCTTTTCTTCCATCTTTGCAATCATCCTTTTAAAACTTTACATACAGTTTAAAGTGTTCAAAGCCCCGCACCACTGACTGGCAGTGATAATACTTGTATTTCAAAGCTGCCAGACTGGCTTAGGAGCAGATGTCCTCCAGCAACTTGTAGGAATGAGGCTGTTGCTTTTCATCTTTATCTTTCCATTCTGCTGTCTCCCCCAGTTCGATATTTATAGAAACCACTCAAACCTTTTCTTGAAGTCCTCTACCTTTATTTTTGCCAGTATTAAGAAAATCAGACCCAGAAAGCTGCCTTTTCTTATGTCTCCATAGCACATCCAGATCACCTTTTTCTCATCTTTTCTATGTCTTGATAATCCCTTGCTCACATCCTGCAGATGTCTCATGAGCTCATTTACATTCTTTAATTTAATTGACTTGCTCTGAAGAATAGAGGACTGATAATTTTTTTTTTATCCAGATATGATTCTATGACTCCATGATCTTACATACTTCAGGCTTAGTATATAAGATCACAGAATCATGCATACTTTTGACTTTAATAGACCATCAATGTGGAGTGAAGAACATTGAGGGGAAGAAATAAACAATACCACTTCATACCAAGGGGCACCAATATCTTCATTTTCTTGGTGGGATTTTACTGTAAGCTGCATAGAATCCCTCTTTTAGAAACAGCATTGCCTTACCTTTGGAACGACCTCCCTGCCAAAGAATTGAGATGTTCTTTCTTGCCAAAAATTATAAATTATCAAAATTAGTCAGTAACTTCTGGAGGTCTATGAGACACACAAAGATAATAAACTGAACAGTTTAATAGATAGTTAATCATTTTAATAAGTATCTTTTATGCTTTTTCCAGTTTGCAGAGAAATTCCAAGAAGTGAAAGAGGCTGCCAAGCTAGCAAGAGACAGATCTCAAGAGAAAATTGAGACCTCAAGCAATCATTCACAGGTTTGTAATTTATCTTCAATACCTGTATGCATACAGGGTAAATAATTTAAAGCTAAATTTTCTAATGGACTACTAGGGGGAGTATATCAAATGAAGATTGCCCAAAGTAATTATCAGCTGCTAGGCATTAATGTTGAAGGAATATTCTTCATCCATTCATGCTCTTTGCCTTCATTTACGTGTAAGCTTTTTTCAGCAGTTCTGAGCTGTTACAAATTTTTAATAACTGGGAAAGCTATACATCCTTTGATTTGTACCGTTACACATAGGTTGGGTCACTAGCAAGTATATCAGCGTAGTTCTGCAGCAGACAGTAAGTAAGATTTATTAATCCTTTTTGTCATTTATCAAATCTACTTCTCCTTTTTGTCATTTATCAAATCTACTTCTGTAGGAGTTGGGTTTGCCAGTGCAAAGGCTTTCTTCACAGCCATCATGTCTTTCGTTGCCTAGATGTGATTCATTGAGAGCTGCGTTGCAGAAACAGAGGCAGCACTTTAGTGAGGGGCTGGATGGAAGAGCTCATGTTGCAATTTGTACGATGTATTTTTTTTTTAGACAGCACACCTTCAGACAGCCAAGCACTTCTGTGTCCAGTGAGTGCTGGGTTGTGGTGCATTAGCAAAGAATGAATGCTGGTTTGGTGGCAGTGCTTGGCCTGTGCCGATATTTGGAGGAAAGTTATATTAATTTTGTTCAGGAAATACAGCTGGATGACTAGAAAAAAGGTGATGAAGGCTTAGTCCTGCAGCTGACCCCCCCTGGGAGGGGTCCAAATACAGCTCAGGGAGGCTGACTTTGTATATCTGTGTTTTTTGAAGGCTTTGGTCATGGCCTTTATGGTTCTCTGTTCTATATTTGTGGTCACCAACAGTGTACGCAAGTCATCTCTTTGGAGCAGCAGTATTTTGTATATTTTTGGGTTGGTCTTTGTGTGCTTCCAGGGGCACTGTATTGTTTCGTTACCTTAAAAACCACTAACAACCAAAAGCCCTTCAGAAGCCTCATCTGTTAAAACACTTAAAAGTTATTCTTGAACATTTTAAACTTCCATTTTCTGCATCATTATCGTTCTTTCGTTCTTTTTTAAAGAGACCAGCTTTGCACTTCTCACGAAGTGTGAGCGTTCAGCTGGTAACATGTTATCTGCCGTGTGCATTTGTACCACCTTGCACTGACACGCTGGTATGTGGGTACAAGCAGGACAGGACCCCTTTTTGGCTGACAAGAAGGAAAGCCCTCTGTGCTCTTCTTGTATGCCATTGCATGAAAGTTGTGTTACCTTTGGGTGGTGGCAATCAGACTGCTTTGCAGATGTGAGATGTAGAAAGAAGCCCTGTGTTAATCTGTGTGTTGTGCCACAGGAATCTGGGCGTGAAACACCATCTTCCACCCGAGCATCTAGTGTGAACGGGACAGATGATGAGAAGGCATCCCATGGTGGTCCTGCTGAGGCACAGCTCAAGTCTGAGAATGATAAACTAAAAATTGCTCTAGCCCAAAGGTGAGGTTACTTTAACACCTTAATTGCATTGAAGTGGTGAGCTGTAATTATCTCATGGCTAATGGTATTTGCAGAAATTATTCAGATGTAATAGCATTAATTTAAAATGATGCAGCAGAAGGAATGAATGAGCAGATTTTAGTAAGCACCTCCTGGCATCTGATTGGGAGATATTTACTTCTTCCTGATCTGGTTCACGATGAGATAAGATCATCTGGTGATGCCACACCACCTTTCTTTGCAGAGTTTTAGAGTTACAGTAGTAAGACCTAGGTCACTGAGAAGCAATTGCTGCTGGTAACATATAAAGTTAATCTGTTCCTCCTCCTTGTTTTTGCTGCATTTACTTCAATGCAAAAAGGTGGAGATATTTAAAATTCTTAAAGGGAATGCACTGCACTACAAATAGTTGAAGTGAAAACTACAGAAGTCTTTGGGGGATGTTTCTAAAGCTGCAGGTAGTGCCCCATGAAGTCACGTTTTTTGCTACTTGCTTTGATAAAGTATTTGAAGTGCTGAAAAGAGTAATTTGCAGCCGCAGTGAAAGCACTGAACTTGGAATATGTAAAGCTGTAGCATTAAAATGTTCTTTTCTAGAATCTTGCTTGCTTTGTTTGTCTCTTGTGTGTGAATATATTTGTGAATGGATAGAAAATACTTCAGAATCAAACTACTCTTAAAAAACTCTTTAAAATAAAGGCAGCAGTGATGGGAGCAGTGTTACACAGTGAGCAGCTCTAAGGCTGCATATTTTACACTTGAAGTACATTATCTTTATCAACATTTCAGTAGCGTAACCTGTTTTGAATCATACCGGTTGCTCGTTCCTCCTGCTGAAGACACCTCCACAGGCACAGCAGCTGCTGTGGAAGGGATTTCAGAGCCACCATTTGCTCTGTTCTGTAGTTTGAAGCTTTGGGGAGTGGGTAGCTTCATTCTTCAGCACTATATAAGGGATATTGAAGGCTGAGCATAAAAGAAACCGTATGTAGGTAGCATTCCCTCCTCTGTTATCATCTATCCTGAGGGGTCCCAGCGATGCTGACAAAGTGTAGCGATGCACAGGTACAGAGGAGCAGGGTACATCCGTCACATAGAGAGTAACAAGATGTGGGGTTAAATGGTCAGCCCATCTAACAGTGTCCGGTCCTTCCCAGTTCCTCCAATGTAAAGAAGTGGGAGACGGAGCTGCAGACGCTGAGGGAGAGCAATGCCCGTCTCACCACGGCACTGCAGGAGTCGGCTGCCAGCATAGAGCACTGGAAGAAGCAGTTCTCAGCCTGCAAGGAGGAGAACGACCAGCTCAGAAGCAAGGTAGCCCCGTGCCAGCAGCAACCAGGGGATGCTAGGGCACCTCGTGAGCTTTGATGGGGGTGGCTAAAAACAGTGACAGTGAGAGAAGCAGCCAGAAAGTTCAAATTTGCAGTTTTTAAGACATAGATACAAATATGTGTTCTGGATAGAAGGTGTCTGTAGTGAGAGCACTAAATGAAATTAGGAAAATTGTCCCCAGGGCACTTTGAAGGTGAGCTGCGCCTTTCATTGCTCTTTTCTTGTGTTGCTGCAGCTTTGTCTTTGGTTGTGTGCTAGGGGACTGATGTTGTCATTGAAAGAGAAGTCTGGGGGCTGAGGCAGTGGCAGGGAAGTTCACAGAGCTGGGATCAGTAGAGGACGTGTGCTGCTGCATAGTGTGGAGCTCCAGCCTCTTGGCTTGGGCAACATGGTGTCAGCAGGGGCTGCTGTCCAGGATGATAAGCAGAAGAGTGATAAAAGTAGGATTACAGCTTTCAAAGCTCACTTCAACGCTGCCAGATGGTGGCTGAGCAGGAGTGGGTATAGCATGGTTACCCACACAAGGCCCAGCTGGAACCACACAGCAATAAAGCCAGGCCTGGAGGAGGGCAGTGGGGCTGAGAGCTGCTGCAGCAGCACCAAACCAGGTCCTAACATTACCACTTCTCAATAGCTGTAGCCTAGATCTGAAGAGATTATCTAAGCACCTCTTGCTACAGCTGCGGCGTAACTGCCCTGCAGGCTGGCCAGAGCAGCAGTGCAGTCAGTACGATGCGCTGTCATTTTCCACACAGTGAGGTTTCCTCGAGCCTTTCCCCCACTTAGGTTCCTCCTCACAAGGCCACCCCACCGCAGCGCCCTGGGAAGCTCCTTCCCCTTCCTTAACTGGATCAGCATTCTTTGCATGTGACTCTACCTTCTTCTACCTGAGGGAAGGTATAATGCCAAAGCAGCTGAGAATTGAAGTACGCCCTGTAATGAGCTGGCCCTCAGCCTGTGGGAAGTGCGGCTCCTGAGGCGAGGAGCTGGCTGGCCTTCCCTCCTGCTGCAGCCCCAGTGGTAAGCAGCCCCCGAGGAGGCCATGCTGGGGGTGTGGGGTGGATTTCTTCTCCTTGCCACACATACACACCCCATCCGTTACAACCTTGCATTAGTTTCACAGAAATGGCGTGCAGATTGTATCCCCAGCCCTGCTTGTTGTAGCAGCTCAGTGTTTTGTGCATCCTTGAGTAATTATGTGTGGTACTGTGTGAAAGAGAGTAAACACAGCCCCGGTGCTCCCTCATGGATCTGTTCATGGATTCTTTTTTAACGCAAGAAGCGATGATTTTGTAGTAGTTGGCTGCTATGATCTAAGAAATAGATCCATGACATGTTAAATTTGTCTGTGCTTCCCTGTGGGGGCAATGCCAATTCATACTGGCTGTGGTCTGCCCCAGATTTTCTGAAATGTAACTATTATATCTGTTTTCTGACATCTCTTAAAGATTGAAGAACTGGAGGAGCAGTGCAATGAAATAAATAAAGAGAAGGAAAGAAATGCACAGCTGAGCAGACGTCTCCAGGAGCTGGAAACAGAGCTTCAAGACAAAGAGCTGGTAAGTGCCATAAATATAGACAGAACATACATTCATACATTTCAGAGCTGGAGTTGCTTCTCATTTTGGATATAGATTTATGGTCTGGCTTACCTGCAGCCAGGAAAAGCCTGTTGTCTCAGGGTGTTACCCATTTCTAGATTTTCTGGGCAGAATTCTTTGGCAATACTTTAATAGAATTTCTCAGATCTCAGTTTCATGATACTATGTGTTGTGAAAGCATACTTAATTCTGGTGGTTTGTGTATGCAATGCTTTACTCCCACAAGAACTGGAGAGGTGGAATAAGTTGCCCCAAGCCAGTGAGATGTCTGCTGAAAACAGTTTTTGTTGTCAGTGCCCACATCCTGCCTTCCTCAGACATCAGGACCAGCAGGGCTTTTCATTAAAAAGACATTTACAAAGCAACTGGGCATTTGCATAGCAGGTCCTGTTTTCTTTTTTTTCCCCCGGATGGCTCATACGCTTCAGTTTACCCATTTTACAGCCTCCCTCTGATCTCAAGACTGAGGCCAAAAGTGAGAAACTCAGATTCATTTGGAGTAGCCCATTTTGTCATTTTCGATGTACAGGGTGGTCGTTTTTCTAAGGAGAATGATGTTGATGGCTTGGAGCCCCTGAACAGTGGGAAAAATAATGGGATCCTTGTCTTTTTCTTCATCACAGTGACCAAATGCTCTGTGCTGGTTGAGAAAGAAAGAGCTGTCAGCAGGTGCAGTAAAGTTTGCCATGTGCCATTACAACATCTCAGCTGGCGCTTTTAACAGCTGGTGCTATCAAGGGGTTTTAAGATGGCACAAGGAAATAGTTTAGGGAGATGGATTTTGATGCACTGTTATAAATATAATACGGTTTTCAGCACCATATTTCCAAGGAAAATGTCGCGCTTTCTTCCCAGTCTTCCTGTGGTAATAGCACATATAAGAACCCTTTTTTACTATCATTTTCCTCAAATTTCACATTTTTGTGGTACCAAATGAACCAGAAACTCAATTGTCTTGTGACTATCACCTGTCATCCAACTTATTCATTTGTTTTCAAACTGCATGCTTGCATTAGCAGGTCCTTGATTAGGTCTAAACCACCCGTAAGTAACCAGCATGAAGCCCACTTGTGAACATTGCCCTCTGAGAAGAACTGCTGATGTTCTCTTCGTGTAGAAAATGAGAAGAGAGAAATTTAAAGGCTTTGGAGTCAGGATAGAGCTATCTATTGAAATATTTATATAGACTGTATTGTACGTCATATGCTGTATGCAACATAGTATATATCTATGCACATCATACTGTATTGTAGTATATACAGTAAGTACACTGTATAATAGTGTATATATAGTGTAATATATTTATATTTTTACCTATGAGTTCTCAGGCATTGTGTGTGTGTATATATACATATGCATGAGAGCTCATATCTCAAAAAGAAAATTACTCTTCCTTTCCCCCATTTCAGTAGCTGGAATATTGCCTGGATATAGTTATTCTTACATCAGTTAAACAAATTATTCAGTGCAGTTCAGAAAAATCTGCAGTATTAAATGATGTGGCATCTTACATGAATGTAAACTAATGCTGAGAAACAGAATATACTCACATTTGTTCTTGAGGCTGTGATCTGTGTGGGCAGAGCTTCTGCAGGAGGATCTTGCACTCTTTTCAAGGCACAGCTTCTCTTGGACCTGCAAATGTGCTTTTCAGATACGCTGTCAATCGTTCTGCAGGATGCACAGGTTTTCTTAGGGTCTTTCTCTGCTAACCCTGTTGGTGGTGTTCGTTTGTGTATTAATGTATTCAGCACTCTTTATTTCCACCAGAGACGCGGTCTCCTACTGACTCACATTGTTCTGTTCATGAACTCCTTCCAGTTACTCCTCTCAGTTTTGACAGCAGTGGCACAGCAGAACACAAATCTGGGGAGGTGTTGCCCAGGGCTGTGCAGTAGGGGAGAGCCCACTGCAGCTGTGCTCTGTAATGATGCCTCTCTACATGCAGCTCATAATTCCACTGGCCCTTTTTGCTGCCATTTATCATTGGAAATTCATGTCTACTTTGCTCTTTGCTACCATCTATAAATTACTCGTAGCATTACAGCACTTCAGATTATCTCTTATTGAGTACATCTTTTGCATAGAGATGTGGCTTAGGTTAAGATTTCATTAACAATTAATGGCATGCTATTGGATTACAGTGTCTGTTATAGAAGTACAAAGTCAAAAAGACAGTGAAAAATGTATTCTAGCGTGTTTTTGAATGCAGACATGCTATTTTGAGTATTTAAATCCAAATACAGTGCAGAATACAATAAAATATGCAAAATTATTTCATATTCTCAAATTTTCATTGTTTTAAATTGAAGCTTGCATTGATTTTTCTTTTGTGTTTTCAAAGGAACTGGAAGAGCTCCGAAAGCAGGGTGAAATTATACCACAGCTAATGTCAGAATGTGAATCTGTATCTCAACAATTACAGGTACAGTTTAGCAATGAGATTAATTATAAAGCAGTCGATTCATTTATTTTCTTTCTCATAACCCATGCAGTTCTTTCTTTGGACTTCAAGGTTTGAAGGCAAAGAACCCCAGTTAACAAAACCAAAAAAGTACTCGTTAGTTGCAGAATGCACCATGCCCCTCATAGCACTGGAGTCATTAACAGCACTGTTTGTTGCCTTGCACAAATTGGCACGCCCTGCTTCATGTTGCATCCATCTCCTGCCAGTTCCAGGCTGTCCCACAGAGGCAAACTTACAAAAAAAAAAAACAAAAAACCAAAAAAAACCCCAATAAATCGTAAAGTACTGCATAAAGCAATAACATTCATTGGGCAGTATTTTTCTAAAGCTTGTCTTTCAAGATTAAACTGCTGTGGATAATTCTGTATGTAATTGCTGGCATGGTATCTAATTCTGCAACTGTAACAGTGACAGAAATGTATGCGTGATGTGTGATTTAAATCCAGCTGAATTTTAAGCTATCAAGCAAATGACAAAATCTGATGCAAAGTGTCTTTTCCAGTTAATCTGTGTCCTTTTCTGCATAGGCTTTTCTTAATCTGTCCAGCATGTGTCAGTTGCTTCAGAGGTGCACGTATTAATCAGTTTGCAGGAATTGCGGCAAACTTCTCCAATCTGATGCCATTTGTTGCTTTACTCAATTAAATGCTGCCCATCTTTCTTCTCTATGATTCATCTTACTGTCTTTTTGTTTTTAAGGATGCTGAGAATAAGAACAAAGATCTTGAAGAGAAAGTCAGAACGCTAAGGACAGAAGTTGAAGAGAGCAAACACAGGCAGACCAACCTTAAAACTGAATTAAAGAATTTTTTAGATGTACTAGATGGGAAGATAGATGAATTACATGATTTCCGACAAGGACTGTCTAAACTTGGGGTTGACAACTAGATGGCAATAGATTTTTGTAATCTAGGGTCTGGATGTTTGATGTTTTGTTGATCCCAATCATGTGTTTTACAAAATATAACTAGAATGTTCCACCTGTTTGCATTGTTTTTGTACATAGAGGCTGAAAATTTGCTGTGGGTTATTTTGGGTTTTTTGTTTGTTTTCCAAACCAATCGTGCTGCTCACTGAATTCTGTTGAGGTTAGAAACTTTCTACACCGCTGCTCTGGCTTTGTGGGGTTGGGAACAGGTAGAGGGTTCTGTCTCAGGAATCTGGAACTAGATCTACCTTAAAATGAATATGCAGTTAGTTGTTGCAGGGAAATTTATATCTTTTTTAAGGGCTGTTGCAACCATAGAAACAGAAAACAAGTCTTTCTTTTCCGGACCATCAGCACTCCTAGCAACGTATCCTTTTATTCCTTGGCCAAGCAGAGAGATTAGATGGAGCTCCTGCAGTCTGTAAATCAGCATGGTAAAATGTGCCTGTGATGAGCTGCAGTCAAGCGAATCACTTGACACGCATGCCAGTATCTTTAGGGACCACGTCGATCAGACCTGATTCAGAGAGTAAAATCCAGAGGATTTCGTATAACCTCCAATTCAGGCTGCATGTGCTTGCTTGCGTCCATGCAGCACCAAGTAGAAATGAATTCCAGCTCTTACACTTTAAGTCACATTACCCATAGGTGAGGACAGCTCCTCTTGCTTAGCGAGACCATCTCTCTTTGATCCATCGTCTCAGTTTTGAACCCTTTTTGTTCAGTCACTGTGTGTGCCTCTAAAAAATGCACACCTGAGTCTCGGGACCAGATATTTATTTTAGGAGGAGACATAATGCTGCTTTGTACGCAGGGCACATGCCACTCTGTGCACCTCAATCACTGCTGCTCAGCTGCCACAGCATGGGCTCAGGAGATGTGATCAGAAAAGCATCAGGAGGTCATAGGAAGCAGCTTCCTGCCCAGGAGACTTGCAGGTAACGACTACGTGAAACCAAAACCCCTTTCTTTCCTATGATTTCTGTGTTCCCTCCTCAAGGGACCGGCGGGTGGGAGTTAGTCACCAAGTTAGATTGACCAAAAAAAAAAACAAAGCCCCAACCTCAAAGGCAGAAAGTGTAGTCTTTGTTTATTCAGCAGCTCTAAATACGTTTTGAGAAATGCAGACTCATACACCGGACTGCAGCAAGGACATCGCTGCATCGCCCACTGATGTGAGAAGGACCGGAGCCCAAGTTTTGCTTTTATCCCTAGGAATGCCATTAGCTTCTTTCGTTTCTTTCTCTGTTCCCTGGTTTGAGATTCTGTTTACACTGCATCCGAATTCATTCAGGAAAGAACTTGTGTTTATACGATATTGTATTTGTTTCTATCAGGTGAAAGCTTGGTGAAGCACCAAGGTGAGTGCATTCCAGAAGTGACTGATTCAATGGCCACGCCGTGATGTTTACATGTTATTTCCTAGGGACTTTTTCTTTCTTGGCACATTTCTATTATAAAAGTGACCTTTAAAAGATGTGGGTTATAGATGAAACGCGTTGAATTATTTTTGCACATGGCTCTATAATCCACATACTGGAGATGTTTTTTTTCTGCCATTGTCCCATGAATTTTCATTTCATCCATTGCATTACCATCATTGCTTATTGTTTAAACTGAACTTTTTGTACTCTTGCTTTTAATCCTTTTAAATGACACATTTGAAGCTGGGACCTTTTATAACCACTATGACCATTTAAGTCTTTAAAAAAAATGCTGTAGGCTGTTGAAATTTAAAAATAAAAATAAAAATCAGGTACATAGCATGTAGGCGTGTGAAAATTAGACTTTGCCAGCCTGGAATATTCAACAGTTGCATAATGTGGGGTTAGAACAGACTTCTCAAAATTGAGAGTGACGTCAGAAACTGTGTGTGGTGGTGAGCAAGCAGTCTCCATTTTTAGTCTTTTAATTTGATAGCAAGTCCGCGATCATGGAACAGGCAGCTCGTCCTGCTTCTCCTCTCCCCCCATGCTGCTGCAGAGCTCCCTTGTGTGGAGGAGCAATACGGGCAGTTGGGGCTCCTGGTTGCAGCGCTCATCATGTCTGCACTAAGGACCCTGCTCCATCCCTTGCTTCCTTTTGTCTGTTGGGTGATCTTAGGGCTTCTTGTTCTGGTTTTAATATAAAATATGGTCAAAGGAGTGCAAAAGACTCTGCAAAGAAATGATTCTATTGAGATTAATCCAGACTTTTTCCAGCTTTAGTCAGATATGCCGCAGATCCAGAGCTTGATTTTGTTCGTTATTACAGCTCAGGGCCATGCAATCCCACTTGGCTGATGATGAGGAATGTCAGATCTATATCCATTGTACGTGAGGCTGTATCTCACCTTGAGCACCCGTGATCTCACTCTCAACACACAGGTTTCTCCCTCAGAGTGGTTCATGGCAGGATGTCTCCTACCTCAGCTGTGTGGTTGCATGTTTGCAAAGGCCTTCTGCCCAGCTCCGAGTGCCACCGCTGCCCCTCAGCTATGCCCTACCCCGGTGGCACCTGCTGCAGGCTGGGGCTCTGGGAACAGAAATCTGTGTGGGCACTCTTTAGCAAGAGTGTCTGTCTGTCTTCCGTGTTCTCCAGAGAGATACTCCTCTGATGCGGTGTTAGAGCTGCTTGGTAGTGTTGGTTTTCCTCTTGGTGGAGTGGCCAAAGTAAGCTGAACAGGTCCAGTAGAAATGGTCAGTGACAGAAAAATGCCTTGAGGTAATTGTTGTCAAGGGTAATGAAATGTTTCACCTGGCATGTTAGTTAGCATATTGGATGATGACCTTATCCTAATCATTAGAATGAATTAGTTCAAAATGAGAAACTTAAAACTTTGTTTCACAAACCAAAATAAAACAGTTTAACCTTTTGCTTTTTTTCCTATTTGGCTGAACTGATTTGCTGATTTCTGACTCAAATTCTTAAGCGGTGGTATTTGCCCAAAAAGTGCGTTTTCAGCAGAATTAGCATTTGCCAGTGTTTCCCTGTCCATGGCTAATTGACATTCCATTTACAAAGTGAAATAAGTGCAAGAGAAACTTTTTTTTTGCAAGGAATTCAGTTCCACCTCGCACTTTTTATACCCAATGTTCAAAATACTCTCTTCTTTATAAATGGTTTTACACTCAGTGTGCCTGGGCCGTGCTACTCAGGCAATGCCTTTTTTTTTTTTTACAGTCAAACATCTGATTTTACCTTTATGTGAGCAATGTAGGGTGAACCGTTTTTAAAGCAGATCAATGAACTGAAGAGAGTGGGAGGGCTTCTGCCACCCATGACATCCTGTCATCACTTTCAGAGCACTGTGTCCCCTTCCCAGCCAGGCACAAAGTGTCCCTGTGCTATGGCACTCTTCTGTTGCCCCGTTTCATTTTTTCCTGACGTTCACTTTCTCTCCATGGCTGCCTTGTTCATTTCTGGTCACCTTTTGCTGCTTCCCAGCCCCCAGAGGACAGTCTCCTCACTGCCACAGCCCAGTGCGTGTTGTTAGGCTCTTCCAAACGAAACCCTTTAGAGCCTCGGTGGCTTCTCACAAGTATAGCATTGTCTTCCTGAGCCTGTGGATTAAGAAAATAACACCGCTGTCAGGGTGAAGGGCTGCAGGTCTCAGCGTATTCTAGAAGGTGAATCCAAAGGGAAGAAGTTTAAACAGGATTTGGGGAGCCATGTGTGATTTTGGTGATGGTTGTGGTGGAAGTTTCAGTGCAGGATGTGCTCTGTGCTCAGCCACACACTGATGGAGCACTGAAGGTCTGAGATGGCCACTGCTGGCCCCTCCACCTTAGCACAGGCAGTTTTTGGCTCCTGAAGCCTGCTGGTACCCAAAAGTCTTCAGCATATCAAAGATGGGGGAAGGGGTGAGAGGTGAATATCCATGCACAGCTGAGCGGCACGAGAGCTTAGCAGCCTGAACAGCTTGTGTCAGAACCTGGGGGAGAGATGGGATACTGGTTGGGTGGCTGCAAGGCACAGAGCTGCTCTAGGGTCGCTCCTTTCTCTGTGAATTCACTCACCTTTGTGTTAAGCCCAGCAATACGTAGACACAAGGCGCTTAACCCAGAAGCAGCTCTAAGCAGCAGTCCCACAAAGGTGGCTGGGGCACGCACAGGCCTGAGAGTGTGGCAGTGTTCTGGCTGACATCTAGGAGATAAATTGACCATTACGTGAAGTTTGCATGTCTTAAGTATTGGTCTCTGTGCTAAACAACACAAAACCTGAAGTGAAACCCACGTTCAGGAGATTACCAACAGAGTGATGGCCGCACTTCCCGCGGGGTTCCACAGGCAGCGGGCAGAGCGGGGCCTACCTTTGGGGGGGCCTGGCGTCTCTCACAGTCTGACTTTCTGCTGTGCTCTGTGTTAGCGCTTCTCTTTTTTATTTTACAAGACAGTCCAAATACACAGTCTTCAAATGAAGGTGCCTATACCTCCAATTTTTTTTTTATTATTATGTGTATTTTGAAATAGATTGCTCTTTCCTTTCTGGTAATTCAGTTACCTAATAACAGCACAGACAAGAAAGGCATGTGAGAAAAATTGATCCGCTTGTGTATTTTTGTTAGGTATTTGGGGGGTTTTGTGTGTGTGTGTTTGTTTTTAACACTGGTCAGCAATAATTATTTTAGCCATATACTAGCTAAAAAAAAAAAGACCGATAATGCAAGATTTGTGAACTAAGCTTCTCCGTTTGCGGTGCGCTGCTTAACCTGGGCGTGTGAAAGGGAGCTGTGCTCGGTAGGAGTGTTTTGCAGCATTTCGTTGTTTTCCTTTCCTTGCCTGATAGTGATCACGAGCATAATATTCTGTAAAACTCATCATGAATGATGAACAAAGCACATTGTTTTTAACAGAAATATATCCCTTTGTTGTTGAGAGTTCTGAGAGTGTCTTAGTGTGATCTGCGATACCAAAATATTTAGATTACTATGAGACTTTAGTACTGAAGATAACCATGCGCCCTGTTTTAACTGTTTCGAGTAAAGTTTAGTGAATGACAGTTTGTTGATACACAACTGTGGGAAAACACTGCAGTGTTCTAAATGTATATTTTTATTTGGTTTTGTTATATTTAGTATATGGGTTAATGAAAACTGGAGTGTTTACTACAGTTGGATCATTGTAATAACATCACTTACCTCGTCATTTTTGTCTGCTGTGAAAAAATATATTTTTTTTCAAATCGGCCATAGACAGTCAATGTTAACATTTAGACTCCTAGTAGCAGTAAATGCTGGGTTTTATATATATATATAAGAAAAACTTGATTTTTTGCTTTATGAACTTATACAACTTTGTGATTTTTATCTGATTTTATTGTAACATAAAGTTGTTTTACGTAAAAATATATAGTTTAAGTAAAATCTCTTGTCTCTCTGTCTTCATTGACTTCAGAAAATGGACATCCTTTCCCTGTAGTTTATTACATGATTGCAAAGCTGGACTCGAGGTAATGCTGTCACTCAGTAAGAGGAATGTGGTTTAGATCTATGTGTATGCTGCAGTGCCTTAGATATGCACTCTAAAAACCTCATTTCCATTAAGTGGAGCTTAGAAACCTTTGTCCTGCTCACTTCTTCCATACTGTTAGAACAGCTAGAGGGAGTGCAGGGCTGGAAGTGCTAAACTGGAAAAGTCATTTCTAGATGTATTGTGACATGAAATTTGGAACTTCCTACACTCTGAATAAGACCTTTCACTAGAAGGACGCTCCTTGTCACCCTATCTGGGGGATGCTTGGGACAGGAAACCTCGTGGTGTCCTGTAACTGATGGAGTGGCCCTGGTGGCAGCTGGAACTGCTCTGGTATTTTCTTTGGAGGGAGGAATGGGACCCAGGAGTAAGCCTCTGCTGTGAAATGAGAGGTGTTTGGACAGCAGTGTTCTCCATCAGCAGCCAGAGGTTAGCAGCACCCTCTCAGCAGTTTCCCAAGGTGTGAAATGTCTGTGTCCCACAGCCCATCCCCAGGCAGGGGTATCACTGTGCTGTAGCTACAGATTGCACATAAAGATGCTCTCTGCATCTCTGTGTTCATTGCACAGAAACAGTGTTTGCCATCTTGGCATCAACCCAGGCTTCCCCCAAGGGATTTATAAGGTTTGAAGGCTGCTAAATGGATGAGGCTCGTCCCTTTGTTACTCTGGGTTACGCGGCTGCAAATGTCAGCACTGAGATGAGTGGGAAGCACGGCCGCCCCTGACCTTTCTCCAAAACTCTTCTACCAGGAGCCATCCATAGCTCTGCCAAGCAGCTCAGTAATCTGGGGCAGTTCCTGAGTAACCAGGAGCTGTGAAAGCAGCTTGTATGCACTGCAGCAAAACAGAAGCAGTTGATGGGAAGCGCTGCTCCTCGCCGGCTGCCTGGCATGGGTGACGAACATTCTCAGCAGAAGCAGCCAGGTTGACGAGCTGAGCCGTCAGGGAAATCAGCTGCCGCATGCCGATAATGCCTTCGTTGTCGCTTTTGACTGGATTCCTATCAGGAAGCTTGGAGATCCTCCAAAACGAGGTTTGTACTTCTCAAGTTATTCATTAAACAGCTTTTTGCCAGGCTGTGTGATAGCGAGCTGTGATATGCCGCCTTGGGATTTCTGGCGAAAATACAAGCGAAGGTGAGATGAAGCTTCAGTGTAATATTTGACACATGAACAGATGAATGACTTTGTAATATGTGCTCCTTTTGCTATTCTCCTTGTATCAGCAACCCAGGAAAAGCTTAAGCCCTGGCTTGGAGAAAAAAACACTCTCCTACCAGTGGGGGTCCCGTACAGCAGCGGTGTGCTGGGTGAGCTGGACTCACCGTGCCTCATGTAACTGGTGACAGGGCTGGATTTATGCCAAGTCCCACGTTACTCTCTCCAAATGCTTTTCATGTTCAGCACTCTTCATCTGAAGGTGTGAACAGGGGCTGAAGTCCCACGTGTTAATTATCTGCTGTTTCCATCGTTTCCCGTCTTCCAAGGAGATAGAGGCAATGCATGAGCGCAGCTCTGATCTTGACCTGCAGCTGTGGTGCAGCCATGATTCAGGCACTGATCTGCTGGCAGCAAAGCCAAACCATCCCTTAGAAGCAGTAGAAGTGCCCTACCAGGTGGCTGCCAGGTCTGATTTCAGATGGCAGCACTGGAAACATCCATCCAGACCCAGAAAACAGAGGTCATGCAGGGAGCCTGGAGCAGTACAGGGCACAGGTGGCAGCCTGGCTAGGTGGCATCCAAGGATGGGAGATCCTGCCCTGGCACAGCCCTGGCCCTCCAATGCAGTGTGGGGGGCAGTGTCCTCAGCACCCCGTGGTATCCTGGCCAGGCTGTGTGCCGTGGGCTGCCTGAGGGTGTAAATAGCTGAGGAACACTTCTTGTCAACGGTTTGCTTTCAGATCTATGAGTGGATATATCCATCAGTATATGACTGGCATTCACTGGAGGTTTTTATTCTTTTCCTGTATTTTCTGCTGCTTCCCTTGTTAGGACTGGTGGTCTACAGAAAAGAAATCTGTGGCAGTAATCAAGAGAGAGCTTGTCTCCTGAGTTTCCATAATTGGATAATGATTTGTTGCATATGCCCTGGATTGAGCATAATGTGTGCTGGCTGGAGGGAATCCAGGCATACAGGGCATTATAAATAACACCAGGACAGGCATCCTTGTTGCATTACTGTGTCATACTGAATGATATCAGTTTTCAAGGCCATCCACTTTCGGGTTTTTTCATTTGTTTCACTGCTGCCATTAGCCGAGGCTTTGCATTTGCGGTGGATGCAAGTTTGCATCGTTCATTAACCTAGAGATGAGTGATGCTAAGCAGGATCCTGGAGACTCTTGAAGAAAGGACCCAGGTAATTAAGTATGTCATTCAAATCTTGCTTACATATAGCAGTGCTGGGTGCATTTGTAGAGATAATCCCCGGCTCTGAAACCTGGGAAAGTGCAGTGATTCACTCTCTCCTCACACTGCAGAGGTCCCTGGCCATCAGCACAGTCATTGTCGTGGGAGGGGAACAGCTTTAGGACAGCACTGAGAGACACAAATGCTGCTTAAAAAACAGGGAGTGGAAGAGACAGTGACGCATTGCACAGCAGCCCAGCTCTCCTCTGTTAAACTGAGAGTTGGAATGCTTTATTGGTTCAGGTGGAAACCAAAGGGGGTCCCAGGTCCCTAGGGATGCATGGCCTCAGCTTTCTGCTCTGTGTCTCACCTGGGGCAGGTGCTGGCTGGGGGTCAGCCCTCTGACCTGCCAAGGTTCTTGGGCAGACCCAGGCAACCTTCTTCAGCAGCAGAGAGAGCTGCTGTTATGGGATTGGCATTGGTCATTTGGGTCATTTGTCTTGCTCCTCTTTCAGAAAGAAACTTGAAGGCCCGGATAGGCTATTACTGATGTACAAATCCTCGTTTCTGCATGTGATAAGTGCAAGCAGAGGCAAGCGTTATTAGGGTGTTGGAGTACTGCTGTGTTTCCCAAGGGCTGCAGAAGGCAGCAGCAAATGTCCCTTGGTGGGAAGTGCTCCTTTGCAGGTGAGGCGGGCAGGGAAGGTCTGAGTACAGGCTGAGCCCACCTCTGCCTTGCCCCTCTGTGTGCTCAGTGTCCATGAGCACTTCTCAGTGCCTTTGTTCTGAAGTCGCTGGCTGGCTCCGGAGGAGGGGATAGCAGCAGTCCCTGTGTAGCATAGCAGATGTGGGGGCGCGGAATCCCTTTTTGCCGTCACCACTGCTGAGCAGGAAGATGTGGGATGGGCAGTGACTCACTTGCTGATGAGTATCAACTGTGGCGTCTTTGTAAGAGCAGGACAGATCTATGTCGTCACCCCAGTGTCTGTGCTGCCCACTCTTGTGGAGCCAGAACTTCGCTGCCAGCACCAGGATTTAAATCCACCTCTGTGGGTAGTGGCTGGGGGCCAGGAGGGGAGTGGGAACAGCTGCTGGCTTCGGTCTGCCCCATGCTTCCATCCATAGGATGGTGTTCAGAGCAAGGCAAGGACTGTTGCCTTGGGACAGGAGGGTATTGCAGAAGATTTTGTGGCACTAAGAGTGATGAATTGCATTGAACTCACGTAGGACGAGTCTTCCAGCAGGATGCTGTGCACCTTTGACCAGCTGCAGCCTAGCAGCAGGGAGAGTATAGCAGAGGCCTGTATTACCTGTTGTAGATCCCCTGGTTTCAGGCTCATGAGCTGTTCACCACTGAAGTGAAGCCTATGTCACAGCGTTTCCCCTGACTCCTCAGCCTCTGGCCATTGGCAGCTCTGTGTTTGGCTACAGACCGGTGCTCCCTTTTCCACCAGGATGTGTTTGTTCAGGGCTGGCGCTGAGCTGCAGACCTGTGGCCCTACTCACCTGCCTGCAGCCACCTGCCCTGGAAGCTGCTCCTTGCCACGTCCTCTGCTCCCAGCTGAACAAGCCCTGGTCCTTTGGAGGTGCCATCGCTGCTGGCCAAGGGCAGAAGATAGAGAAGGGAGCCCAGAAGACAGACCTCTGGATTTGCTTGAGACCAGTGGGAGCCCAAGAAGGGGTTTGGAGCTGGGGCAGGAGGGGGCTTTTCATGGAAAAGGAGCACGTGTAGATTTTGGTTAAATATGTTTTCCAAGCAGTTAGCAGCTCCTTCTTACTGCTAGAGCAATAGCTTGCTATAGACAGCTTGTTTTATGCAGCATTTTCACAAGTAGCTGAGCTGTTAATGTCACTGCTACCTGAGTGGATTTAGTTCTGCTGCTTCTCGCTTTCAGCTTGGTGTGACATGCTGAGAATGAAAATTGCATGCTTTTCCACCCAGGGGAAAGAAAAAAAAAAGGCAAAAAAAAACCCACCATGTTCTGGAGCAGTTTCCAGTGTGTGCTGTCCCCAGGGATTTGCTAATGGATTGTTGGGAGCTGCTTCCACTGCCAGGCCCTACGGTGGCATTTATTAAAAGATACCTTCAATGCCATTCACCTTTTATCATCACTGTGGATTTAATTGAAATGCTGCGTCCCTCTTTCCTACACTATCATGTTATTATGACACGCAGTGCGCAGCTGTTCTCTCTGATGCAAACAGGAAGTTTTGGAATTAAAAATGCTTTTTAAATGGAAGGAGGCATAACCTCAAATCTCATTTTCCTCAAAGGGTGCGCACTTATCTACCCACCTCTTCTCTGAAAAGGCCTGAAAGAAGAAGCATGTCTCATCTTTTTGTTAGTCCTAATGAATGCCTTCATCCATATCAGCTTTGTTCTTCTTGCTCCAGGTGTCCTGGCATAGATTTGCATCTTCTTATTTTAAGGGATGAAAGGAGGGACTGGATGTGGGCAAAGGGGCTTCTGGGGCATGAGGCCCAGTGGGTGCCCCCCAAGATCAGGCTGCCCAGGGCCCATGCACTCTGGCCTTGGGCACCTGCAGGGATGAAGCACCCATAGCTCATGAGAGTGGAGCAGAGGTGCTCTATATTAGCCCTGTAAAGACCGGCTTAGGCCTTGATTTTTTTTTTTTTTTTTTTTTGGTAGAAACAGCAATGCTGTGTTGTTTTTTTTCCTCTCTTGGCTTTTTAACAAGAAGGCAGAATAAAGCACGGAGCTGCAGCATGCAGTCATGGTGTGGCTGGGGAGAACTCTTGTTCTGTTTGCAATGATGAGAAGTGAAACAGAGTTCAAGGTCCGTGCCATATCAGAGCCATCTATCAGACGATGGAGCCTTGAACTGTTCATTTATGGGATGGAGAAGTGACGCTGTGCGGCCTGCTGGCAGGCATTGCTCATGCCCTCAGGCCTGTCAGGGCTGCAGGGGCATGAGCACTCAGGATACAGCCTCAGCCGTGAATCAGCCCTGTGTGTGCTGGGGGCTTGATGACTGAAGAGCCTCATACATCCCGAAAAGCAGTGCAGTGACAGAACTGCTGACAAATCCATATCTGTGCTGCCATCCCCAGCCACCACTGTGGGCCTACGTGCACCAGGCACTGCGATCCTGCTGTGATCAAAGGCCAGGCTGTCAGAGCAGAGCTCTCCCTGCCAGCCCAAGCAGTCTTTGAATACATACATGTACATTAAAGCTCCCTAAAAATACTGCCAGCTGCTGCATGGCCTGCCCACATCTCGTTAGGAACTCACAACGCACAGCAACCGGGGTTTGTAGGAACTGAGCCCTCACCACTGTGCTATGCAGCAGCACTGGGCCCTATGAACTCTTTAAATCCAGACAGCTGCATTTCTGTTTAAACAAATTCTGCAGCTGGACAGTTAGGGCAGGCTGTTCCCACCAAGGGGTGGGATGCAAGAAGGGGATGCTTTAATGCATCTGCAAAGAGCAGAGCTGCTCAACCCAGAGCCTGGCCCCCAGCTCAGATTCTTAAGTCGTTCTGTCCATCAGCTCTCGTGCTTTTACTGATAGATCTGCTTATTCTACTGTAAAACAAAATATTTGCAAATTTGTTATCGATTTACACATTTCAGAAATACTTGAGAAAATAAGTGGTTTTACATATATCCTTAGTGTGAATTGCTGCACGATTGACACACCACTGTACACTGGTTTTGGTTGCAAGTGATGCTTACAGCACATCAGAATCCTAAAATGAGAGCACACTGAATCCCCTTCGGCTGTCTGGATATATTTTTATTAATGGTCAGTATGAATTCCAAAAGATATTTTGAATCATTTTTGTCACCGTCTACATCGTGTAGAAACAGTCTTTAAATGTAATGTAGTTGAGTTTTTAAGGAGGCAGGTTCCAGTCCCAATGCAAATAACCACTGTTTATCAGATAATTTAAACTCACGCAAGGAGCCGCAAATACATATTGATGTTCTCAGTGGAGAAACACAGCTCTGTATTACAGGGCTAGATTCAAGAAAATATTCCTCTCCCTCACCCCTGCAGTAAAACTGTAGATGAATAAGAAACACCTTGAATCTAGAAACAGTCCAAGCTTCCAGCTAAAAAGTAAACGTCTCATTAATTACCACGGTAGTTTTTATCTCCAACTCGATAGCAATTTTTTCCTATCAGCCTTGCCAGGCTCTTTCACAAGTGCACACTTTACAACATAATGATAAGTATCCAGTGCAGTTATCTGAGAGTGGCCTGTATTAGACAAGCAAAATCTCTGAGAATTTCTGGACAGCAGAGGTAAGATGATGAGGTATCAATTATGCTAAATTTGCTGGTCTGCCTTGATCACCACAGGTGACAAAATAGATTTTCATTTTTCACTCCCAAGAAGTTTTTGTGATAGCATTACTGTGGAATAGCAACCTAAATAATGTATGTTTCAATCCAGTATATCCTGTATTTTAGCCAACTTCAAATGTGGTGAAAGCTATATAGGGCTGAGCCAGAAATATCTGTTAATGCAAGTGTATGTTGGAGTATGACATTTCATGCAAAAATAAGAATCTGCAGCTGCTGTAGAAAATCAGCAGGACCCTTTAACTCTACAAACATTTCTGCACTGTGAGAAGAACACATACACAATTACACTGTTCTTTCATTTTGAGAGGCACTCTTCTATGACATGCAAAAACGAGACCAATACTGTTCCAGTCAGTAGTCTGTTACTCTAAATTGGTTAGCTGTCCCATTCTCCATTATTCTGATCATTATTTTCCTCTTCTTCAGAATCAGCAGACACTTTCTTAATTCTCTGGATGACTGCTTTAATGCTTCTTTCTAGCTCATTAGTAGATTCTTTACTGACATCTTTCTCAGTATCTCGATTCACTTTTCTTAGTTTAACTCCTTGCCTTATGGCAGAGAGGATGTTGTCTTTCACAGAGGCATATGGATTCGGCTGTTCCACTTTGCGAAGATGAACTTCCCCACGTTTTAGAGAAGCCAACACCTCATCCATCGTACCTGCAACAAATAAGTCTATTGTTAACAGAAGGAGGAAGACAACCACAGTTACAAGTATAGAACCCTACCCATGTGTTTAGAGTCCTTTCTTTCTTCTTTCTGTTGCTAGCAAAGATGAATAGTTCCTTCTGGCACAGTCGTAATATAGCTCCTGCAGTGCCATGCTCTGGCATGGAAGAGTTAAGCCTTTGTATCTTGAATTGAGAATCGAACGCCTCTTCAACTTTATACGAGGTTGAGAACTAACAAAGAAATTACACACAAAGGAGAATGCTTCTTTTTCATTATAACTTTATGGGCTTTCAAAAAAATTTTACTGAACCAAAAAATCTCTTGTATACCCTATTAGAAACAATCTACCGCTCCTCCTAGCTTGCTCAGATGCCTGCTGAGACTGTCAATTGCATTTTTGCTCAGCACAGAGACAAATGAAAAGATTTGAGTAGAAGGGTTTGAAACTACACCATTGAAGTCAGTGGGAGCCAGATCACACCCCAAGCAGGCAGGCAGACAGCTCTTTTCTGTGTGGCCTTAAAAAAAATAATTCCCATTTCACAACGTGATTTAAATCTCAGGCTATGTTTCTGAAATTCAGACCATAAAGAGCACCACAGTGAGAAAGCTTCTACTGGCTCTATTGATACATGCTGCAATTTGTGTTGTAGTCCTCTTTGTGGATTCTTAGTCAGACTGTCAGATGGGGAAGGCAGTTTCCCTGGACAGCAGTCCACTGCCACAGCCACAGGTCCAGACCACCTGTGACACACAGCTGAAAGGATTTTTGCCACACACAGTGCACAGTGTTATCTGATTAAGCACTGAAAATGCAACATTCTGCTGAATCCTGTGGTACCTTCAGAAACTGACAGAAATGCTATAAAAGGATCAAGCAGAGACCCACAAAGTTGTCTTGCAAAGCTTTCTAGTAAGCAAGCTTCTAGAGAGCCTGTTCCAGCAGCAATCAGAATACTCTGGTGTACAACCTGTGTTACTAATCAAAGCCTTTTATGAGTATCTGTGGCAGAGCAATCCCGCAGACCTGTGGGAAGAACAGCACACCTGAAGTCAGCACACTAATCCTCTGGATGCACAGTAGTTTGTCATGCTAGCCTGACTGCATTCAGCCCACCAACTGCTCACACTTCCTCACACCATGGAAGAATTCAAAATTCTTAACTTTCTTCAGTCTTTCTGCCTGTGGTTTGCCTCTTAACTGAGAAGATACGAAGGCTGCTTAGATGTATTTTGAATAGTCTGAAAAGGAATGCACTGTATTTAAAGACCTGCTTCATTTTAGCATGAACTCTACTGGGACAAACGGCCATAAAAAAAATTGCTGCCTTCCAACTTAGTTCAATCTGCCTGACACAGTCCAAATACCTGCTTGCTTTAGAGACAAAAATAAAGTCTGCTAGCAGGATGTAACCAGTGCAGCCTTGAGAGGCTGCTGAGCTCTATTCTCATTCTAACAACTGTGCTTTAATTGCAGAGTTCAGCCTTCAATTACACCTGCATGATCTTGCTAACAAAACAGAGGTGTAACAGAGCAGAATTTTTGTCCTAGGAATGCAAATATGCCAAAGCTATCCATCTGCCTTTCAAATCCTGGTTGAATTCTGCATGAATTCTCTCAAGAATCCTTTATTCAGAAACCAAGCAAATTGTAAGCAGACACAGGCTATGCATACCTTAGAAATGGAAGCAGACCAGCTGCTAGCTCTGTAGTACATATATCATAAGCACTAAAGTGTAGCCTTAGTAAAACCACAAATTTACCTACAGTGTTTTTTTTGACTGGACCGGTGATTTATCCTCATCAAAACAGTCATTCTGTTCAACTGTTGTAAAATCATGGAAAAAATAAGTCTGATAATAAAGGTTGCTTACCATCACCATGAATAACAAGAATAAATTCCCTCTACCTGGAATTTCTTCTGACACCTTCCTACCTCTTACACCAGTGGGATCTTCAGTGTCAAGAGAATGCCTGCAGATCTTGAATTAAGGTCTCTACAGAACTAGTACTGCTGTGATTAAACACAATTTAGTCTTACTTATAAGGCTGTACTTGATAAGTTTAAGATATCAGCAGAGATTCAAGTGCAGATGTTTTAAAACATCAACCTGAATGTTCAGCTTGACAGCATTTCCCCAAAAACACTAAGTCATACACTCGATGTCAGGATCCTGTGAAGCATATCAAACTGGATCGACTAACCACGGTTACTCCTTTGGGATTCTGAGTTATGGTCAGTGTTACTGTATGTTCATCTCTTAAACTAAATTTCTAAGAACTTCTTTCTCTTGAGAAAGACTGCACACTATTACCGTCTAGAACCAGAAGGAGAACTGAAGAATACCAGAAAGGAAGAATGAAAAACATCAGTCGATGTGAGCCTACTTACCTATGCAATTATTTATAGACCTCCTGGATGAGTCATCCTGTCTGTGCAGTGCAGGGCTTTCTGAAGGGTCATCACAGCTAAGTGGCTTGTCCTCTATTGTTGATCTTGCCTTTAAATGCAGAGGTAAGGGAGGAGGTAGCGGTGGAGCAGGTGGAGGAGGTGGAGGAGGTGGAGGTGGTAAGGATGGAGAGACCATCAACTCCTCACTGTGCTTTTGTTGCTTTGAATCACCAGCAGTAATAAAACTCTGGACAGGGATATCTGCTGGGGTATTCTGTTGTGAAGTTTCTGATACTTGTGCTTCTAGTAGCAGTAAGCTCTTTGGCTGCTCTAGTGCTGGACTTGCTCTTGATGGAGGAGGAGGGCCCGCTACAGCAGCCTTCCGAGTGATGCTTCGTGGCAATCTGGGACTGAGAGGCTCTGGATGAGATGTTTTCAGCACAACATGAGCTGGACACTTCTAAAAAATTGTAAGGTGGAAGGTCACATCTCCATTGGACTAGACAAACAAGCATCCCCAAAGAGACAAAAAGCAGAAGAGCACAAACCTGTACCACCCGCCCACTCAAGAAGAAAATTCAGCACCAAACATATTTAAAGGAATACAAAGGTGTTTCTTTCAAAGTCATTTCCTCTTATATTCTTTGCAGCAGGCTCTGCACCCAGAAACTATTTCCTTAGTGGGCTGCATTCTCTTTACTCATTAAACACAATCCTATTTCAGGCTACCCAAATGGAGGTCGAAGATTTGGACCATGCTCTAGATATTAGATGTTGTGTTTTGATATCATATGGGACAACTGTAGCCCACACTGCTTACCTCCCTGAATGTCTTCAGCCTCTCCAGTGTTTTCTGGCGCTCCTGGCTTATCCAAGCTTTTTTCTTTTTCTCTTCCTCTTTTTGCTTGTCTCTTTTCTGCATTAAAACACAAGTGAGTGATCATTTATGCGTGAAAACAAGCAGCTGCTTAATTCTTCAAGGCTGCTATTCAGTACTCACTATTTGTATGCTGTGATGCTGTTGGAAGCGTTTTTTCCACTCTTCTGCTTGTTGCAGTCTCTGCCGGTGACTTGCTTCACACTGATCCTGGTAGAACAGCAAAATTCATGCAATTCTTGGTTAGTTCACGTTCACTGTGTGCCACGTGTGCCATTAACACCCCGTGCGCAAGCTACCAATAACCAATGCAAGTGCGTGGCCGTGCCATGAAGGATGGCTAAGCTCAACGGGTGGCAGATGTGAGACACTGAAGGTGAGATCTGTGGGACTACTTCATGGCTAAAGCCAATGAGTTTTTTTTTTTTTTTACCCTAACTAATGATAGAGTTATTCATGCTACAGAAGGAGTATAAACCAGGTCTGAAAAGGTGCTTCTGTCTTATGTTTAGGTTAAAAAAAAAAATGAATGAATGAAAGAAATGGAGAAAAAAGAAAAAGGCAGCAACAAGCTCTGAAGAAATTTTACCCAAGTATCACCTAGTGGGAAGGGGTGCTAAGACACGAGAAGGAAGGCAAGAAGGACATTAGAAGGGCACTGCAAAAAATACAAGGCTACTTGCCCTCTGTCCATTTTACTTGCCATAGCTCTTATGTGCAAAGGCCAGGGAAGTAAATATATGTGAAGCACACTGAATGCCTACCAGGAGTGCCTTGCGTTAGTAACAAAACTGAAGCTGCAGGCGTCAGTGTTTTCTCCAGGAGTCGCTATTTGTCACTGTATGGGGGGGGATATCCACATGACTGTGCAAGCAAATCATTTGGCTTCCATGTTATGTAACCACTAGACAGCAATTAAGTGAATGAAAATAGAAGCAAAGAAAGTGCCTGTATAGGAAGCAGTTGCAAGCAAGAGACAATGATCATTCACATAACAGTTTCAGTGTCATTCCCACTCTGTCCAGGCTAGCTAGGGGTAAAAGGCCAAAAAATCTTGAGCTTGAGCTCTGCTCTCTGCTTCAGTGAGGCTGTGCAAATAAGCCCAGCTCACTGGGAAGGCTCACAAGAGTCAACTGTGATCTTTCTTATGTTGTCCTAGTATTCTGCTTCAGACAGTAAAATAAAGGAAAAAACTGCCCCTTGCACAGAACTGAGAGGCTGGAGAGAGAATTGCTGTAGTTAAATTTCCCCTCCCTTCAAAGATAACGTATCACAGTGTGGGTTGCTCTGTCACTGCAGCTTCCTTCATAGCAGGCCAGGTTTTCTCCTGCACTGCAGCTGCTTTGAAGACGACTGGCGGGGCAAAGCTCCGGCTGGCCACAGCAGGGCTCTGTATGAGGTTTAGCTGACAGAAAACCACCTCCTGGGTCACCCATGCAAGTCTGTGCTCTCTCAGTACGTTTGAGAGGCACTCGTACCACACAGCAGAGCGTAAGGTTGGCTTAAAACCACACTGCCCCCCTTCCTGCTTTAGAGGCCTTGGCACAGAGTCACATATCTACGTTCCACCCAAATCTTTGCTATTTGTTTCCTGTCCATCCCTTGTGAGTCAACACTCATGATATCAGCTACAGAAAATGCACATCTCCAGGACTGCATTTACTTTTTTGTTCCTGAGGTAGGCTCTCCTCGCACAGACAGTCCCACGCTTTGTCTCCAACTGCTTAGTCTTCTGCCTCAGCACCGTCATTTCTGACAAGTTAGCGTAATGGTGTTCCATTGTCTGTTCAATGACCTTGAGCTCCTCAGGATTTTCACATGTATCATAGTAAACAACTTCATCCTGTTTCTCTAAAAAGGCATTTGGTATTTTTTTTTTAAAACCCAAAAATTGCCACAGTTATTTAAACATTTAAAGAACTAATGACATTTTAAAAGCCGCTGAGGGCAGTGAGTTAGTTATTAGAAAGTATAAAGCTCCAGAGCCGAGCTTGGTCCTTTCAAGCTTTAGGCAAACATGTCATGCTACTCACAGGGGTGTTTTGCAGGATCAGATTTATGCTGTTAACATTTGCTGTTATTTAGCTTCCTCTCTCAAATGTCTCTCTGTGCTTTAACTCCTACCTTCACCAACTGGAGTATTCCTGGAAAACTGAAGGCTGATCTGATTAACGTGTAGCTTACTTTACTATTCACCAGCTCTTAACTATGCAGCAAGCACAAGTGATGTTTACATCACAGGATACACAGTAACAGAGAACTCATCAAAGACAAATAAGTGTAGAGATACCTAATTTGGTCATAAGCATATTAGGAACAAACTTTTAAACAGGAATATAAGCAGCACTCAAGTAGTATATAAATATAATTCTTTTTGTCAATACAGGATGTATTTGGCAATTTCTACACGTTAAATTACAACAAACTTGTGACCTACTGAAATACTTCCTGAAATTAATCACTATCATAGTTTCTATGGATCCCATAGCTATGTGAGCAATAAGTATTTGCAACGTAAGTTATTCCACTTGCCAAACCAGTGCATGTATTTATTACAGATGCTGTCAAGATGAAATACCAGTGTATTTTTTTTAAATACTTGTGTTATCAAATTAGTGTCAGAAGACAAAAATATCAGATAATGCTAGAGCACCAGTGCTTCCCAGCGATGCTTTCTACTAGCAAGACCTGAGTAGGGATAATCTTTTATTTTTTTAATTATTATTATTTTAAACACAAAGAGCAGGTCATCACCCTTGTATTCTATATATATATAGAGAGAGAATATATATATGCTTAGTTATTTCTTTATTCTTACCTTTAATCTGTCTCCTCAAAGTGTCCAACTGTACAACGAGCAGCATTTCTTCGTGTTTCAATATGTCAAGCTGTACATTATATAATTCCAATTGGGTTTCATAATAATATATTTCTAGCTCCTCTGCCACGGTTACATTCTCTTCTTGTTCATTGAGGTTCTCCATCTGTACAGCCCCAAAGAGAAAATAAAAGGCACTGATAACAAAATTTACACACAGGAAACAAGCGTGCATACTTTAATCTACTAAGATGCCCAGGTACCTGCAGCATCTGGCCTATCTGGCAGCTGCTTAAGTGCTTTGGTATGGAAATAACAGAACATCACAAACGGGATGGAGCAGACCTCTGAGGAGGAGGCAGCCTCGTTAGTCCAGAGCTATAATTTTACCTTAAGACTACTGGGAAAAACTTCATTATGATCTGCACAAATAACACTACTACTCTTGGAAAATAAAAGTCGGATACACTTAGCAGCAGTAAAATGGCATGAAACACAATAGGTCAGAATATCAAAATCAAGCAAATATTCTGATTTTGCAGTGTCCACTGAACATAATATCTGCTCTTTATTTCCTTAAAATCAACAATTTTAAAGGTTAATACCATAAATGCTAACATGATACTTGGTACTTGTATGGGCATTTATCTTAACCTTTCTTAAGTGTCTCCATGCATGCAGGAACAATTTTAAAAACTGGAAACCAGCATTTTCTCATAACTTAAAACCACATTGAAAACCGTCTAGTTCAAGCCTTGTGTTTGTTAAATTAAAAATGAATTTATCTTCCCCAAACTGTGAAGAAACACCAGGTCATTGTGTCATCAGTTTTCAAGTGTTTAAAAACATTCAGGTCAGCTCTGCAACCCTGTAAAATACACAGCATTGAACGCAGGTACTTTGCTGAAAGAAGACTCTCATTTATTTCATAGACAAAGACTGTGAAAGTCTCCCCGTGACCCCTTAGGTAGGTTTTGACCAGATTTTCACAAAACATTGACAGTAAAGGAGGCTTTGCAGAGTCTTACGTTTTTCTGAATAGCAGCTCTCTTCTGTTTCAGGCATAATTCTCTTGCCCTCAAATGCTGAAGGGTCTCTTTAGCTAACATACATTTCAGGTTTTCTAGTCGTGGCAAAGCTGATGCCCACGTTGCTTTACCAAATCTTTCCTGGTCTTGTTCCATCTGCTTATGCATTGCTGCAGATTAAAATATTGCAATAAGAGAGAAGAAATGCAGAAAACCAACAATCTGTGTGCATTTCTACTATAGCTGCAGAAGTAAAAATGCTGATGCTATTAAACAATGCCTGAAGCTTTTTAAAAATTAAAAAGGTTGAATTTATTATTTTATATATACAAGTAAAATACTTTATTGACATGCCTCAGCAGTTGCACAGCAATCTGCACAGTTAACATGTTGAAATCCTTCACGTTTTCACACCAAGGATTCAAAGTGTCCGTGCTTTCTGTTCAGAGATTTGCAGCCACAAGTCTCAGGCCTTGATAATATTTGGGTGTACGTAAAACACAAGTTGTAAATCAAATTGTTTACAAGATGTAAATCCTAGGTGAATAAAATGTTTCTTGAGCTGGACGCTCACCCTAACCTTGGAGTCTGAAGAGAGAGCTGTAAAGGTACTAAGAAGAGCACTCACTATCCTAAATCAAGTATTTAGGAAACCTTTTGTGTCAGCCATTCTGATTACCTGACAGAGCCTTCACAGTTTCCTTGAAGTACTTCACAGTTATATCCTGAATGGAGCACACAGCACTCTCAGCTCGCTTAGTCCATTCTTCAGCATCTTTTTGCAAAGCTGCTACTCTTTTAGGTCCCAAATTATCATACTGTAAAGATTTCTGCAAAGAGACAAAATTCTAAGTTATCAGCTGGTTACCAGAGATGTGCATCTTGCATTGTGCTATACTAACAGACATTCCTAGCAAGGCACAGCACATGGCAAGCACAGCCTTCTCCTCCCATGCCAAAGTGAACCACTCCTCACGCCTGTGCATGACCCTGTTCCTCATTCTGAACTCAGAACCTTTGTTCCTTAATCATGACCTTGAAATGCTCACTTTGGATCAGTCTATTTCTTAAAATACCTTTTTAAACTACGATCTTAAAAAAATAATGACCAACTGAAGTGTTTTTCATTGTTACTAAAAGTGACTCAAACACTCTCTTCTGTGTGTTATGTTTGCTTCTATTTTTCCCTCACATGTTGACAGCACATCACCCTGTCAGGTTCTCCAGCTCGGCAGTTCTTTCACACAGGAACAGGGATATAGGAAAGAAGCATAAGAGAGTTTTTTCAAGTCCACAGAGAGTATGTATGTACAAGACTAATATTCAATTTTTTTGTTGTTTTCAAAAAGCATCCAGATGTCAAATGAGCCTGTACATCCTTCTAAATTATATAGTAGCAAACTTTGTGCTTCATCCACCCCAGCTTTTGTTTTTATTTTTCAGTACAGCATACTGCATATTTTATCTTCACAGGTTTAGACTTTGAGTTCCTAAAAGCCTTCCATAATCTAAACTTGGAATGGTTCAGCTCCTTTCTGGAACACTAACAGCTCACTGTTTGAAAAACCAAATAGTAGATGGCTCTCTTTCCCAGGGACATCATAACTTCCACTGTGTGCTTCCAGTTTAAGATGCACATAAAAGGAAATGACAAAACGACAAATTTGAGCCTGTGTAGCACAAATATAAGTCTGTTTTGTGTGGTCAGGTCTTCTCTGCCTTCTGTTTTACTTCCAGAGCTGAGGTGATATTGTGCATCAGCACTGGGCAGAACAGCGTTCTCATTGTCACAAACTGATCCCACTGAAGGCGGCACAATGAAAGCTACTTAGGTCACAGCAAATGCATCTCACTGGAAAGTAAACCAGACAGGTGGAGCTTGGGGATGTTTTCCTATTAAGCTGTCAAAATGGAGGGAAGGGGGACACTGGTGGAATAAAGCTGTGGTTCTATTCAAGCCAATACCATGGACTCCGAGATCCTCTGAGAGAAGTTCTGCCCCAACTCTGCACTTCTCAGTCACTTTTCATGACTTCTCAGGAGGAAAAAACAAAAGAAGGTGAAGGCAAAACTAGGGTGTATGAAGCGATGCCCTGCTATGTAACCTGTAAACTTCATAAAGACAGGACATACCAGGATTTCCAGTTTGTACAGTGTCGCCAGTTCCCGCATGTCTCGGAAGGGCTGCAGCAAGTACTGGTAGAACTGTGTTGCCATGGTAACCAAATCCTGATAAGCTTCGTCTTCTTCCTCGTAAACCTTCATCAAAGCCACCATTGTGTCAGTATTTTTATGCTGCTGAAGAACCTAGTGGGATAAAAGGTAAATCAAGCTTGGCTACTTTACATCTCTGTGCGCTGGCTGCTGATGGGCTATGGTGGAAGGCACCTGTAATTTGTCACCAGGTGAAATAGGCACAGCTTCCCAGCACCCCAGGCAGCCGGCAGCTGCCCCAGCAGGAAATACTATTAACACCACACTTAGGGGCACTGATTGCTCTGTACTGCGTTACGAGACTGCAAGGAGGATCATGCCCAGGGCCTCTCACAGCAGAAATCCCAGCAGCTGTGTGCAGGTGACTTGGTCGCTGCTTTTTATAAACACAAGTGGTAAATGGGAATTCTGCATACTGAAAGGACAAGGAAGGTATTCTTAAACTCTTGCATCTCTTCCACAATTACTATATACCTGCTAATAAGAAATGAGTGTCTGGACCCCAATTTTCTGACTTCAGGCTTAGAAAACAAACAGACTGGCACTTAAAAATTAGAATTCAGAATAAGAATTCTACTCCTGACATAGCCTGCAGTTAAATTCCATTGTCATTTGCACAATTTCTAATAGCTTATTCTGATCTCAGTCCTAGTGACAGTACATTTTATAATCTGTAATTCATGCAGTGAATTATTTTCTTTCTGACACATCAGTCCTCATTTGACGTCTTTAGTTGCTCCTCTGACAAAAGACTGAGCTGGAAGCTTCCCCCATTTCCTTTTGTTTACTGGCTAAAATCAAAACTTCAAAGATTTTTCTTCGACAGCACCTACTAGAGACCATGGAGCACTCTACACAGCAGGACACAGCAAGGCAGCTGAGGCCACTGAGAACCACAGATCTCCCCAGAAAGACACTGATTGGTCTATGGCTCCTTGAAGAAAGGAGAGAAGGAACAAGGGACGCTTCTTGCTACAGCAGTGAGAAAAAGCATCAGAAATGCTGGCTTGGTTGCGTTGCAACCAAGAAGCACTGGAATTAAATCATCGCCCTTCCTTCTGCCAGCTGAGCCCAACAGCAGGAGCAAAGGTCACAGCCGTGGAGGAATCTCCCCAGGGAAGCTCTGTGGCAGTCAGCTCATGGGCACTGCCTGCCCAACCTCTGCAGGTCTGGCACAGGAGAACAGCAGGACAGAACTGCAGTGTTTCTGATAACCCCTTGACATCTGTAGCCCCTCAATCAGTCCTAGGTCCACCCGGAGCAATGTAAAAGACTTTCATCCCCCCCACACAGAAACAATAGTTCTTTCTCACGAGAAAATCATTTATCAGAATTCGCTTTTTGCAGGCAGAGGGATTTTTGCTTTTGGTTGGGTTTCTTGTTTGTTTGGGTTTGTCTGGATAAAAGCCTTGCTTTCACACAATCTGCTGTTCTTTTCATGGAACTGCTTCGTCATTAGTCTAAGTGCCTTCTCTGGTTGCATTGGCAGTGCTGCCCTTGGGTTTCTGTTCTCCTTTCCAGCACTTGCTGTCTTTGAGCAAGCAAACAAATATTTATACAGTACTACTCTTGTATTACACTGGCAAGTTCTGCATTCTTCCATCCTGGCCCAGAGGACGAAACACTTGAGAAGGATGTGGATGGAGAAAGAGAATTAGCAGTGCTCTGATACTGAGGGCTAGCTTAGAGCCAGAAGGTGCGAGTTTTATCTCTGGCTTTGCTCTATAAATCTAATGTAACTTGGTCTAGATCGCAATGGAATGAGTATACGTCCCTGCCAGGCCTGCACGTGCAACAACACTTGTTATGTTTAGACACGCCTAAAAAAGCAGTTACGCTCAGCCACTAAACCCCACATTCCCACGCTGCTTGCAGAAGAACACGACGCCTACAACGTATCTCTAACTGGCCCACAAACTGTTACAGTCCTTCCGTCACAAGAACTGTAGCTTTCCTATGTAACATTGTACGAGAATACACTGTAAACTAAAGCTGCCTCTCTAAAAAGCGTCTTTCTGAAACAGTAACGGCGTCCCACAGGCTTAGCCGCAGGCGCCCAGCCCGGGCCGCCCACGGGGGCCGACCCCCCGCCGGGCCGCAGCAGCACAGCCCAGCACAGCCCCGCCCGAGGGCTCGTACCCGCCGCAGGCTCTCCTTGGCCCGGGCCAGGTGGCCGCGCAGGGCCTTCCCGCGGAACTCGTGCAGGCTCTCGAAGTATTCGTCGTCGCGGCGGCGGTCGGAGGCGAAGAGCGCGTCCAGCAGCACGCGGCCGCCGCACAGCTCCAGCGCCCAGCCCAGGTAGCGCTCCAGCTCCCGGCACAGCGTCGCCACCTCGGCCTCGCCCGGCGCCGCGCCGGGGAACAGCACGGCCCAGAGCCCGCCCGAAGCGCCGGGCAGCGAGGGCGGCAGCGCGGGCAAGGCGTGCTCCAGGCGCGGGCAGACGGCCGCCAGCTGCCGGTGGACGCCGCGCAGGGCCGGCGCCGAGAAGAGGCCGGCCCAGCTCTGCGGGGCCCGCTCCGCCGCCTCGGCCCGGCAATGGCAGGTGACGGCGAAGGCGCCCTCCGCTTCGTTCCAGCCCACCAGGAAGCGGAGGCGCGGCGGCGGCTGGGGCTCGGCGAAGGCGGTGTCGCGCACGGCCACCCACCCCTCCAGGCTGTCGGGCTGCGGCTCCATGATGGCGGACCCCGCGAAGCGGGGCGATGCGAAACTCGGCCGCCTTAAGGGAGCCGCGCGCAGCCGGCGGAGGGGCGGGGCCTGAGCGTCGGAGCGCGGGGTTTCATTGGCTGGCGCCGCTCGGGGGCGGGGCCTGCACGGAACGGGGCGGGGCGAGCGCGTCCTCGCGCTGTGGTACGGAAATAAACACCTTGCCTGGCAGGGTGGAGATGAGGGATTGTGTGCGAGGGGTGTGTGGAGGCCTGGGGCGGGAGAAAATAGAAAAAATAGAAAGGAAAGAGAAATGAAAGCAAAACAAAAGAAAAAAAGTCGTTAATTTTTGTAAAACGCAGCGGTTTTACAAAAAATAAGTCAGCCATGCTGCCTTCCCTCAGAGCAGACTCATGGTGCGCACCTCAGCGCTGTGGCCATCTCCCTGCGCCGCCATCTTCCTATGCTGCTGTGGGCCTCAGCTGTAGCTCCTCTGGCCACAGGCTGAGGCAGCTGCGTGCCAGCAGCTCTCTTCAAGCCATCGTTCCCTACTTCTCTGGCATTGTTCTCTTCTTCACCACAAAGCTCCATGCTCCTTCCCTGCAGTGCAAAATGGAGTTGCCCAGAGGCTCCCTGCTCCCACACAGCATGGGAGCTTTGGGGTTGCATCTAAATCCAGTCACAAAAGATGGTCTCTGAAAACAGGAGTGCCAAATGAGGCAGCTTCTGTAGAGTATTGCTCTTTAGGCATCTTATGCCTGCCCTGTGAATATCCCATCCTTTCTTGGAAGTTGAATGACTTCAGGAGGGTGGTATACAATAGCTAAAGTTGGAAAAGAGCACCTAGTCCAACCTTAAACCCTTCCCCATCATGCCCCTCAGTGCCACATCCACCCTGGTCTTGAACATCTCCAGGGACAGTGACTCCACTCCTTCCCTGGGCAACCTGTGCCAATGCATCACCACTCCTGAGAAGAAATTTTTCCTAATATCCAGCCCAAATGCATGTCCTGGCCTTCTCTAAGAAGCCCCTATGAAAGGACCTGCAGGCCTCGCAAGAGAGGGGGAAGTGACACAGCTTTTTGTACAGCACTTATCTCTCATCCAGGCTTGTGATCAAGGATGAATTTAATTTACGGTAAACAAAACACTATGTTCTGGTCTTTGGAAGTAAAGCTGACACTACTAATTTTTCAACAGATGAAAGCCTGTGAGATATCGTAGATTAACAACAAAGAGGCGTAAATAAGCTCCTATATGAAAAATTAATAAAATCTGTCTGACAGCATAAATGTTAACATTCCTGCAAAGGCTGCATCATTTATGTGAAAACATTACTGCTCTGATCTTGCAGATGATAGAGACACTATCAGCAGTAATGGGATTATGACTACATGGGTAGTTAACTTGTAATTCCTTACTGAAGCAGCCAACAATCGCACTGCTAAAAACGTGACGAAATGACACCGAGTGTAATTGGAATGGAGGAAAAAGCAGAGCTCTGTCAAGATGCAAGACATTTCCCATGGCACTGTCCTTTGAGCTCAAGAAATACACACTGCAATGTCCTCAAACACACTTAAATATCTCCTGCCAGTAAGGTTAGCTCACTAGCAAGTTTACAAGCAGAACATTATGTATTCTGGACAACTGAAAGGTTTGTGGGTTTGAGTGGGTACATAGAGCTCAGGTAATCACAGTAATCACAATGTTCAGCAGTAATATATGCCTATTTTTTATCAGGTGATCCACTGCTGAGCACAGACTGAAGGGTCATGTTTCTGTGAAAACACTCCCCTGGCTTGGCCATTAGCCGCTTGCTTCACTATAAATAGCTTTCCAAAAGCCCAGCATACGCACATAGTGTCAGGATGGTGTATATGCGTAAGTGCATGTAACGCATTATTTTTTTTTTTCTGAATCTGGATTTTTTTTTAGATTTTCCTAGATATCTTTTCTAGAATCTGATCGTGATTCCAACTCAAACCAGTTTCTAGTAATTTGATACACAGATGGATTTTGCCATAAAACTCCTGCAAAGAACAACACAGACGTTTCCATTTAGCTGTTCTGCTGTATGCATGTGTATATCCATTTGAATTTGTTTGTGAAGAATGCACATTTTGTGTATTCAACACAAGATAATGTGCCTAGAAACATAGCCTTGGAAATCATGTCTAGAGTCAATGACTGCACTCTGCTGGGTTTGTTAATACCAGCTCAGAAACTCAGAGTGTGCTCTGGCTTTAGTGAGGAGTCTGTATAAATGTGCCAAGTACTCCGGCTCCAGAAATCGCACAGAACCTTCAGAACTTTTTCTCGGTAGATGGTGTTCATCCTGGTGACACTCAAGTAGTGTACTGCTCAAGGACAGCTGGGGCACATCTATATTTGTGCCATTGCTCATTGCTGGCATGTCCCTATCTGAGGAAAGAGGCGGTCTAGAGTTACTGCAATAAGTCTTCCAACTGCAGTCATAGGAAAGTGGCAGGGAATTGCTTTTGTGTGAATTCATTTTTACTATGGGAAATAAATGTGAAGTTTGATGTCATCTGAGCTATCAGAAGAATTTATGACGTCTTAAGATAGAAGGCAAGTTTTTAGGTAGTAACATTCTTTGCTGTATTTTTTTGATTATTGGTAGTCACGGACTCAGACATTCTTCACTGTAATTGTATCTGCGTCTGTAAACTGAGCAAACATATCATCTGAAAATCTTATTTAGGCAGCAGGGTTCCAGACAAGCTTAATTATGCTCATTTTAATTTATGTAATTTAATTTTATTTTGGTAGGAAAAATACTTGTTCACTTTTTTAGTTAGTGGTAGCTTGCAAAGCAAGCCTTATTGTTACAATCATGGGGAAAAAAGACTTTGTGGGAGCCAGACAACATTTGCTGGTATGTTTCAAGACCTCTTCTCTGTTCCATGTTAGAATTTGCATGATTTATTTTAGCAGCTCTAGCATAAATAATAATATTTCTGCATAACTTCCGTGTTTTTTGTCTGTAGTAAGATACTGCTAGCTCTAGAATCTACATTCATTTCTGCAGTGCTAGAAGAGAACAGTGAACTTCTGTGTATACTTTCTTAGAGATCTAGGGGGCTGGACTTTTTTCAGTCATTGATATCCAGAGGGAGAGTGGGAAGTTTCTTTAGCATTTTGAGTAGATTTCTAATAAGTCACTGAATTTGTTGACTTTGATAGCTAAGTAATCCTCAGGAATATTAGTAAAATATTGATGAAACAAATTTGAGGTGCTAGCAAGTACTTGTAACTATGAAGACTGTAAAAAGTAGTTTGAAAGCAAAGCTTATATGAAAGCTTCTGCAGAAGCTTCTAAAATCCTGATGAGTGACTGAACTTTTAGCTTTTTGGGGTTTTTATTTGTTTGTTTGTTTCTGTGAGAAAATTGTTTCCGAGGTTTTGTCTGTTTCACTGAATTAGGACTAGATGTAACTAGAGATTCATTAATATTTGGCTGAAATATTTCCATGAACTCTGCTGATGGTAGTAGTCAATTGCTAGGAAAACAGAACTGAGCAGTTTTGCAGCCATGATTTTGTTGAGCAGTGGAGGGCTGGGGGGATGTCTGACAGAGCACCTGGTGGTCTCACTGTACCAGCATTATTTCATTTGCTGTTATTAACAGCGGGATGGTAGGAAGGAGTGGGCCTGGGTAGTCAGCATTAGGATTGCCTTTCTACTTTTAATGTTGTCCCACATGCATCTGCTTTATCATACAGCTTTGCATTTCACATCCATATGCTCTTTTTACACCTCCCCCATTGAACAGGTTGGATGAAGTGTGCAAGATTCAGGTCAGAGCAGGCTTCTCTCAATTCAAGGATCTGCCTTGCTTCCTGGAGACTGCATGCTTTATCATGGGGATCATCATGGATCTTTTTCTGCAAACTTCATTTATGTTAAAAAATATACTTTCACAACACCTGAGAATCCCCAAAGAGCAGTATTTATCCCTGTTATATGGAAAGGACTGGAGACCTGGAGTGAGAATAAAGCTAAAAGGAACACCAAATTTCAGTTTCAAGAAAGACAACCTGAAAAATCTAGGCAAGGAGTTTTCAGGTTATTAGCTAACATTTTATGAGGCTTCAGTGGTCACTGGAGAGGGCATCCTACAGGATCCCTGAATGACAATTCAGAAACAGCGCTTGACAGCAGCTGAAGGGTGAACAGACTTCAAATCAGTCCATCTCCAATTGCACAGAACACCACTAAATGCACCTGAAGCACATCCCAATGTAGAGCTGAAGACGGGACTACTCCACAGTCTGGAATTCAGATGTCAGGTCACAGGTGAGCCACTCAGACAAAACAAGATACAAACCAAAGAGGGGTCTCTGCTGTACTTTGCATAGAGGTGAGAAAAGCCAAGCATCCCATTAGGAAATGAAGCTCCCAGCTTTATCCCTTCCCATGCCTACCTCCAAGCCCAGAGCTGTCCTCAGCCAAACCTTTTCCTTTCTACATTTTAAAACAAGGACATTTCATGCTTGATATCTAAGCATATAACTAGTATTTTTCTTTTCTTTTACAGGACTGAGACTCATCATCTCAAAAGCCTCACAGAGGGTACCAATGTCATCTAGATCTGTCAGGGCAAGAGAGTATGAAAATAGTGACCAAGCTCCTGGTCGTTCAGCTTCTCCACCAGTCCCAAATTCTAGTGAAACTGAAGGCTTGATATTTTATCACATGGATCTTTATGGATCAAACGAGAGATTTGATATCTTTCCTGAAGAGCCATCTGGTCAAGGAAGCAGATTTCTGGGGAATACCAGAAGGGAATCTGCACTGAGTAGTGAAAAATTTCAGAACTCCCAAGAAGCTGGGTATGACTTGGAAAAGGAGGTTGCAGAGCTGGCCAAGATGTATGGGCTTGATGACGACAGAGAAAAAGAGCTTGAGCTTCTTGGAGGACATCTGGAGACAGTGGGCAGCAAATGGCTACCTGCTCACACACAAAAAGCAGGATTGCAAGACTCTGTATATAACAGATCAAAAAGCAGCTCTTCGGTGAAAGATCAAAGTCAAAGCACAGAGCACCAGGGACTTCCTGATGAGGTTTCTCAAGATGAAGATCAGTGCAAAGCCAGGGCAGAGGATGAAGCTGATAGCCACACGTGGTCCAGAGAGGGGCTTAGCAGCAGTGGCGTGTCAGATGAGCGGAGCAGCCAGACTGTCTGTGAGGAGGAAGAAACAGCGGATGTTTTTTGCTGTACTTGCAAGATACCAATCCGAGCTTTTGACAAACTGTTTGGTGAGCACAAGGATCATGAAGTGGCCCAGTTATCCAGTGCTGTGGAAAGTGAAAAGGTAAAAATAGAATAGGTGCTGTGGTACCTCTAAAGAATGTTTGGACATACTGAGATTCATACTGGGTTTTTCTGGTAGGAGGAGATTCATAGAAACATGTGCAAATTGGAAGAGCAGATTGCTCAGGTGGAAAACTTTGCCAGTCACTTGGAAGAGATCTTCATTACTGTAGAGGTAAGGTATTTCTCCTTGGGTAAACACTTTGGTACTGGGGTTGGAACTGTTTTGACAGAGTCACAGTATCTTGTTGTTAATGGCATAAGTAATTACAGTAATGGAGCACAGAGTAATCTTGGGGTTTGCCTGGACTGAGATACTCCAGAAAATTCATCCCAATTATTTTTTTTTTTAGATGGGCTAGTGAAAATACATTAAACCACTTGCATTCAGAAATAAAGGTATTCCCACTCAGCTTAACTTGGTTTTAAGTGGCCGAGGACCTGTGAGCTAACAAATCTATCCACACTGTACCATTTGTGTTCACACTATTTCATTTACAGAAGCCTTTGGACCAGTTGCACCGAGATGCAGCACTTCAGGGTTTGTGCTCCTGCATGGCTGATGTCAACTTGGCCCAGGGGGAAGGGGCCCAGCTGGCAAGTCAGGTGGAAGTAGTAACTCAAAGCACCTACTGTCTTTTCTCTGCTGCATGTGGCACTAAAGAACATCAGTGCCTGAGCAGTGGGCAGCTGCTGGCAATAGAGTCTTGTTGGCTCCTTAAATCTTCCTTCCTAATGCTTTCTCCAGCAGCGAGTGAGGATACCGGCATTAACTGCTCAGCTCCCTCCAGAGCAAATCCAGGGATCCAACTGGGTTGCCATGGTTTCTCTAGTGAAAGGATATGCTTGACTGTGTGGGTGGAAATACTTGGGAGATTATGGCTAGGATATTTCCCAAGCAGTGCTTCCTGGGTTTAGGTTGGAGACTGTTCTGATGCTCTTGACGTCTGGAACCAACTCTGACACTCTCTTTTGCCTCAGTGGGGGTGAATGATTAGAATAAACATCTAAAAATGCAAATTAGTCAAGTAACATCTTCTGTTTACTGGCATTGCATCCCTGGCAAGGAGAATTTTAGGCAGGCCCAAGAAAGACTTTTCTTTGGCTGAGTTATGGTTCAGGTCTGATATCAAACAACAAAACTCCAAATCCCTTGCAGGAGAATTTTGGGAGGCAGGAGCAGAACTTCGAGGTGCATTACAATGATGCAGTGCAAGTGCTTGCTCAGAAATATGAAGAACAGTTGGAAGCACTGGGGGAAGAGAAGAGGCTGAAGTTGGAAGCACTATATGAGCAGCTGGTCAGTTGTGGGGAACATCTTGACACCTGCAAGGATCTGATGGACACAACCCACAAGCTTTACCAGGAAAACGACAAAGTCAGTTTTTTGAAGGTAAAGAGCTTTGACTGGCAAGACCCCTTCTAAATGCTTTTTGCTGCTTGCAGGTAGTTTCCAGCTGGGAAGTCCCCAAGCAACGTTGTTGCTAGAGAGAATTTGGGGTGCCTGGTCCATGTGCTGTCACTGCTCCAGGTGCTTGGCACGGTGGCATTGACTTAGTGGGGCAACACAATGGGGCCAAAATACAGCTGCAGAGGCAGATGTTTGTCACTTGGTTGCTCAATGATTTATGAGTCTTGGTGGGGTTTAGAGAGAAGCTCACCTCAGGAAACTCTGGAAACACTTACCAGTGTTCATTGCCTCATTCAGGCTCAGCTTCTTTGCTGTACACTGGGATCACAGCAGATAAGCTGATGTATCCACTTTGGAAGATGTTTTTCTGCTCGTTCTGTTGAGCAGTTCACTTGAACAGCAGGGTCCAAACTAAAATTATGTGCTCCTGCAAAGCGATGGATGAATCCCACTGTCAAGAAGGTGCTGAGAAATATTCTTCTTAGCAGGTAGAAAAATAATTGGAAAAAAATAGGAGAATTTTCACTGCTGATTAGTGATTGCTCTAAACTGAGCTGTCCTGTGACTCGGCTGAGTGGGAGCATTTCTATAGCATAGCTACAGTAACTTCTGAACTGGACAGTAAACAAAGCAGCTCTCCAACACCTCCCATCTGTTCCAACAGAACAGCTTTGCTGTGTCAGTCCAACCAGTTGAGCTCTTTTCATGTGCTGACTTTTCCCTTTGCATCTCTGGCAATAACCTTATTTTCTCCTTATGTCATAGTTCCACATTATCGATAAGAACCATTGTTCCAATCTTTTAGGGGTGGGCCTGAGGCTCCTCTCAATGAATAGCTTTTGCTCTTGAGCTCTCAGCATCTTAGGTCTCTTCAGGGACTGAATGTTTGCCTTCACGACAAATGGCCACTCTCTGTCCCACCAGCTGCAGACCAGTGCTGGCCCTGTGTCTCATGGACTGCTCACAGTACGGTTCCCAGGTGGATACATTATGGTAGTAATTCTTAGATTCCCTCCAATGCAGACTCTTTCAGTTATTTTTGCCAACACCATTGGCTTCTGTTTGTAAAGGATGTGTTGGGACTTCGGACAATTGAGGAAGGAAAGAGTTTAGAGTCTAATTGGGTAGATGCTGGTAAGTGCTTGATGTTGCATGTTATCTTATCATAAATTGACCTAGGATCCACTTGAATGGGCTGCTACGCAAGGCTTTGCTCCTAGGGCTGAGAGCCAATTAGCTCACTCTGAGGCTGCATTTGGAACAAATTTGTATAGCATGGGTCAACAGCATGATATAGTCTGCTTCGGCCTTATGCAAAAAATGTATCTTTTCTGTCTTTAACACAAACTCTCTTTTTTTCTACAGGCAGCAGTAACCATGGTTGACAGGTAGTATCACAGTCTGGGATTTTGTGTCACATTTCTTCCTGCTAATCAGATCTATTATTGGAGACAAATTGCATGTTCTAGACTACATTCAGGCACGCAGATTTCACCTGAGCTAGTAGAGCTGTTGAAACCTTTGTATTTCTTGTTCAAAATGCAGCAAGAGAAGCTGCTCTAAGAAGTTCAGCATTCAAAACTAGTTTTGAGCTAATTTCAAAAAACCTAAAAGGAGAGTTAGAGCATGAGTAAATCACTGTTTTCAGCTTAGTCGTAAGGAATAAATTTCTATGACTGAGAAACAGGATTTCTAAAGATGCTGAAAGAAAGGCTCTGGACACAAATCTGCCTAAAACTGGTCTCCCTAACTAGATTAGCAACAAGCTTATTATGCATTAATATAGAGGGGTAGGAAATCAAGCTGTGGGTGCTCAAGACAGATTGTGAAAGCTGTTACAGCAGCTGGAAGAAATCTTAAGGCACGCTAAATCATTTGCAAAATAAAAAAATATTGACTGTCATCCATGATGAAAACACACCGAAAAGATACTCCTCTGTTTTAAGTTTACACCACCTACAACCATGAAGTTCTGAATCAGTAACAGAGTCATGAATCCTAAATAACAGGATGAAAATCGTGGAGCTAATGGCTTGCTTTCCACCGAGGGGTGCTAGGGGGAATCTCACTTATCTCATTAGCAGTGTGCTGCAGCCACCTCACTGCATGAGTGGAGCAGACAAAGTATGGTCCTTTAGTTCCATCTGCATCCAGCTATTTGGATTTGGCATTTTGGAGCAATGATCTGATGTGTGGCCACACATACCCAAGCAAAGAGCATGGGGAGGCTGAGCTTTGTGCAACTATGGAAACACTGTTTTAAGGAAATAGCTGTTATTTTGGAGTTTGCTGTTTTCCTCTTGACAACAGATTAACACTGAATGGTATCTCCAATACTGTGATACTTCCAATCAGGCATTTTTTCTTATTATTATAGATTGGAAGAATTCTTAAAGAAAGAAGTGAACTTAAAGCTTTCAACACAGCCAGACTTTGAAGAGCGTGCCATAGATTTCTCAGAAGTTGAACAACTAATGAACTCCATTAATACTATTCCAGGTATTCTTCCTATCTGATCATTATTTTAGACCTATTTACATTTAATTAACTATATGCATTAAACTGAAGCCCATTACTTCTTTTAAAGGAAAATTGCAAAGGCAGAGTTAGCTTCTCTCTGGTTTATCCTCTGGATATTTTTTTTTGCCTATATGTACAGAGATTCAGGAAGCTATTATTGGATTTTTTTTTCATTTGTTTTCAGTCTAAAATTACCAAAACTTTGAAGTTTGGTCTTCCTTGCTTTTTGCTGGGTGATTTCCTAGACAACTCACAAAGACTCGCCCCTTCTGTTCGAGGATCAGAAATGCTGAGTTTGGTGATAAATTGTCTTTCCTTGTAAGTGCTTGAACAAACTAAAGAGGGGCACCAGACTGTATTAAACAACCTGCCCAGCTTTCATATGACAGTGGCTTGCTCCTCTGCTACTTGGCAAACATTTTTCCTGTCACCCACAGGAACCAGAGCAAAACCCAAACAAATTCCTAATGATCAAAAAAAAAAAAAAAAGAAAAAAAGAAAAGAAAAGAAAATGTGAGAGAGTAAACCATTTCTGGCACATTGCAAATAGTAAGAAATAGTCAGACAATACATTTTTTTTTCTGCACACACACTGTGGTGGTTCGCTGTTGTTTTCTTTTTAAAATAAAATAGCATTTGCCACTAGTTTGTTTGTGCTGCTGACCTTGTGCTGGATAGCTTTTCCTTCATCTTTCCTCCACAGGATCCTCAGCAGCAGGGTTAGTCCACAGTGCTGCAATGCCTGTTGGAATGTTACTCCTGCAGGGCTGTACCAGCCAGCCGGAGAAAAGTAGCTCTCAGAGGCAGGGGAGATGAAGCTTACAGATGAGTGGGCTGAGGCTTATGTTATTTTGTTTTTTGATTTTAAGCAAGACTTAAGTTCATATGTCAGAGGCCTGATCATCATCTCCAGATATTTAACGGGTCAGTTCCTAACTTTTCTCAGTGTTGAGAGGAATATGACTTTATTCAATGCCCAGATATTGTGTTTACTCTTTTGTGGGAGGAGAAGTGTTTGCCAGTGAGTAATAGATCGTGCTTCTTATACATTCAAAAAATGACCCTTTTTCCCCTTCTGCAGCTCCTTGTGCCCCTGTGATCAATCCCCAGGCTCCCAATGCAGCAACTAGCACCTCACTGAGAGTTTGCTGGGGCCTCTTCTCAGATGACATTGTGGAGTGCTACCAGCTGTGCTACAAACCAGTGAGCAATGAGAGGCACAGTGATGAACAAGCAGGTAAAGGAAACTGAGAAACAAGGGGACACCTCAGTCCCCACTGACAAAAAAAAAAACTGGTTCCAAAATGCCCCTGGATTTTGCTGTAGTAACCAGTTCACCTTCCGTAGCTACTCCCTCTGCTACCGACATACATGACATCATAGCTCTAGCTTCTGGCTTTGTCACTCTTCCTCTGCCAAGTCTGCCATGCTGTCAGCTGCAGCAGGACCCGTCACAGAAGCAAAGGCAGGACCAGGAGAGCAGCTGGGATAGCAGGAATGGGAAGGGAGCAGAGGAGAGAGCCAGGTCTCAACAAAAGCATTTCTTTTCCGGGGGACAGGAATTGCATTTAAACACACATGCACCACTTCAACATACAGCAAAGCACTGTATTTTTAGAAAGCAAATCATCATATAATCGGCATGCCCGCTTAAACCCCCACAGTCATTTTACAGTTTATCTCAATGCTAATAATAGGTTGCAATTCTCCATCACCCACACACCCCAAAAAGAACCATCAGTCCATCCAAAAATCTCCCAGATTTTGATAAAACTTCATTTGCTAATAACAGTGTTTCAGAACCTTTTGCTGAAAACACCCAGAACTTCTCCAGCTAGAGAACTCCATAGAGTGCTAAAGGGCCAGTTCAAAAAGAGAAGCAGAATCTGTCCAAATTTCATAAAACAAAGAATGCCATATGAGTAGTGAAATTGCTTCAGCTGGGAGGAGCTGACCAGATGGCATCCCCAGTGTGGGAATGCACAGGATCTTTTTCAAAAAATAAACCAATGACAGGTGGGTGATTTTCCTTTCTCTCTCTTTTTGGAGTGATGTTGCTCCCACAGAGACTGAAGCATTATCTGATTTCTGCCTTCTTAGAGGAAGGCATGGTGAAGCAGCCTAATCAAAGGCTAGGGAGAATAGGAGCTCTTGAACTCAGCACACAAAATAAGCCGCAACTGCATTACTGGAGGAGGCTTGGGGGGAGGGTAGGTAACTGTGTAAAGGCACTGTAAATGCTTTGTTGTTTCCATTTCAGAGCATATGCTAAAAGTCAAAGAAACATACTGCACCATTTCTAATCTGTTGCCGAATACACAGTATGAGTTTTGGGTCAGCGCTTTAAATGCTTCTGGCATCAGTCCACCAAGTGAAAGAGCTGTTTATGTAACAGGTAAACATATTTTGTTCATGTGACTGTGTGATCTTCATAGTGGAATTCACAGTAGCCCCTGGATTTTATGCCAGTAATGCTTTCTGGGTGCTTTGTTTCCTCTTGTGCAAGTTTTCTGACTGCGGGGGAGTTTCGTACTTTTAATGGAGAGACTATCAGGCCAATTGCTCCTTCTTAAGAATTTAAGGAATGGAAGCACAAAGACAGAATAATTTTTTAATTTAAATATAAGCTTGTAGGAGACCTGGGAATAGAGCTCAAGTCTCCCAATTCTTCCAGGTGGATGCCAGCCCTCCTTTTATTGCTCTGTAGGTATTTTGTGAAATCACCTGCTATGCTGTCCTTTGTAACTGCAGTTTAGTCAAGCATATTTTGATTAGTATGGCTTGTCTTCAGTAATTCTTCCCCTAGCTGAACCACAACAAAATTAAAAATAGATCCTGGTTCTCTTTTGTGAAATTCTGACATCAAATTGAGCAAGACAGAGTGAGATTAAGAAATCTGACATCTTAGAGCAGAGAAGGAATGCACCTTTATAGCAAAGATAAAAACAATGAGAGAAAGGATGTATAACCATTCTCTGTCACTGTTCATTCTCTGACTAATTATCTTGGAAACTTTATAGTCCAAATAAAGTATTTTGAATAGTACTATTGATCACCATGCCTGCTGTTTATTGTCCACTGGGGGGGTAGCTTTCTTTGACTATATATTGCTCTATTTAAAATATCTTCAAGCCATTGCTTAAATTGCTCTTTTGTCCATTTTTTAGCTCCTTCACCACCCATCATTAAGAGTAAGAAGATACGAAGCTGTGAAAATGCGGCACTTGTGTGCTGGGAATCTAGAGACGTTAATCCTGTCGATTCCTACACGGTCGAATTGTCCAAGCTGACAGATGAAGAAAATGGCAACGTTATCACTGAGTGAGTCACTATTCTACCAAGTCCATAACCTGTAATGAAGAAATCATTTCAAGTCACATGGTTTCAGGTAGCACTAAGAAAGGATCCATAGCCCTTTGGTCAAAAGCCAAAGGCAATTTATTTAGAAAAGTACAAGTCTAAGGCCGTGCAGAACAACTTCTGAAACTGTGGACAACACTGGGCTGAAGAAATGGATTTCATGATAAGCATTTTAGTAGCCTATGATTGGATTTGCTTGGGGTAGGGAGTAGAAAAACTCAGATGTGATTACAAACTAGCCTTGACATTATCAGTAACAGTAACATCAGGAACATATATTCAAGCTTTTGATTCTTAAAAAATGTACTGGATTAAAGTCAGGCCAAACCACTTGGTTATGGAGGTCCCAGAATGGTGCTGTAAGAAATACGCAGCTGGGTTAGCTCTGCACTTCAGCATCTCAAGGTACAGTGAAAGAATCTTCTCATCCTTTATTTTTTTCCCACTATCCTTAACCCAGCCAAAATGGAGAAGTACATAAAATCTAATCACAAAAATCTACTTCTGTTACAATGACAATCAGATACCATCTCTCTCCCTGGAAAACAAGCTGGATTTGGCAGTCCACCCATCAGATTTTAAGAATTCAGGAAAATTAAAGGAAATTTAAATAATTTGATGCAGTTTTAAGTGATAAGTATGTGAATATTTCATACCAAATTATTTAAAATAATTTTATTTTCGTGTTTACACACTGTTCATGAATATCCTGTGGCATTTTTTCACTTTTATTCTCTGCTGGAAACAGTTTGAGGACATTTCCCATTTCAGAGCTGCAAAAACATCTTTCCATATTAAGTTTGAAATCTAAAAATCCAAGTTATGGTGCCTACTTGTGAGTGGTCAAATGAGATAAGAGTATTTTCTCCTTGTCCTTCATTTTGCCAGGAACTTCTGTTAGGAACTGGATGTGACCACTTACAAGGAGCAAACTTAAAATTTGTTTTACATTTGTAGGAATTCACCTTTAGAAATTTTCCTGTCAGTAAACTTAGTTGTATACATGTTTGGAAAATGAATATAAAGGGCATAAAGGGAATGGCAGAAATAAAGGCAAAAATTTCAGACTCTCTTACTCCTAAAACTAGCAACTTTTATTCAAAAGGATGAAGTCTTGTTAAAGGGTTATAAAAGAAGCTGATCGTGTGATTTCTTCTTTGTTCAGAAGAATAATCTCGACCTTGTTCTCCACCTTATCATTTTCTGTGAATTTATTTTCTGTAGATCTATTGTTGGGATTCCTAATTGTGAAGCCCTAATTCACCTGCAGCCAGCACAAAGCTACCACATTTGTGTTAAAGCCCTAAACCTGGGTGGTTCCAGTGAGAGAAGTGAACCTGTCCTGATACACACCACAGGTATTGTACAGCGCGGATCAACTCCCACTGCCTACTGTGGCATCTATTGTCTCAACAGAAATCTTCCTGCTGGTTTCAGTGGTGCCTGGATCGGGTCCTAATCTCTTACTTCTAATTACCCACCTGGTAACCTTTTAGAAATGAAAAAAAAAAAAAAAAGAACAAAAAAAAACCACCACCTTTTGTAACAGTAAGTGCATCGCTCTGTAAGTCAGATTTTTGTTCAGTTCATTTGAGACTTGAAAGTTACTAATTTCTAAACATTTAAAAAGACTAGATCAACCCAGTGATACTGGATATCACTAGCTTGCCAAGTTGTGACGCACCAGGGAAGAGAAAGTTGAGGTGTGATTTTACTTTAGTTCAAGAGATTACCTTGTAATGCAGCTGCTGGAAAGCATGGCTGAGACAGTCGGCAGTTTCCAGGATAATATGGATATACAAAACTTCCTGTGTATACATTAGCACATCTCCACTTTGGCTAGGGGAAGCTCTGAAGGCTTCTTTATTTGTTGGAAAAAGGTAGTCCAGCATTCAACTGGGAATTTTGGTTTTGGTAACTATCACAGTACTGTATTATCATCTCTGCTCTTACTGCCACACTAGACAAGCATAAACCATCTCCCCCAAGAGGAAATTAGAAGCCCTTTTCCCTCCCAGCCTCTAATCACAGCTTATTTTAATGGCTTATTTGTAAACACTTGTTTTCATCTTTACCACTGCAATAATGGTGCTTCAACATCGCTGGGACGTCCCAAACCTCCCATTTCACTCACAAATGCCCATGTAAGAAATTAATCTACAAATGAGCTTTTACACAGCTCTGGCTACACTGGTAACACCTCAGTTATTCTTAAATCCCCAAACAGGAAGACCCTAATTGCGTGATTTTTGTTTGTGTCTATTTCAACTACTTAAATCAAAGTCAATATTTGAAATTACCCTTTCTGCTAGCACAGCATACATTTGTTTTCAGCAGCACATGCCTTTAATTGCTCTGTCATTGTTTGTATTGTATTTGCATTGAAGTAACTTGCAGTTTGATTATAATGATTTCATTTTGAATTAGCATGGAGAGATTTAACTTCTCAGAGTCTATATTACGCAAACAGCTGTAACAATTTGCTCTGTCAGCTGCAAGATCTCACCTTCAACACTGGGAATGACCTTTGATTCTTGCTTACTGGGGTTGGTACACAGCTACAAATCACAAACAGAATCTGTGATGCACATGCCTGCTCAGCAGAGTGCTGTGTCTCAGACCTGTTTCATGAAGTCTCCAAAGACAGAAGTACTTTCACCTTGGCTTAACTGTTCTGACTCTTGGAGGGCTGCTGTGCTGAGGAGCTGCTGAAGCAGGAGGGCTGTGTTGGGCTACAGCTCCTGGGCGGTGGCAGGCATGCACTACCAGGGACACTGCAGCAGCCTTTTCAGCAGTCACTCTCTGGGGAAGGCAGTTCCAGAGTCTCTGGCATCAGTGGCATCCAGCCTGCACTCTTGTAAAGGTAGGCAGAAAGGAGAGATTGAACTGAGTGACCACTGGGGAGGGAACCCCACACTGGTCCATTGCGTATGTCACCTTTGTAGTCATCCTTTCTCTTCAAAATATGTCTAGCGTTTATGTGGAAGAGTGGAGCAATGGAGAGGACTTGAACCTCTCTACCCCTTCCTTCTACTTTTAGAGGCTAATAAAAACATATCATTTTACTTCTGAGGAAGATGACTTGGAACTGGATGGTCTATTGCAGGAAGGAGCTGTCATCTTTGAATAGCTGCTTCCTGTGCAATGCCTGCAGCTTTGAACCTTGGCTGGATTTAAAATGAGGCTAAAGCCCATTTTCTGCTTTTCAACAAAGCTGTAACTAAACGGTATTAAGCTGGAAGTTGTTTCTGTAACACCCATTTATTTGAAAATCTCAAAATGGACAACCTTGTCCTCTCAATGTCAGCCAGATTCCTTCCAGAATGCTAGCTATTCTTTTTGTGGATCCAAACATTTCCTCCCCACCCTTGTTGCAAACCATAATGCCCTAAGCAGTTGCTGTAGTTCTCACGCATTCTTTTCTCTTGCAGGCACCTACTTCTGTCTTAATGAGGACACAGCCCATCCTTTATTGGCAATTCTAGATGATGGATTTACAATTGCATGTGATGAACTGGAAAACCCGGAGTGCGATCTGCCTGTCTATGATAACAGCTTTACAAGGTAAACATGACAATTTCAGTTTCACCAACTTCCATTCATTTCTGAAGCTTCTTCCTGCTTAATTCTTTACAGAGCCCAAAGAAGCCAGATGTGTCACCAAAGAAAAATCAAAACCCATTTATTATTAATACAACACTTAAAACACTTCTTTAATTACTAGTTTCTCTTTAATTACAGTGATCTAGTACTTGCACATTTCTAAGACATGAGGAGCTGCTCCTTTCTGCTGGCTGTTGCTCTCTCCTCCTTGCCCCTTTCTCTGCAAGATGCCAGGGTGATACAGGCTTGTACATGAGGCTCTGCCCATCTTTTCTTGGTCTCACACATGGCGATTTGAGGGCTGTTCTTATAGAGCTCTGTTCAATGGAAGCCACTGAACACAGAATACAGAACAGACAGACTAAACACCACCACCACAAACACTCCTACTGGTGCCTTAGGCTCTTGAACCTGTTCTTTAAAAGGAGCTTCTGTGGCATGAAGCATAGATATTTTTTTAAATAGATGCCAGAAGTATCTAATGGGGTTTTCAGCCAGTTCTCATTCATTTTGTGAGCTGAACTCTCTCTCTCCAGCTGCTCTTTGGAACTTAAACATCACTTGGGAGTCAAAGCAAGTTAGCAGAGAGGATTACAGATGCAGCCAGCCGCAGTTATGTATAAATTTACTTACACACGCTGGACACCTTGTGCTAAATTTGAACAGGTATTATGTGCCAAAGCAAATGCCGAGGGAAGAAGAGGGTTCTGAATACTTACCTTTTGCTGAAAAATACTGCTGAGTTGGCCAACTCTTTGCTTAGCTCATGCTATTTGGGCTAACAGATTTTTGTTTCAAAATAGAATCAGGCCCAGTGTTACTAGGGAGCTTTGTTGAAAAGAGTCAGGAGAGGATTCTCTTCATTAAAGTCATCATGATGAGTCTAAATGGGATTTCACCCACCCTTCTACAGGGTGCTTTTATGTTTCACATAAACAGCCAGCCGGCACTTATCTCATTCTGAACTCTGAGGATGATTTTGATGCCACTGTAAACTCTCATAAGCCTCTTTCATGCCAAGATACTGTGGAAAAAAAAATATAAAAAGCTCCCATGTTGAAATGACTAATACTTACTCAAGGAAATTACATAGCAAACTCTTCTTTCTAAAGTCTGTGTGATCTCCAGCGGGCTAATATGCTTCCTAACCACCCCAGCTCCTACAGGCTGATTCAGGTTTGCCTTGGTGGCTTTGCAGCCCTCATTAGTATGGTAATATTTTGTTCACAGATGTTTGCCCATCCATTTTGCATCATTCCTTTTCAAGCTGTAGCAGCATAGCCTGAGTTTCAATTTCATCAACCTTTAAGCTATTCTCACTACATCTACGTGCACTTCTAAGGAACTGTACGTTTAGTTACGTGATTGCTGCTGAGGTGGCACAAAGTACAGCCCGCACTCACTGTTCCCGTGCTTACACACCAGGCCCTCATCATGCTAAATACAGTATCACTTGCAGGCAGATGAGCTCAGTGTTCTAGCAACATCCTTTGCCTTTTAGTTTACATCCCTACACGATCCTACCACAGAAACATACAGGCTGTGACTCTGCATCCAAAACTTTAGGAGTGTTTTGAAACCTGCTATGCCCTGTGATGCAGGAATGACAGTTAATATAAATATACGGCGTAATTTTCCTGAAGCAGAACTGGGATGTAGTCTTACTGGATTCAAGTGGCCCTCTTAAACTGAGTTAGGGTGTTTCAGAAGCATTTGGTGCTGCCTGTTTTACCAAATTCTCCTGCTTCAGAATCTGCGTTTTTGTAGACTTGCATCTTCAAAGCCCTCAGTTCCTTTGACTCTGAAACTGTGCTTGTAAGTCAAGCTGATGGTTCTCTCTGAGCTGTGTTGCCTTTATCTCTCCTACCCCTCTTTTTAAAGGATAGGAACCACAGCCTACTATCAAAACTTTTCATTGCCCAGGTGCCTAAATACATTCCAAGGTCTGCTACCACGTTCAACACTTGCTTGTCTATCTAACCACAGCACAGGCTGGTCTCCCCCTCCCCAGCTGACCCAGAATTTTCACTGTTACAATGCTGCATTGCTGATGGTACCTGACACTTAAGCCCTGGGTTCTGTGGGAAGAAAATACAAAGCATGCAGATTTTTTTCCGCTGCTACACTGGGATTCACCAAAGCACTCTTTTTCCCCAGAAATCTCAGGCAGCACAGGATGCTATTCTCCCTGTTCCTGAAAGTGCCAAGGACATTAATTCATACAAAGCTACCCAAAGATAAAACAGAATAGGAATCACAAAGAAGCCTGCAGGTTGCGTGTGGACTTGTGTGGACTTCACTTTACTGAAAAACTCATGCTGTGCTGCTAAGGAAACAATAAACATGACTTTTATTTATTGATATGTAACATCCAGGTACACGACATAGCTAGCATTGCAAAGAGTTCCTGCCAGAGCATATTCCTGTCTCTCTCACAGGTGTATTGGGATCCTGGGCAGTCTGATCCCTTTTCCAGGAAAGCATTACTGGGAGGTGGAAGCTGAGGAAGATACAGAGTACAGAATTGGTGTGGCTTTTGAAAACACTCCAAGACATGGTTACCTGGGGGCAAACAACTCATCCTGGTGCATGAGGCACATCATCACACCATCAAGGTAAGGGCTGTGGAGGCTACCGCTCTCCTATAGGAACACCTCCTACACATACACCCGCAGGATGAGCAGCAAAGAGCTCCTACCTGTGGGAGGCAGCCAGAGTGCTTATATCAAAGCACAGGCCAAACACAAACTGGGGCCTGTGATTATTTCCACCACTGGCACTGTGAACGAGTGCTGGAATGATTCTGGAACCTTTAAGCAAATCCTACTGCTTTGTGCCATTCTCACATTGTAAGGGGCAGTCCCAGCAACAAATCTGAAGTCCACATCACCTAGAAATTACGTTATCTGGATCAAACCATTTGTATGAAACTTGTTTTCTTCTCCTCCTTCTGGAGGTTCCTAACCACCACACCCGCATGCAGAAATGCCAGACCTCCCTCATGCCTCAGCTGCATCCACCGGCTCTCCCCTGGGCAATGACAACTGAATTAGCATCACCTTTGAATTGCACGTGCAATTTGGGCACACCATGCAACATCCAGGAGCAAGAAAACAAGTTCCATCCCAAACATACTCCAGTAATTCCTATTGCCAGCGAATGGCCTCAGCCTGTAAGAGTTACCAGTGTGGTGCCAGGTCCCCTTGAACGACACACTGAGTGCCCCAGCACGCACATTGTCAGCAGATGGTAATGATGACACAGCATGGTGCCAAAGCTTCCTGTCCTCTGTCTGTTGGTATGGAGGGAGAATATTAGACGTTGCTCGGTTGTCTAGAGAGCACATTCCCAGATGCCTGCTGCTCACAGCTCCCCAGCCATTGGCCTGCTGCATAACCAAAGTTCTTAGCAATGCTGACATTTGCCTCCCACACAGCAAGAAACGCTGGTTAATGAGGGAGACTAAACCCACTGAAGTTAATGACTCTCCCATACACTGCGGGAAGGCTAATTTGATTTCCTTGCTACATTGATCTAAGAGGTACACTGAGGTTTGCTCTTACTCTTCTGGAGCAATAAGCATGGACTTCAGGGAAGAGAAAACAGAGCCAGGCTGTTGCTCAGTTTGAGTCACTGTCATACCCATTTCTGCAGGGAAATTTTCTAAGGTTTGCGTTGTGTGGGTGGACGAGGTGGTTAGTGAAGAAGCTGGCCCTTGTGAAATACCACATAACTTGCTTTACTGAATAAATATTCTCATTTCTCCCCAGAATGGTACACGTTCCCATAAAAGTCTCATATTTTTGGTTGCAGCGTGCCACACTAGGGATAGCTGATTGAGTAACTGCTGAAGAATCTGGGCATTACTCAAACAGTGACTACATGGGAAAAAGGGCTACTCTCATGACAAGGCAATTATTTACAGAGCATCTTCCTGGCCTCCATTAATACACAGGACAGGAATCATGATTAGAGGTCACCCTCTAGTAATTGAAGATTGGAAAGTCCCCATCAACAGCACCCTGGCTGAGCAGCATGAAGTCTTGTAAGAAAAAGCAGCCAGAAATATCATTTAGAGAACAAGGCTTGAAATATGACATCAAATAGCCTGGAGGATGCCGAGTCACACTGAGTCAACCAGCCTCTGCCTGAGGGATTATGTTCCCTCACCGCTGCTGCATCTGAGGGCGTGAGCATTTCCAGTTCCTGTGCCTTTGGCAGGAAAGAGAGCTCAGTATCACAGGCCCTAGGGAGTAAGTGGGAAGCACAGCAGGGCTTGGGAGGACAGGACTGAGTCATATCACCAATTCTCTCCTTGGCTGCACCTACAACTATGAAGCTGCAAGACTGAGGAGAAGACAAGTGTTGCTCTGGGGAAAGCCTAACTGGCCTGGCAGAGCACAGCTCCTTCACAGAGGAAAGGACATCTTCGGATAAAGCTTAGTAGCTGGGAAAAATGGAAAGTCCCTTTGACTTTGTCCTGTACTAAGGTCACTACCTGCCCATTTTCAGCCAGGTGTGGATATGAAGGCCCGTTACATGGGTGAGGCAGGCAGGTCTGAGCACTGAGGGATAAGGCTGTGTGGAAAAGCAGTGTACAGCATTGCTCAGCAGAGTGGATGGGACTGGGGCAATAAACATGAGACACACAGGAAGAGGGATAGGACTGTCTTTACCATGCATATGAAGCAGGAAAACATACCCTGAAACATGCCTGTGTGCAAAGTGCCATGGGGTATTTTTGACTGTGTTTCTTGCCCACAGGCACAAGTACGAATTCCTGCACAGTGGGATGACACCAGACATCAGAATTACTGTTCCCCCCACAAAGATTGGCATCCTACTGGACTATGAAAGCTACAGACTGTCATTTTACAATGCTGATATTGCCCAGCACCTTTACACGTTCAAGTCACGCTTTCAGCATTATGTCCATCCCTGCTTTGCCTTGGAAACACCTGGTATCCTAAAGGTACATACTGGTATTACAGTACCCCCATGGACTGCCCTCCTATAACCTGTGTTCCTCAACAGTCCTACCTACATATAAGGAACACTGAGAAATTCTCTCTTTCAGCATTGCCCCATCATGCTCCCTAAAAACCAGCTCTCCCAAGACAGCAAAGCATCCCTGACCCAAACAAGCTGTCAAGCCTAAGTCCTTGGACAATTTAATCTCATCTTAGGCAGGATTTTAGCAGAAAACCATTACAGTCACAAGACTCATCAGCACCCTGGAGCTGTTTGCAGAATTCTTTAGGGTTAGAAACAGATAGCATCCTTCCCACAAGTGACACCAAGCATCAGTGACAGACGGATTCCTGGTTCCCCCAATATCCATTTTATGTCTGGGGAACACCCTCGCTCCACAGCAATCATTAATTCCGCTCTTATGTCTTCTGAGAAGCTAAAAATTCAACAAAAAGCCAAAATAGCAAAAGGCATAATCACTACACAGATGCTAGACAAGGCTGAAAACACTCTAACCATGAAGCTGATCTCACAATCAAGTATTCTTGTCACTACACAGTCTGCACGAGATAATCAACTACACCTCCCTTGTGCATGAACTGTTAGCACATACCATACACAGCAGGAGGACTGAAACAATGAGGCTCACTGAAATAATCAAGCATGCCCTAAAGTCTCAAACATGAAAACAAAAAAAGCCATCCTTACCAAATGTCCATGCTTCTATTTATTTATCTAGGGAAAAAGCAAAAAACAAAATTACATGGATGCCTTTTGCAGTGCTTGGCTGCCCATACAGAAAAGTCTAAATCATCCTTTCTTACATTTTTCTTTGTGACTATCCTCACGTCTGCTTTGGTATGTCCTGCGCTCACAAATTCTTCCCCCGCTCCTCAGCACAAAGAGCTTTTGACCTCTGATGCTGCATCCCTGAAGCTTGGGGCCTCCATTGTGTGCTGAAAGTAGCAGCACTGGCCCAGTACTCAACTGAATTGTCCCTGTTTAGACTTCACTTCCAGATACCAGACAATTGGATAGGTACCACCTGTCGAGCGGGCCTGTCTAACTCTTAACAGCCTCACTTGTGGGTGTCAAAACTACCAGAATTCAAGCAAGAGTCATTAACAGACAGCTTTTCAACAGATTTATTGCACATTCATTACAAAAATAATTGGTTCAAATTTTCCATTCTAGGGGTTTGTCAGGAACAGGCTTTCTCTGCAATAGACAGGGCCCTTACAAATAAAGCTTGGCAAAATTTACAGAGACTTGACATAGAATTGTGTGCCAAAAGCTTGTTTGTTTTTCCCCAAATGGCTGAGAAATTAAGAGAAGAAATGTATTTCCCCAAAGCAGGCTTTGCAGAAACCACAAAAACAGGAGTGGAATGTGCCCTTACAACAGTGATTAGCACCATCTTTGCTTGCACATGGACTTACAGCTTGCAAAACAAAATGGGTTTAGCAACAGTGAACTATGCAAGTATCACTTTCTTTCTCAGCCTACCAGAAATTCAGACTTCCAAGACAGAAAGCTATGATTACCTTGTCAAACCTCCTATGAGGCGGGCCAGTGAACTTCAGTGCCTTGCAGTGAGCACAACTTGCGTCTCCTACAAACAGGTGACTCAGCCTGCAACCACTGTCAATGCACAGGGCGGCCAGGTGAGCTCTGCTAATACACGGCAAGGCTGTACCAGAGAACTGCAGCTAAAGCGTACAGTGAACAAAGTGGTGAGACAGCACCACACTGCTGGGTTGTTTTAACACCTCCTTCTCCCTGTAGTTAAAAATGTATGCCTTGATTCAAGGTTCAGCTTCCAGACAATGGGGCATGTTCAACCTTTATCTGCCAAAACTGAACACCACACTCTTCTTTACAATTCGAGAAAGACCTGTGAAAGGAAAACAAAATCACACAAGTATCAGAGCAGAGGTATCAGGACGACTGACACTCCTCAAGGACACCTCTACTACAGAAAGACTGAACAAAGGTGAAAGGTGAACAAAGCCATTCTGACAAAAGCCTACATTCTGTTATGAATGGCCCCCTGACATCACTCTCCACCCATAGCTTTCATCACAAGTGTTTAAACTGTACCTGTATTCTGGCTCCAGGATGAGCTGCTCATCCCTGATGTTACATTAATGCAGTCCCCCAGGACTTCACAACCATTTCACAGGTGTGCTGCAAGGACTGATTTGCTGAGCCAACTGTGAGGTACTTGCACACTGTGCAGCTGAGACTCTAAGGGTACCCAACGGCACTACCATTGTGTTGCTGGCTCAATCAATCTGCAGGAGATCACAGGAGCAGGCAGCTTATCAGAGCATGACTCAGTGGTTATCACCAGGGATGGCGTACGAGACTGCTAGGGCAGCAACAGAAATATCTGAAAAAAAGAACAAATAACCAATCATCAGGCTAAAAAAAAAGACAGGAAATAAGTTTGCATGTTTCTGTTTAATAAAAGCTTCATCTGTCAGCTGCAACCCAAGCATTTACTCTTTTAGGAATCCCAACCCTGTCACTGAAATATTTATACAGCAAAGGAAAAGGCGTGAACAATTTCAATTCTTTAAAATCAGCTGTTACTGTGAATTACCATTATGCATGTCCTTTATGAGGAGACAACCATTTCCATTACAGGGTCCATGGATCAGAACAGTAAGGCATCCGAGCTGTAATTACAGAATCACAGAATATCCTGAGCTGGAAGAGATCCACAGGGATCAGAGTCCAGCTCCTGGCTGCACACAGGACTATTCAAAATTCAAGCCTCATGTCTGAGAGCATTGTCCAAACACTTCTTCAACTCCAGCAGCCTGGTGAACTCCAGCCATGACCACTGCCCTGGGGAGCCTATCTACAGAAACTCTGGCTCACTGCTGAACTAGGCCACGTGAAACGACAGAGGCCCATTAAGAATGAGTTGCCCTGGTCTCTGACAATTAGTTACGCGCTGCAAGACACGTTTTTCCAGGTACCTGTTGGCATTTTTCTTTCTGTTCCTTTCCCTACATGTATTTGCTGGCACAGAAAAAGTTTATCTTCAGTGAAACATGGAGGCTCGTGCCTAAAGCTCTGACACTCTCTGCTCAAATACCACAGGCTGCCCCAACCTGCAGCAGTGATCTGTGCATTCCTGCAGAGACTGCAGCAGCAGGAACAGCCAAAGGACGGACAGCCCCAGCCACACCTCGCCCAGCAGCTAACTGGGGACCAGGGCTACCTACCTACAGACTTAGGGCTTACAACAATTATACTCAATCCATTTTACAGTGGACAAAAAGACCAGAAGGCAATGCTGAACTGGCCTTATGTACCTAGCAAGAATTGTATTTGGCTTGTGGCGTGCCTCTGCACAGAACAGAGAACAAAACAGAAAAACATCCATTAAAACCACAGCGCTGAGGAGACCAGGAGACAGAAACAGGATCTGAAACTCTGCTGCAAGCTGCCAGCACCTCTTGAAAGCACAGAGCATTCTCCCTCTGAGCTCAGTTATTTCTGTCTCGGCCAGAGGGCTAAGTCAAAAGCACGGCTCTGCTATTGGCTTGATTTGTTTTCTGGGCTGCTTTCAGGGAATTCTGGGATTCTCTCAAGGCCCCTAGTTCTCTCCACATCTTGTAATAACACATAAGCAGGACAGACAGGGTAATCCAGGCACTGGGGCGCAACACGAACTTGAATCCACAATCAGGATTCTCAGCCTCACGCTGAAAACAACAGCGTTTCCTCCTCTGCGAAGAGAAACATCGTAAAACCCAAGGTACCTCTGCATCCAGGGACATCGAACGCTTGGAGCGTCTTTCCCACTCGCCGCGGTTCGGAACGGCAGCACACGCGGCTGCCGCTGGAGGGCATCACGCCTACGGGCACGGCGGGTTCGCGCCGGCCGAGCAGGGCTGACCTCGCAGAGCTGCCCAGCTCCGTGCCGCAACGCTCCCGCGTCCGCTGTCCTTCCCCAGCCGTTCCTGGAGCCAGGCACAAAGGGGCAAACACACGCAGGTGGAGCAGCATCACAGCACGGGAGCAGCCCCACAGCGGCTTTGGGGCGCTGCGTTCCAACCACCCCCCGCCTCTCGTTCCCTCTGCTTACCACGAGAACCTTGTCGGGGGAGGAAGCAGGCCCTGCCCTTACCTCGCAGGCAGGCCTTGTTCTTCCACCGTTTCATTTTGGAGGATAGTATCAGCGGGGTCGGCAGGAAGGCACCGGCTCCACTTTCTTAGTCCTCCGGGACCACGCCGGGAGAAGCGCTGGGGAAGCCGGGAGCCGGCTGTTCTCTCTCCGGGGCCCAGCCACAGAGCTCAAGAGGCGATTCCCTGTCCGCTCCCTCGCGCTCAGCCCCCATCTCGACAGCATTCACTTACGTTTTCCAGCAGCGAGCGGCCCGGGACCCGGCCGCGCCGCCATGACACCTGCTGCCACGCGCCCGCCCCGCAGCGCCGCCATTTCCTGAGGGCTCCGCGGCGTTTCCGGGGGCGGCGCCTTCAGGCGCGGGATGAACGCGGCGCCGTTGCGCAGCCCGGCGCGCATGCGTGACGCCGTGCGGGAGGGGCGGGGGCCGGGGACGCGCCGCAGATATTAGCGTACGAAAGTAACATTTAAGAGCAGAAAATGAGCTGAACTAAGGCAGTGCGAGAGAGGCGTGATGTCACTGAGATCCGTACCTCTGGACGGCTTTTATTGGAAGTGCCGCGGTGGGGCTGCGGCTCAGCACGCGCTTCCCTTTTCCAGACCCTTCTAGAAACACCATTGACTCCTTACAGTCTGCCAGCATGGATATTCGGGGGCTGCTCGCTCAGCTTCAGGGCTTGGTTGCGCAGGGAGAAGTTTCCCTCTGCTCTGCTGTGTCCTGAGAGCCATCTGTTCGTGCAGCTGGATGCTCTCTCCACAGCTGCCCCCAAAAGCTGTGTCTGATGTGATGCGTGCCGTTCCCTGCCCAGGCCCTGGCTCTGCATGTTGGCTGGGCACCGTGCCTGTTCACTGACGCTCTGTCACTGCAGCCTTACTTACGGGAAGCAGTGTCTGAAATAGGTGGCACGGCCCACCGCCCCGGACAGGAGCGGGGACTCAGTATGTGTGGTGGTGGCACTGCGCTTGCCGTGAGCATGGCTGAAATGCAGAGGGAAGGCTGAGGGGATGGTTTCCTGCCTCCCCAGGAGCTCTGACCTGCAGCTCTGTAAAGCGTCAGTGGCAAACCGTTATGAAATCATCTGCTCTTTCATTTTCTCTTTTGAAAAATTGTTATAGTTCGAGCCCAGGCCCTCAGCAGCAGCCTGGCAGCCCCCAGGTCTAGGCCAGGAAAAGGGAATTCCCCTATAAAGAAAAAAATTCCTGTAAAGAAAAATATTAGTAGCAAAAAAACCATCTATTTTAGGTAAAAAAGGACAGTTCCTGGTGGAAAAGCAGTACTCCTTGCATGTTCCATGCTGCAGACACCAAGCGATTCTTGTCAAGCACATCCCATTTCATCTTTAGGCTGAAGACAAAGTGGTGACAGCCCCCTCCTCTGAAGAGCTGCAGGATGACCAGGATAACATCGTTCTGCTGGGTTCTAAGCTGCACTGCACACTGAACTTGGCACATAGCACCTCAGGGAGAGCTCAGAGCTAATGGAATGAAAGCTAGGGAAGGACTGACATCAGAGACTGCTTTGGAATATTAAAGACAGACAGGACCAACTTCTCACTTGAATGACTGCACAGTGGCTAAATTCGTCCTTTCAATCCAAACCCAGGCAGTCACCTTCCTCACTTCTTTCTAAGACTGAACATTGCCGTGCTATTCCTCAACCTCAAGGGAAGTGTGTGTGATTAAAGGATGAAGTAACTAATTTTAATTACCGTGGTCTGAGCTAAGATTAGTTTTAGCTCCAGCAATGACTCTTGCCACTCGAAGGGGGGAGCAAGCAACCCAGGAAAGGAGAGATTCAGACTTCAAGTGTCCATGGCTGCTTGCATTTGCTAACACAACCCCACAGACAGAGGTGCCTATGAACACTCCCAAACTTCAGTTTGCATGTGGGAGAACAGTATAAAAGACCTTGCAGACACATACACCCTGCATGCAGCAGCAATGTGCTGCTCACAATCTGCTTCACTTAACTATGCTTGCTTTCTCCTGGCAGTGGATACCAGCATAGGGCTTTCAGCCATTATGGGGTGTTTTTCCGGGCTCACTTCAATCATAAAAAAGAAGACTATTGTTCTGAGAGGGAAAAAGTGGAACACCGGAAGATGAGAATCCTTTCCCGGGCCCGAGAAAGACTGTTAGGCTACAGGCTGGGCTTGAAGGTCCAGGAGCTGAAAGGCATTTAGAAGCCTCAAGCACATTTTGCTTAATGGATCTGAGTCCCATGGCCTTTTAAATGCAGTTGCCTTGCTTGTTATAGAGGATTCTAATACATAACCAGACATGGGTAGCAAAGCTAAATTCACTGAGGTTTGATGGGAAGTGTGGGAGAAGATTCTTAAAGATGTTAAATAAGGAAAGAAAATGAAAACACAAGACACTGCCCTAGTAATGTTCAAAGCAGGCAGCGTGAGATAGCATTCAGAAGCCCTTTGCCTACAGAGCCGTCATTTCAGCAGAACAAAGAAATATGTGAAGCACCTGGACGTCCCCTTCGTTCTGAACCAGCAGTACAGGCTGCACAGGGATACAGCAGTAATTTAAAAGCTTGTTTCCTGCATCCGAATGCCACGTCAGGATGAAATGCAATCCATCCCACTCTCACTTAACGAACACCCCTGGGACCGCTGTACCTTGGAGGCATGATGTCACGCGTCAATGGAGATTATTTATTTTGAAGCTTGCTAATAGCTCCGAGACTTCACTTCAGAGGGCTCCACTCAGTCATGACTCAAACCCGCCTCGTCTCACAGAAGGACACAGCTGACTACGCTTTCCTTGTGCTGTTTCTGAGCATCCTGTGAGGGATTAGTAGATATTTAATTTTATTATCCTTTCTCCTCTTTTATGTGGGAATGGCTTTATCATTGCTTGAATACCTTCGCGTTCATGACACATTTTCTTAAATGTCATATCAATGATGTCTCTGCTGAGACACAGCTACCAAGAAAAGCACCGGAACAAAAATGAAGACATTCATTCAATTTTGAGTGATTTTTAACTTATATACAGTCACTGGGAAAACTGTAGTATAAAAGCCAGATTCAGACTTGTGACAAGGTGGCTGTGTGCAATGCCTGTCTGTTTTCTCCTGTTGGAGGAAGCAGTTATTACCCAGAATTTTATACCTATCTCTTGAAGGGACCAAGATATTCATGCTAAAGAACAAACTTCTTTTTTTTTTTAACCAGATCAGAATAGTTCCAGGCTCACCCGAAAGCTAGTAAACCTGACACCCAGGTCTAGCAGCAGTATGACCTGACTGAAAACATGAAAAACAGCAAATAATCCTGAACGGCTCGTTTAATGCTGAATTGCTGAACCTTATTCAGTTTTAGAACACAGTGTAAGATTAAAACCCCAGAGGTGAATAAGAGAACTCTCCATCATGTCGGCTATGCTGGAATTTACTCTTTTACTAGCATTAAATCAATAATAAATGACGAGTGTAGACACCGTCTAAGACTGCTGGCCTGCCTGATATTGGGAATAATTTTAGACATACTCTTCCAGTTTTCTCCAGTATTCTTCCTTCAGCAGTGAAAGACCACCACTACATCAGTAAATGCCTGGTTTCTGTCCCAAGCAGAGCTCCATGGTGCCAGACTGGAAAAGCAAAAGGGATGTATCTGTACAGAGAAGCTCAGTGGGAAGCCAGCTTGGGTGAGGATCGGGCACGATGGTTCCAAACTTCCTTTGAATATAATCTTTCCCTGGCAACAGCAAAATTTAGATGGACACAGAATGAACAGAACTGCATTCAGTGGCTGCAAATTACTGTTCTACATTAAGTGAAATTATTATACACCAATATGGGCATAAATCTTGCTGATGCAGAGGGCTGATTAGCATAGCTCTACACTCCAAGTAATGGCATTAAAGATGCAGTGTGAAGTTCAGGGAATTAATCATATTGATCACATATTTTCAATGATGATTCAGCAGTCATTTTTTAAAGCAGATTAAATTAACTGCTTTTACCATTCATTAATACAACCCAGAACATTAATAACTATGCTTATGAAGAAATATTTTTACTTCTTTCCTGCAGACATTCTCTGGACCCATGTGCTGTTGCTGTTCCTCTCCTATCCTCTTTGCAGTTTTCCTCTGATGGAGCCTGAGTAGCCTTTCCTTGAACTAGGTACAGGAGCCTGCATGCAATGGAAGAGATTAACACCAGGTAGCAAATTACAGCCAACTACAATAGGTACGTGTTTATAGAAACAGGCTGTGATACTGCCAGGAAAACACCACATCTGACAGCCAATTCTTCCTCTCCTTTCATGTTCCCTTTGAGAGAGAATATTTCGCTTGTTTGTTTGTAAGTCCTCAATGGAAATTGGTCTCCTCTTTCAGTAATGATTGTCAGCCCTTTGGAAGATTGACAGTGACCCCACAGCCTAATCCTAACTACAGTCAGTGAGATATTGCTATGGTCTGGGTGCTCCTAAACAGAATCTGAGCCCCAGTGGGCTTGACAATATACAAAGCGCTGATGAACTAAAGGGAATTCCAAAGGGGAATCCTCTATTCCAGAGCACCTAACCCAGACACCACGCAGGAAGGGGGAACACTGGCAGGGTCAGAGCAGCACTGGCAGAAAGGCACGATGCAAACACAACAGCAGTGAGATACAGATGGTGGCAGCCCATGAATATCATCAGCTTGGAGATGAAGGACAACCACATAAACAGGTAACAACAGGAGAGCTCACCTCTTCCTTTCTTACCTGCTTTTAGGGCTCCAACTGCTGCAGTCCCTGAACTGCTCCATTGTCCACATGTCCTCAGCTTGTGCTTCCTGAAGAATGGTTCAAAATGTCTCTTCTCTAAAGTCAGTCGGTTGCCTCTGAATTGGCAACAGTCAGCGATTCCTTCAGTGCTTTTGGAGTGCCTTCCTGCCTACAGGAAATGCTGACAGAATCCTCCCTTAGTCCTTCAGTGCCATACAGCCCAGCACGGCTTCCAGCTGTGTGCGGTGCTGTCTCAGCGCACACGAGGGATCGGTGGACTTGCCAAGGGCAGGCTGCAGAGGGACTTGCAGCCATATCCCACCTTTCAGCACCCTAACAACAATCCAGCCCTCTCAACTTCTCCCCTCCCCAGACAGCAGTTATTTTTAAAGGAATTCCATGCATCTGTTAGCCTGCGAACTACAGAGTGCGTATACGTTCCAAATGAAATGGGTCGGACCTTGACACTTCTTAAAATATACATTTTATTATTTTCTGGTGTTTGCTATGAAGGTTTCATTCAAATTGTGAAGGTACAGAGCCTTTATAAACTTGTTGAATTAAACGTTTTTGTTGGTGGTTTTATTTTCTGTCTCTCATGGTGGAGGAAAATACATAGGCTATAAAATGTTGAAATTCGTTAGATGCGTAGTATCACCTCTTCATATATGCTGTGGAATGCTTTGTAGAAATACTCTATAAAATAAGGCAGACTTTGACAGGGAATTCAGTCATCAAATTTCATGGGAGAAAACAAAAAGTTCCAACATATTATTATCTTTTGTAGCCAAGGGAAGATCAGGTGGTCGTCACTGGTTCATGGGAGAACTACTGCGGTTCTGGTGCTCAGTATACATTTCTTGTTTATTCTACTATTCTCAAGTGAGACCTTTGCAATAAAACTTAATTTTAATTAACATAAATCAGACAATATTTAAACATACACATCTATCCTTACAGTGCAATAAAAATGTATCATTGTATAGTATTTTGTATTTGCATTATGAAAATAAAAGGTCTGTACATCAATTAAATGTATATTAATGAGTATGAATCATGTAAATTTGTAATGCATCTAAAGTTGGCTTTGGCTTTTAAGTATTTATAAATTCATAGAAAATATTGAACATCTAACAAAATAAATAAAACATATCATTTTAATCATAGATGCTAACGATCAACCTCAAAAATTCTTGTGTTATTTTTTTACATATGCTACTAAATTTCTTAAAGAGAACTCACTTTCAGTAGTGCTCAGAAGTGAATGATTGCACCTTCTGTGATGTGAAAAAATAGGGTACATCTATTTTTCATAGATCAAAAATTCCTTCATGGAGAGTTGCATTTTAAATGTCTGATTGTTCTATGTAACTGTCTTAAGTGCTTATAAAAAGCATGTAGCTTTCTCATAAAAGCCGTGAGTCACTATTAATAGGTTTTTCTTCTTCACTTGCAGAGTTGAGGATTAAGCAAAATCTTCTAGTGAAATGTCCTTTCCGTATGGATTCTTCAAGGTCTTCCAGCTTTGCACACTGGTAAGAAGATAACGCAAAACATGTTCACTAATAAACCCTCTTCAGTACAAGTACTGCAGCAATCCAGTGTAATTCCACTCGACAGGCTTATTTTGTTGGAGTCCACACGTGGTAGTTTGTGGAAGTCAGCTGCTGACCTCATGTTCTCTTGCATTTGAAAGTTCCCCAAGCGCATGGGCTATCCTTACTGTAATACTGAAGAGACCAAAACATATCTCAAATCACATGAACAAAAGTGAGCTTGAATAAATATGCATCTGGTTAGTAAATTACACACCATCGTCTAATTGCTATTCTGGTGGCGGTGGTCGGAGGCTCCGCAGCTTCCTTTCATCTAGTCCTTTCCAGTATTTAAAGTTATTATCCAGATGCTGCATCAAATTTGGCAGGTCTGCAAATGCTAGGGGAGAAAGGGCAGAGTGTATTTAGTTTGCAGAATTGGAATAGTCACATGATGCTGTCTGCTTAAATATCACTTAAATGTCCAGGCAACTGTGTTAAGTAGGAAAGCTTAAATCTGTCATACTGCTACTTGAAATGTTTCTGGCTTTATAGCTCTCATCACTCATGGATCTTCCCAGGATACTGAGAACAGTTCTGAGAGTTTATTTAATACTGGGATTGCAAGCACCAGCAAAGGGACACCATTTTCCAGGAGGGGCATAACTAATTATGCTTGTAATTATCCTACTTCATCAAATCTCAGTCACATGTCATGATCTGGCATTCAGGAGAGTCACATTTCTGACCACTTCTACCACAGAGGCAGCGCTTGGAAGGAAACTGTTGCTCCCCCAGGCAGTTTCCAGACTGTAGAAATTTGTCTTGAAGAGTAACTGATAATAACATGGACAAAATGATTATGCCCAAAGTGCTCTCAGAGAGAAAGTGTTCTGTCCTCTGTTTGCAGAGAAGCAAGTTTAAAACTACACTTGAACTACAGAAATCTTCCCTTTTCTCCCCTTTTCTTTAGGAGCCACAAGAAAGCAATTTTATATCACAATAGTTTCAAATGTCTACAAAATACTTCTGGAATTTTGCTTACCATCCCAGGCATCAAACATATCAGTGATGAAGTAATCGATGAATGATATTTGGGACTTGGGGATGCTGCAGGTATTTCTGTCAAAAACTGGCATCACAACAGGTAAACCTTGCCTCTTTTCTTCATCAGTCTGCAAAGAACACTCTTGTGATTATTCTACAGCGCATTCCATTAACGGCTTCTTTTAGTGGCAGATTGTTTGGCACTAGAGCGTGCAACTGCTAAATAAACACAGAAACCTGAACAATCTGAAGAAGCAGCACCTACTTGTGCAGGTTTCAGCCAAACCACTGAGCAGTGCCTTCTAGTGTTTCCCACAAAGTGACAAATTCACCTTCTGCATTTACACACAAAGCTGGCCCTAAGTAACTGTGTGTTACTGATTTAAGTCATAACTGATTTAGGTCTAAAACGTGTATCCGTTGTCAGCCTCTAATGGAAGCAGCATTTTGTACCAATCAGAGATGGCAAACTATCTTCTTCTTCCTCTTTTTTTCCCTTGAGGCATCAAAACCTAACTTCAGTATTTGGTCTATCATCTGTAATAATGCCTGCCCCTTGTCCCCATCTTCCCAACACCTTTCTTCAGCATGGCTTGCTAAGGTCTTAGAGCATTTTTTGGGCTGAGTGCTGCTCCCGTGCTAACACTAGAACCTGACGATCCTATTCTTGAGGCACAGGCAGCACACAGGTAGGCAGGAGGCACCCTTCCTCTGCCTTTTGCAAGGGGAACACGTTTGCAGGCAAAACACACAAAAAAACCTGAAGTTGCAAACTGGAGAAAAGCTCAGGTTTTTCAAAAGTGCATTGTAGATGACAGCTTTCTTCTATCTGAAGGTATCTAGTCTGGTTCTGGCATGAGTAATCACAGAATCATCAAGGTTGGAAAAAACCTCCATCATCATCCAGTCCAACCAGCCACCTACTACCAATATAACCTCACTAAACTCTGTTCCTTAGTACCACATCTAAATGTTTCTTTTGCTCTCGTTTTCGAGAGCCTTCTCCTCATCAACAACCATATCCTTTCAAAACCACTGGTCTTGTCATGTTTGACCTCCTCGCTCACTGTTTGATACTGAATATCCCATTGTTTTTTTAAAAAAAAGGTATTTTTCATATTGCTTAACGCACCCTTAAGTGTTTCGGGACATTGACAGTACTGCACACTTCCCTTTTGAAGAGCTGCTCACCCAGAATTTTAGCAACACTTTTTAGCTGTCTTACCTGTGCAAAGTACTCCTCAGAGATGCGTCCGGCCCACTCTATGCATTGCTCCATAGGTCTGCATGGATTGGAAATGTCTGCACACTTTATCAACATGCGTTTGATGAGGATGCGGTTTTCAGGAGACGTGAGAACATTTTTGATTGAATCCCCATCACCATTATTCTGTAACATTTGAGAATTAAAAGCAATCCATTAGCAAAAGCTCTGCACGCTTACTCAAAAGCTTTGTGCCTTGGGAATGATTTCAGCAGATCCTACAAGGATCAGTGCTGTTACTGACTACCATATATGATGTCCAGCTGAATTCAGAGGGGGATTATGAATATTAGCCACAGCTCTGAACTAGCACTGAACTCATTTCTGGATTCATTCACTGTCTTTGTGACAGATCTCTTGGGCATCTTTGGGCAAGTCACCTAATCCCTCTACGCCTTATCTGCCTCCTTAAAAGTGTGGTGAGGAGCCATTAATCACTGCACACATAGTGATGAGCACTATGTAGGCAGAAAATGTAATTCTCTGCTGAAACACAAGGATTAATGGACTCACACATTAATAGTGGAATAGCTGGTTTAACAAAAAAAGGACTGACCCAACATGCACGGTCATTCTGTGCATGCAAACCTCATCGCCATGAGCATCAATCATACTGACAGCATTGCTGCCTTAGGAGAGTCAGATCCCACGCTGCCTCCCAGGCATCCTCCTGCTCTCCCTTCCACCAGGGCCATGGGAGCCCACTAGTCTCCAACCTGACTGGGAATTTTGCTTTCTGAGAGTTTGTCGGTGTTATCATACTAAAAACATACTTCTCTACAGCCTCATCTTTCCTTTGCGAGTCTAGGAAAGGTTTCAGCCCACACACAGCTTATATTTGGTTCCCAGGCTGCATATACAAGCACAGCAACAGTCCTCTATATTTGGAGCCAGCATACAGCTAATATGAGTAAAGGCTCCAATGATCCAGATTAGAAGCTGTTCTCTGCGGAGCTCTTATGAAGTGAGTTTCAAAAGACAGACGCTCAGGATTAAAATATCTTTGAAAAAAATCACACATAAGGACCCCATAATTACTTGACTCTTCAAGGATAGGTGGAGTATAGAAATTGACGACAAGGTCTCTTGTCTTCTACTCAAAATAAAAACTCCTTGAAGCAAGGAGTTTACTAGGCTTCTCCAGCACCTAACAAGGTCTTGGTCTAAATGCAGTAAAGGAGTAACAGAAACAAGTGTGATGATAATAAGAGAACAGTAAGCCACCAGTTCCTGCAGTGCTTTGTACAAAAAGGGAGGTACAAGTCAGCTTCTACAAAGCAGCAGAAACATTCTGATCTTTTAATAGGATTTATTTTTCAGAAGGAAGCTCTGGGGAAGAAAGTCCTTCCTAAAGAAAGAAAATCACAATTAATAATATAAACAGTATTATTTGGTAGGTACTGGTTCGGAAACATCAGCTCCACAGTTCCTACCAAAATTAGATTCTCAAATCTCTTGTTTTCCCTCATCTGTAGATACGCAGAAGAGGAAGTACTGAGGAAACAAAGTGAGTTGCATAGATCTTCAAATGCATGAAAAGAATGATGTAAGAAAGACAATGTAAAGTGATGGAAGCCCCAGAAACACAAGCAACATGTGAAAACTAAGCACTGAAAAGAATTGGAGATTGTTCAGCTAAGGACAGTAGATAATATCCTACTAGGTGAGCCACCAGGAATGCAGAAAGGATGTTTGCTTCTGTGATCTGTTCAAACCAAGGGCACAGCTCTGCTTGCTGGTTGCGGATGTCTTGGGAATAAAATGTGCTAACTGTGCTTAGTCCCAGCATCCTGCTCAGAGTGCAGAGGCGTCTCTCCATGTCAGATGTTGGCTTCCTGTCATAGGCTTAGGTGACATCATGAAGGGAAATGGGAGGATAAAGGATGCTGGAGCTGGAAAGGACTTTTTTCAATTTATGAAACAAAAGAAGAAAGGAAACAAACAGAGCAGCTTCTCAGCATGGCTCTTTGAACAAATATGCACAAAAATAATAAATAAAAAAATAAGTGGAACTGTCCCATTTGGAATACACGGTTGGCAGCTCAGCCTGCAAACATTACACTGAGTCACAGCCATGACTGGAAGCAGAGCCAGGAAACACACGCTGCCGCTGCAACCAGATATACGACCAGACTTGAAAGGGTATCTGCCAGTGTTGTTCTGCTGGTAACAAGCACAGCAAATGATTGGTTTCACCCACTCGCACATTACAGACCTTTTAATAGGAACCTGTTGAACTGAGAAACTCCCAACTCAGAGAAGGAAAAAATTTTGCCTCTTCATTTCTGTAAAAATGATATTGCCTTTTTCTTCCCACTCTTAGGCAGGATTTGCTATGAATCGCAAATACTTTGTGGGGCAGATTGTTTTCCTGCAGCCTCTGGGGCTCACGGGCAGAATTAAACTTTGATTTCTACATGCTGCTGTCCTTACTTTTACTGTCTGTCTGTACAGGCTGAAGCAGCAGCAGCTACCCAGCTCTCTGTAACAGGCAAGAGGATGGATGCATCCAAAGAGCATGGAGCAGCCACCCGGCTCTCCCTAACAGGCAAGAAGAGAGATCCATCCATCTTTGGATGGATGCCGCTGCAGCCCACTTCTTGGGGCTCGCTCACTTGCTTGTAATCCACTAAGAATTACTCCCCCTTCTTTTTTTTCTTGTTCGTTACAACCAAGGAACTGAGCAGAGAAGCATTCACCCTCATAATTTCCCACTCGTTTTGCTGGCCTTATGTTTCCATCAAAATATCCCAAAACAAAAAAAATGTTTATCGGGCCCTCAAATATTTGTAATTAGCATGCTACTTCTTAAAATTGTCTTACAAAAAAAAAAGTCAGGTTCTGTGGAAAATTCCAGGAATTAATAGGTATATATGTTAAAAAAAAAAAACATCTTCAATGAAACATCTTGATCTTCTACAGCTCCAGCTGCCGGCTAGCCAGCGGGCTGATGCTTCACATTAAAAGATTTTGCTCAGTACTGTTCACAACTGCCAACTGAAATTGGTTGGTTGAAGTTTCCCCACCAGGTGTCTGCCTCAGGCAAAGATTTATTTATTTTTTTCTGAAAACTGCAGTTCAAAATGATTTAGTGGCTTCTGAATATGAGGGTAGGGGAATTTATCAGCTCTTTGTGCTGATGCTAAAATTGCTGCTGTTTCTTTCTTTTCTAAATACTCTCACATCTTTATGAGTGAGGACCTGGAATTGAATTGGAGGGATGGTTTTGGGGTAAGCCAGTCACCATCTCTGTGAAAAGCTGCTGGACATGTTACAAACTTCAGGGAAAAAAGTGTGGTTTGTGTAGATTCAATAGGAATTGCTGGAGCCTGGGACTGAGCAGGACTCTCCCTGCAACTGTAGTTCTTGGCTGTGCTGGAGCAGAAGCTGTCCAGGCTCAGATTTTATAACTAAGAACAGGGAGCCTGCCCCTCCACTACTTGCAGTAAACAAAACCTGCAGAAAAACAGCAGCAGGGAAGAAGGGGTTGTTAACCTGATCTGAATGCAGAAGTAGAGAAGTAAATGAGTAGAGTGGCACAAAAATCCTGGGAACTCTGAGAGACTGGACTAGCAAACCAACACCATTGGAAGAGGAGAGGAAGGCTGAAAAAGAAGGGACTTGTTGCGCAAGGAAGCTAGTGCTGGGAAATGGAGAAGAAAGAGAGGCAGAGCTAGTGAGAAGCCAAGGAGCAGAATGGTGGGTGAGAACTGAAAACGGCGTGACAAGCCAGTGGGCAGCAAAGAGATTCTGACATCAGAGAAGAGTGTCAGTGAAAAACAGAATCTGATGAAACAATTATGGCCTGACTGCATCATAACACGCACATAAATGGAGCCATTAGGTTGAAGAGCTGGTAATAGTTTTGTCATTTGGTAACCTCTGACAACAGCTTTACAATCTAAGCATGTATTTCATCATCCTTCCTTTTATTTGTAACAGGTAGGAGACCAACTGTGATATTAAAAGCTTATCTGTTAAATGATCATTTCTAGGACAAGCATATGCACAGGCTAGTTCTGGTTTTCTCTAGGTTCTGGCAGCAGTTAATGGGCACTTGTAACAAAGCATAGATATTTCCTGGGCAGTGAACTTCATAGTTACCCAAGATCCAGGGCAGCACCCACAGAAATCAACAATATTTGTCTGAGACTTTAAGCTACATTCTGCAACGTGGAGCTGTCCGGGAAAAATACTTCATAGCCACAGAATTAACAGCCTTTTCTCCCAGTTTCAGTCAGTAAAACCAGTATCCTACTACAACTCTGGCTCCACATTCACAGAGTCCTCATTAGCATCGCCGGGTGCCAAGAACAAAGCTAATTCTAGCTTATACTCTTGTGGGCAAGGGTACTCTCCACCAGATAAGCTCCAGTCTGCTTCTGATGGATGACGAACAAGGTCCATCCCTCTCCCACCTACTGATAATAAAAAAACTGCCCTACCCTCCCTATACACAATAGTCATAAATGTGGCTTTCTAAAAAAACATGGTAAGAAAACATAGAAAAGCGTTACAGCTCCTACAGGACATTGCCACTGTTGCAAACTTTATTATAACTATTTCTGTAAATCTTCTCTTTGCAAAAAACCATTCCAACGAAATTATATGCTGCTCTTACTGGCAACAAAACTGCTGGTTGAAGCTGTTATTGAAACTGGTGTGGTTTTCTAGAATGAGTTCCTAACAGGCAATTTCATTGTGTCCATGGGGTTCCAGATGGCTATTGATTATGTCTATATGATACATGATGCCACTATCATCTATTTTAAAGATTAAAAAAGAAAGTAGGCAGAAAACCCATGAATGCTGCCAGGCAGTACTGAAAGCTGAGGGCCCTCATTTCCACAGAGTGTGCCATATGGCAGTCAGTACAGCTGCCCTTACGCTGCACCACCAGCGTTCTGCTGTGAGCGAGGGAGTAATTCAGCTTCTGTTCTGAGGCAGATCTCAGCCCCTTTGCAGAAATGGCCGACAAGAACACCAAGTCTTTCCACTGGGACTCTCCATGGGAGTGACTGGGTTCATCAAAATGGCTTTTTTAACTGGAAATTATACAGGCCAAGCTTCCAGTCCCACGAACATGGCTGATTCTTATAAACATTCCAGTTCTGCCGTATTAATAGGAACCAAGTGAGTCCCACTCATCCTCAAAGTTGGGCGATGATAATGTTAAGTAAAAAGGGCATTCGAAGCCAGAGGTGAAAGACACATTTCTGATCTCTCTTTCTCCATGTTTCTCATGAACTTTCTCAGAATACCCTGTGGAGATTTCCTACTGCCAAGGGTTCCCAGTCCCTGCGTATTCATTTTAAGGAGGATTTACATTGTTGCTTACCCCATTTTCTTCTAGCGCTGCCAAGGGTTTATTAATGCTGTTGACAAACTTGTTGACATGCTCAAAGTGCTTTGTCATTTCTGTTGCTAGGACCATGTCAATAATGGCTTGGCGAAGGGTTCGATACTCATTCCTGTTTAAAGAAGGAAACAATTAAGAATGCTGGCTGGTTCACAAAGGGCTGCTTGCTAAAACAAGTCTGTGCTAAAGCCCGCTTGTGTTGCTGAGAGGTGCCAGGGGAAGAAAGAATAGTAAGAAAGGCTTGGGTAGCTGCACCTATGCTGGATGAAGCATCTGGTGTGCACAGACATATATATCATGCCAGAGGCATGACTGGATCTCTGGGAGAAACAGTGCAAGAGCTGGGCAGAAGCAGAGACACCAGCTACTCAGGAGGGCTGCCAGGACATGCCACACCAATGCACTCCCAAGGCTTTTAGCACAGACACTCAGCCAGGGCTCAAGCTCCAGCCAAGTTTTCAGCAATACTTTTCTGCTGTATCTTGAATGGGCCAAGGTAGTGGTCACATTCTTCACCCTAAACATCTTTCCTGGGCTGGAAGAAGAACAGCAAGGTCCTTCACTATACTTCCAATTGCAACAAAGCATTTAATGTTTTAGTAGTACTCCCTGACTCTTTCCAGCCTTGTCATACCCAGCAAACATATACCCACTCAGCCAACTGCTTCTCTTTTGTGTTATAGTAATACAAAATGATTCTCCTAGAGTTGCTAACATCAGGATTTCTACTGTAAGTTCCTTAGACAAGGTCTGTCTTTTTATTCACAGGAGGAACCCAGGAATGGTTCCTAAGCCTGTGCAGGACAGGCAGAAGTGCTGTACAGTTACGTAAGAAAACTTCTACAAAGTCTACATCCACTCATCCACAAGGAGCAGCCTCCTCTGGGATGCTTGCCTACATCCTGTTACCTTGCACAGAAGAAAGTAAGGGATGTCAGTGCAAGCACAAGGACCCTGTGTTTAAGCTTACCTTTCCATGTTTTTAAATATATTGCATTTGTCGTCCCGGGTGGTGAGCTGGAAAGCCAGGGCAGCATGATGGCTCTCCAGCACTGCGGTGTCATTGTAGAGAATTGCTAGTTCACTGCCAGCATTGCACAGGAAAGAATTTGTTCTTCCTGGGTGATCCACGTCATGGACTGTGGCAGCAATAAGTGCAGCAACTTCATCAATTGGATCCAAAGTTTGCTGAAAATAGAAGGATGCTTAGTTTTCCTGGCAGAGTCATTAGAAACACTACTCTGTCCATAAAGGTTAAGCCAAGTTGCTAAGGGAGAAAAGCCAGAACTCTGCAAATCAGTAAGGGTCAGATGTTCTAGACAGAGCAATGGAAAATTCATTATAAGCTTTATTGAACACCGCGTGACATTTTGGCATTTTGTGCCTCTTGAATGTTGCCTTAGCCATACCTTTGAGAAATTAAATTAATACAAAATAATAAATTAGTTTATGTTTTCTAACAGCGTATAAACAACCTTCACTCAGGTAGGGTATTTGGCTTGGAAAAACAACTAGTACTGCTAAAAATTATGCTATTTCCACCAGACCCTTTCATTTCTTTTGGAAACGGAATGTGTCCTAATCATATTCCATTTGTGTGGTGGCTAGGCTTGTGATTTGTAAAGAATGTTTCACATACATGCAGTTCTGTAATAGTGTCCTGGGCTAGCATGAATACTGGGCAGAATTCTTGAGAGTTTACATCCTTAGAAGAACCACACGACACTGTCAGAGTCAGATTCTCTTAGCACGCTGTACTCCATGTTTTCTGTCTACTTACATTGGTAGTTGTTGTATGTTTCGTTACATTTACTCTATAAAGAAATACAAAACTATTTGACTTTTAAGGTTTTATACTGTTAAGTTTTAACACTGTATTAATAGCATAGAGGAGACAAAGAACCAAACACCTCAGGAATCTTAGCCATTGATCCATTTTCAAACTAGCCTTTATTCTGTATTTATCCTTGATCATAAATGCAAAACACGTTAAAATCACGTTAAAATTACGTTAAAAAAGCACGTAATAAAAGAGACAGGAGCGGAAGTGTTTCCAGCTGAATCTGGGAGCGGGACAGTTAATTCAAACTAGCTTTCGTTAAGGTCCAAATTCCCTGCTGGCTTTGACTGTACCATCCACAATGGTCAGATTTGGTAGATGAAAAGACTGTCCCTATGCTACTTTACTCTCTGAAATTAATGCAGTGACTTGACTTTGATGGAGCAAGGATATTGTTCACTGAGGACTGCAAGAAGGGTCTTGTGCAGAACAAGAAAACGTGAGGAAGTATTTCTACCCTGGGTTTGTAATTACAGTTGTCTGAAATACTGTCCCCTGTGTGTTAGCTTCTTCCTTCTTCCTTTCAACTGCTACTCCTGGGACTGTATTTGAGGTATAAAGTTAAGGGAGAGGAATTGTAGAACAGGTTCTCTTGAACAGGGCCTACTGATTAGCGCTCAGTCTGAGAGAGACCTGTGCTGATGGGAAGCAATGTATCCCAAACTTATTTCCTGAGTGTGACATAACAAACTTTGAAGGGATTTACAGCACCTTTACCTCCGACTTCAGGTCAAGGATTCTAACTTTGTCATGTTAACTCCTGTGGCACAGAAACAGAAATGATTCTGAGAATACTGCTTCAGCTTGGGAACCAGAAAGTTTTCCCAGACAAGAACTGAGTTCAATTTTCTGAACAAAATCTCAGCGTGAATCTGAGCAGCAGAATCGTGCCTTCTGTATTTAACTTAAGTTGAACTCTGGACAATGCAAAAGCAGCTGGGCTACAACTCTGAGAAGATAAAAGGAGAATCTTGAACTTTGATTCTGCTCCTTCTTCTGTTGCAACATTTTTTTCTTTTGCTACGCCTACAGAGGAATGGAAATAACATTTTGGAAAAGGAGGAGGCAGTCATGTTTCTGTGGCATTGAAATGATTCCAGATCTTGTCTGTTTTTCATAGATATTCTTGGGAAAACCAGTTAAAGCTCTGGCAAATATGAGGCTGCAAATATCTAGTGAAGTTCTATTCCCTTTTGGCATACAGTATATGTGAGTCAGCCTCTGGAGAGCACACTAATAAGCTACAGCTCCAGGTTAAGAGACTAAGTACAATTTTAATGAGCTGTCAGAAGCTTGTTTACAATCACAAATGTCTCAGCCAGGTGCCCATCACTAGCACTATCCTTAGGCAGGCCAATTCACGGTAGGAATTTCCATCCAAAAATGTAACTCAGAAACATGCATTGCCATCCAGAATACGTGCAGGCACTGCTTTAATTTGCCTTCTCACACTCCAGTCTGCCCTCTGGGTGTGAGAACAAAGGCTGCTCTGATTTATTCTGGCTGTCAGTGGCTATAATACACCAGTGGGCATTATGGTACAAGGAACTTCAACAAATAATCTGTTTCAGCACTCCTTCAATGCAGTCTCTTTAAGCCTCAGGGCATTTAATCCAGTGGGTAATACAGCTTTGGAAGCACCAAACGTATTTTGTGGCCTATATTGTTCTGTGAGTTTTCTGTAAAATTACCATCACAAGGCAAAAGAAATGACAATATTTAAATCTGTATTTCACCATCACAAAAATAATTCTGTCATTAGGTCACCTATGTGAGAAAATTGAATGATGCCAGGAAGATTTGTTGTATAAGAAGGCTCTCCTATTCTCCCATCCAGAATAGCTCAATTCCTGTAATACTGCGTAGTATCCATTGTTCCACACTCAGTATATGACAGATTGTAGAACCAATGTAAAGCGGCCCAGTTCTTTGACCTCAGAGCTGCCAAACGGGTTGGCACTAGGCAGACATCTGGGTCTTGGCATCATTTCTGAGAGGTCTTCCTTTAATCCCGCCCGTACTTCCCACCTACACCATTTCTAACAGATGTGCACTTACCTTTACTCTTTCTTTAGACAAGAAATAAGCAGTGGCATGTAGCACATCTGCCGAATGGGTAGAATTATGATAGGAGTTGGAGGAATGGTAGTTAGCTTCAATAACTTGTAACCACGACCTCAGTGTTGATTCTGAGCAGTTCAGGAATTCACAGATTCCAAAGCGAGCAAATATTTTGAGACCTAGATAAACCAAAGGCCTGTGAAGAAAAATAAACAACGTTTTAAAACAAATGAGGTTGAAAGGTTATTACAGAGTGTGAGTAGTACGACTCTATCAAGCTTTTTTTAACCAAAGATGTGCCAGATCAGTATATGGACTCGCTTGCTACAGAACTTCAGAATCTTCTACCTTCCCATCACGTGCCAGCTCTCAGAACATGACAGTCCCTGACACATCCAGGAGCACTAAGCAGGCTCTATGTGCCGCTGTACTCCATGTAGCAGCATTTTGGTGCCTGGGGAGCGTCTGCTGGGCAAACACAGATTGCATCCAAAGTGAGATAAATCAGCGTGTCCAGAATGCTGCGCATGAGAGGAAGGAGGTGGTCTCACTACTGCCAATTTCCTAAGCCAGCTTGTTTACATCTAGGTTACCTACATCTACACTGTACAATGCAATCCCTGTTCTTTCTGCTCTGTCCACCTGCTCCATTTCTTTTACACCAACCACCTGAAGGCTTCTACTGCTTGCTGACTTTGCATGCAGCAGAGGATGAGGTATTCTGGAAGCAAATGAAAGCAGGTGCTGGCTGGGATGTCACTGCAGTGAGGTCTCCCTGCGTGCCAGCTCATTAGCACTGCACAGCACGGTCAGAGGTTGCTCCCGGGCTGTGTCAGGGAACGGCATTGTCTCCTGCACTGAGCTTAGAGTTAATGAAATGTTTTGGCTTTATTAGTCCATGTCTGCTTAGACTTGAAGACAGAACTAATGATATATTTCTAGTTGTGATGCATTGAAGATCACCTTAATTCCCTTAATAAATGCGCTGCCTTTACTTAAAGGCAGCAGGAGACAATCCTAATTATTACACCTTTAGTAAAAGCTTAGGTAGTAAATACCTCTTTTGTCCCCCTTTGGTCTCTTCAAATCAACAAGAACAGAGAAACCTATCTGGCCACCTCAAGCATGTTGCCTGGGATACGGAATTCTTTAAGTTACTGCAGTGAACATATTAAATGTTGTAAATTACAATGGCTAGGTTAACTTTTTTTACAAAAAAATTACTGCATCTATAGTACTTAATTAGAAATGAAAGTGTGTCAAAGCAAAAAAAAAAAAACAAAAAAAACCCCACCCTAATGAGATGACGCAAATCTCTTTACTTACAAAGAAATCAAAAGTTACATCACTTTAAGGAAGAACAAAAAAACTCAATGTTTTTGGCTCATAAAACCGTGGTCTAAAGTTGAAGTGTATATGTGTTAATGAAATGCCTTGGGATCTTGTTTTAAATATCTTTCAAAGCTCTTATGGATCTGGGATTTCGATGAAGGCTTAAGTTAGTCAACTTATTGCAGGATCTAGCCTCCAAATTACGGTCCTGCAGAAGCTTTGGGCTAAGACAAAGCAGGGTGCATGAAACTAGACCCAGAGGAGAATTTTTGAGAGACACCAGGAAATAACACCAAGGATCTAAGCAAAAGACCAATTTAAAGTCATAGTGGGAGCTTTTGCTGCAAGTGAAGTATAGACCATCAAAACTGTTGATCTGCTTTTGAAAACATCTAATGATGAAAACTGTATGCTTTACTTTTTATCAGTAGATATTCCTCGGTTAATCTTATATGTAACATGCAGCCTGCTAAGTTTTTAAATCAAAAACCTTCCTTTAATCCCAGACAAAGGCAATGAGAATGCTGCTGAAAAGCTGTACTCAAAACTGTTTGGGAATAAGACCTACCCAATTATACAGAGACAAAACAAAGCACGATCTATACCAACTGACCAGATTAGATCAGCGTGTTGACTCTGTGTAGTGGGATGTAGCTTGAATTTGAATCCCCACAAGACAACAATTTGATTTACAGAACTTTTCTGTTTTTGAAAACAGAAAAGGAAAGTTGTAAAATGGTGCTGCTTTGTTATTATACCATATCAAAGATATATAACCTTCAGTTACGCCCACTGAGAATTTGCAAGAAGTAGTGTGTGATGAAACAACAGCTATTTAATGGGTTCACATACAGCAAGAACATTTCAAACATTTGACTTTGAAAATAAAAGTAATTCAATTTGAAAAGTACAGGTAGAAAATTTTAAGAGCTGATGGTCAATTTTTAGCAACTTTCATTTACGAGCCCATAGTTTACTCACCTTTTATGCGTGGCAGCCTCAAGTTCAAAGATATCAAAATCCCAGTGTTCTTCATTTTCCATTGCCTGTGTTATCCGTGGGGGTATGTCATTGAGGGAGATGGGAGAAATCAAGCTGCCAGCGACCTGATGAGTTTCTGTTGAGGAATAAATCAAAACAAATGTTCATTAAAAGAAAAGAACACCTGATTGCATTTTGCAGATTTCGTAAATGTCTTAATATCTTAACATCTCAGTAACGGCCAAAATAAGACTTACGTTTTGCTGACAATATGTATTCGTTCCCTGATAATCTTCGCAGACCATCCTGTTCAATGAAAGTTGAGAGTTAAATGCAGGGTATTGTAAAAGAGGTCTGTAAGATAATGCCAACAAACAGTAGCATGATGACTTTAGAGAAGCCTGATTATGACCTCTCATAGCCATTGCAGCTGCCTCTGTTCTGTATGCTTTATATGTCGTTCATAATGGATGAGAAACTGCAGGTGGTGGGGCCAGTAATAACTCTGGGAGGTACAAACTTGAATTTCTCAGGTGCAGATGGAATACAGCCTCACGTCCACCCTTGTTTAGACAACACAGACATCAGGTCTGGGTGTGTGCCACAATCCAGGCACTGTATGTCTGTACATTTCCCATCAACAAGCAATGGTGGGTAGTGGGAGGGGATGGATGGAGACACGCTTCTGCTCTCCTCCCAGTGCTGGCAGATCAGCTCACCACAGCGGCATAAGAATCTCATGACGTGTTGCTGGGATTGTAGGACAACAAATTACTCTGGGACTTCCCTTCTATCAAAGAACGTATGCTTGTGTGTTCTCCAACTCAGTGCCTCCTGGGTGTAAGTCTGGTATGATGCCTGATGTGCAAGCTGAGCTGAAGGACTGAAACTAACAGAATGATGTGTTTCATATTTACCTTCCAGCTCATAATTGTAAATGTAGTGGCCCAAATTCTGCTTGTTCTTCTGATATACACTGATTGTTAGCTACTGTACATTATCGTTTATTTAGACCATGATGTATAAAGAACCAGTTATTAAAAACCCTTTCTGAATGCAACTTACTATGTTATGTGCACAAAGCACAGCTTAAGTAAATGTGGATGCTGTGTCTGAACATGCAATGTCTGCACTTACAGAACTGTTAATTTTTTATTTTTCAAATTCATAAGTAAATTAGTCTGAAGTTTTGTGATTTAAAAGGGAGTACTACCGCTGTAATTGTCTCAATGACTCTTCAATTGCACTGCCATGAAACAAGTATTTAGAACACTGGATGCTGTGCATCCTTTAGAATCAAAGACTATCTTTTTAAGAGTTTAAATGGCAGGTGTAATTGTATCTGGCAAATTCATTTGTGAACTCCAAGTGTCCTTCCCATCATGAATTCTGGGTAACAGGTCAAATCCAATAACCTACTATTTGTTCCTCTCCTCAGATACAGCTTCTGAATGTGAAATGGAATAATAAGATTCTGGAGTTGGAACTTGATGATCCTTGGGGTCCCGTCCAACCCAAGCCATTCTATGATTCCATGATTCTGTTTTCAACAGACACTTTGCTGGAAAAATGGACTGAATTACAAGTGGAATACAAATGTATGTAAAGAACTAATAATCCTTGAAAAGGAGTGGCCAGCTGAGATTAAGGACTGTGAGTACTGCATGAGTATTCAGCAGGAGCAACGATTCACTTTGAGACTAATGTGTCACCATTCCTCCTGTATATTAATGGTTAATGTAAGAATATATTTTGTCTCCTGAGTTAGTAAATTGAACTCTGTATGAACCATTCCAATCCTTTGGAATTCTTGAAGCCTTTCATATGTTTCTCCTGATTAGACATTTGCTGGGCTATTTTACAAGGCAAAAATATATGGAAACTGTTTCAAGATCTGAATAGATTCTGCAAATTTTTCTTGAGCTTGAAATAATAGCCCAGAGACTTCTCTGAAAAGCTCACATCCTGTGATCCTTTTGCATCTAACACAGTCTTTTTTTTTTTTTTTTTTTCCTGAGGAATCCTTTTATATGCAACTTATAGACTAGTGGGAATGCATATCCTTAAGGCACAGGTAACATGCATCCAAGTTCATCTGGTTATCACCAGGAAGGCCACACTCCAGACTCTGAGGATTTGGGTTCATTCCTCTGCTTTGCTATGTGCCCTTTGTTCAGCTTTTGGTACACTTCTTTTTCCAATGTCCCTGTTCTTTTTTAGATAACATAATAACATAATATATGACTTCTTCAGTCTTTTTCTTGCCTTATTTATTTAAATTGTGAGTTCTGTGGACTTTGTTTCAGTATGTGGACATTCTTAGCTCGCAATACTGATCTCCATATGAATCTCTGCAAGCTCAAATATAATCCAAGAAATAGCAACAAAAAGCATTTTGTATTCTTCTGAAAACACATACTGATTATTCACATACTTTTCATTCATTCCATTCTAATCCTAATTAATAAATATCTGTCTTTCCTTCTCTTCCATCTTTAACCTTCTAAAATGAAACACATTAAAAAAAAGGAAGAGTTTTTCCTTCCCGCATCTAGTGAAACTAATGCTTCAAAGGAACTGGTCCATTTTATTCCAGAGCTACATTAATAAAATGGGGTCCATGGGGAGAAAACACAAAAAGAATGTAGCATTTTATAGGCAAAGCATATGCCAGATGACAAAGATCAGGTATCCAGGAACATCTGTCAGCAGAACATGAATCAATAGCTGTTTGTGGCAGTATGTACTTACTGTCATCAGCCCTCCAACGAGGTCACTTGTATGTGGATCCTCATCCTTTGTCCCCAGTTGTGGAGAGTACAATTCAGTGGTTCTTAATATCTCCAAAACTCGGTCTAAAGCTTCTGCAACTGGCATTGGACTGCTTTCTTGTGCAGCATTGATGATGTTTATTACCTAGTTTAACATCAGACATGCTTTGAATTTAAAAGTGATTTAAGAAAGAACAGACACTTATCAATTATTATGGAAAATCCATAGCAACTACGTGAGATCTAAAACTTGAATCCACATGTGGGAGAATTAAAGTGAAAGGGATGTTAATAAAACACTGATGTTTGCTACTGGCTTTAGGACTTCATGGCCTTGAAGACAGCACTCTTATTAATTACTTTCCTGTTCGAGGCACAGTCTCAGAATGTCTCTGAATGGATTTAGCATGACCTTCTTCCATTTGCTTCTGTCACTTTATGAAAGAGTTTTTGACAAACCCTTGAACAGTTTCAGTAAGTAGTCTACAAAGCATAAGGAGGAGGAACTCTAGTCCCCTCCTCCACACAGGCAAGAGTCCTTCAAAAGGGTTGTGCTGTGGCTGGCCACAGGGAGGGCACCCTGCTACGCAGCCTTGGCAGAACTCAGCTCAAAGCATCCAGATGTTGACAGGGAGGAGAGGGGAAGAAGCTGCAGCAGCAGCCAGCAGCACCTTTCTCCTCCATGCAGATGCTGTGCTGGAGCCTTGTGCCGCAGTGTTCCAGTGCAGCACAACTGACAATGACCAGCAACAGTTGCTCATTACCTTGGTGATTGGTGCTTCAATAGTCATGGAATGTATCCTGGCCATAGAGGAGTGCCGCCTCTGTGAGCTGCCTGCATGGGACAAAGCAGAATTAGTACAGCATAGTAGTAATAACACAGTACACAGTAGCATAGTAGTAGAGTTCAGCGGCACGGTGTGACAGAAGGTTTCAGCCAAGAGATCTGGGTTCATTTTCTGAATGACTTACTCTGCTGTGCCCTTCACAAGGCATCTACTGCAGGATGCATACACATGCTGGTGATGATGGGGACACACACAGGTGCAGAGATGCTTGCTCAACCACTGCTATCCAGATTAGAGATAAGTAGCTATGACAGCCTGGCTAAATCACCGCTTTGGTTTTGTATTTAAACTAATTAAAATATTTAAGGAAATGCTCAGTTAAAAGATTATATAGATATGCTTGTGTATAAACTGGCTGGCACACCTGCATTAGGTTATTGTAGGATACAAATACTTTTCCTGGCTGGTTCAACACAACAAGCCATAATGAGTCAGCTTCCATGCCGAGGTAAATCAGCGAAGCTCCTCTGAAGTGAAGATAGCTATGCCAAATTAAAACAGTAGAGGTTCCAGCCTCTTATTCATTGGAAATTGAAAAACAAATGTTTTATATCAATTAGCAATTCTGGTTTTGGAGAGAAAGGGTCAAGATGAGATTTTTCTAGATAATTGTGTTGTGGTACCTATAAAATACAGACACATCACCATTACTTTGTGCTGAGCAGCTTTTTAGAAGAATCAAAGCTATTTCTGTCATACCAATACATGATTGTATCCTCACTGCCACAGATCTCCTTCCCCGTTTCACTAGTGCCCACTGCCTAGACAGTAATGATCTGTGCTTTAACAGAACTAGGCAAGTATCAGCAAAAATTTTGAGTATGTGTCTCATTTATCAAGGTTGGGGTGACATGATGAAGCACAATACCACACAGTGAAAAGAAAACAAAGTTCTTAAGAAAATTATCTTCATATTTTTATCAAGAGAAAAGGTAAGAAATGTAATAATTTGTTAGATTTAGAGTACTTGGGAAGTATTTCTACTCTATCTCATTAGGTCTTCTATCCATGCGGGACAGAAGATGACAGCCTTCCATTCTTCAGTGGTTCAAAAAAGATTTCAAATAATTCAACAGATGAAAATGGAGCTGTTCTACAAACATGAAGTTGTTCACAGATTGATGATCTGGTATTTTATTACCGTCTGTGTATGAATGCACATAAATACACACATTCTTATCTGTATTTGTATGTGCATCGTATGCATGCATAGAAGAATTTGAATATATACAGATATGAAAAAAATCTGCTTGTTTAACATACCATCACTCCCTCGTGATGTTGTGGATCTGACATCTAGTGATCCTTTCCTCCTGTCTTTGTGTCTGGAAGTCTGAATATCTGTTGAGAAAATGACACCATGCAATGACATAAGCTCTGCCTAAGAAGTACGTGAAAGGAACTGAAACTCAGAGAAAGCCTGACAGCAGCAGAGTGACACTGAGCAGAAGGCTCCAGCAGACAAGGGCCAATGAGAGCTCATTTTTAAACTATTGCCCAATTACACTGCCACAAACCCAATCATGCTCTCTGGCAAAACATGCCAAATTGTCTGTTCAGAATGGATCTACTAGAGCATGGAGGGAAAAGTTCTTCTCTTGACACAGTATAAGTGTAGTTTTGAATACAATTTGTGCAACACCTGAATTCACTCAAGTAACGACTGCACAAAGAACTGGTATCCGAAAGTACACTACACACTACCAAAGCACTCACTGCATCCCAGACCCCTTACGGACTCCAACAGGTACAGCCTGTGCTACAACACTGCAGTTAACAGAGACCTGTGGCACGGATGCCAGAGATGCAGTGCTGACACATGGGATAAGGATGAACGGTAATGCTGGTGATCCTCATTGCCAACCACGTACAAACACTCCCCCATACAGTTAAAAGCAACACAAGCACACATGCCACAAGCTATGGATCAGCCACAGCAACATGCTGTCTAGATAGCATCCTCAGTTTCTCTAATTTTGGCACAGGGATCTACTACGTACAACTGAAATGTGTCACCAGTTCAGTGATACCACAACGTGGCATTTTCAAGGGTGGGTTGCTTTGTACCCCTTCTAAGACAAGCATGGCAGGGAGAAAGAGCTTGTATTTATTTTGCTGCCCTCAGAGCTGGATTCCCAGTGTAGTGCTAGCTAAACAGCACTGTTCAGCATGTCCTGTACAGCTCTGGTTTTCAGTCAGCTCACTACAAACCACCTTCTTTCTTTCCCCAGGCACACACTCCACTTATTAAGACAGAAGAGATGTGTCATACCTGTCTGAGACTCAGCCTGAACACGTTCACAAGTCTTCTCTGCCTACAAATCAGTATGAGAAATCCAGTTAGTCAGAACTTTTCCATTATTCTGCAGTATTTAGGGCTCAAACTAAAGTAAGCATATCATCATTTTCACTTACCTTATTGTTGTCATTGCACAGTCTACTAATTGACACATAGTGTCTAATCTTTCTGTAGGCAAAAAACAGTGCGTTAATTCCCATCCAAACCTCAGCTCTAATTCAGTGCTGATACACAAAATGGGCAATAGCAACAAATGGATATAAGGCAAATCCTGTTCCGGCAGGAAGGCTCAGCAGGGAATGGAAAAAATACAAGCAGTTCTGCTGCAAGTGATTGGGAATACAAAATAGAAACATCTTTTTCAAAGTATGTTCCTTCCTCTTTCTCCTTGCCCCCCATGGCTTCTTCTGGGTTACTGCAGGATGTGTCAGGTATGATACAACTGAAAAATATGCAACAGTGCAGCCCAACAGTGGGACCCTCTCTAGGATATAGGGATTGCACAAACAAACAGAAAATGGCACTTTCATGACCAGGAACTTTTCTAAGCCAGCTTCAGATGGGCTTAGATTTCCCTCTAAATAACAATGTCATTATTAATGTACAGTACGTGTTGGTCTCACCAGTCCAGCATATTAAGCTGAAAATAAGTTTTCACTCCACTGCTATAGAGAACATGAATTACTTCTAAGGGATGAAATCAAACTGAAACACTTTGTTTTTTAGGAAGCAGCTGCATGAAGAAGCTGCATTCACTCTCTCCTTCATGATGACACACCTTTCTGAACAAGTATCTCAGCCAAGTGCTTTTAATTAATGTTCAGGTCTCCTTAGAGGGCTTTGAAATTACTACTGCATGCAGTCTGATCCACTTTCCCAATATTATATAGAAGTACTCATCACAAACATACCAACAGCTAACGTATACCCGTGTGCTCCAAATGCTTTACTTGGGGACAGAGACACGCCTGAATTTTGACCAGGATCCCAGCACACAGTGAGCTCATCACAGAAAGACACCTGGCAACAGCCAAGAGCAGGTGAGTGCGGAAGGACACAGTGCAGCTGGGCAGCAGAACAGAGAACAGGCAGGTTCTGTTGCTCCCAGCTCCGCACACAGAGAGAGGATGGAGCCCTTGTGCTTCCGTGAGTATTAGAAGAATGAGTCACAAGTGAGCACATCTGGATTTCTGGCTCCTTGCTGGGGAGAATTAGGAGAATTTCACTTCCCTTGTGCACAGCATACATGCTTGATTTTACCCCATGGAATTAATGCAGAGCTCTGAGGATCCCTTCTTTGCATATGTTTCTTTTATCCTCAGAAACAAGATAAGCCAATGCCTGAACTCTAACTGAGCCCCCCTTCACACCCACATCACGGCTTGCGCTGTCACACTTACCCTCCCTGTCCGACGACAGGTAATATCTTCACATTTTGTTGTATGCTATCTCCATTTTTCTTTTTTGCAGAGTACATTCCTTGCCATTCCTGAAAAAGGAAATCAAGTGGAAGGAAGTTCGAGATGCAATCAGCAGACCAAATACAGTTTTATACATATTCTCCTTCATTTGGCAACTTAGAGGGGTCCAATAAAACAGGACGAGAAGCTATAGCTTCATACCTTCCTTCAATGAAAACTTTTGTACAACACAAACCTAAGGGATCATCCTTAAGGGTCACAAAGGCAAAGAATACATCAGAGGAACATACGACAGTAAGAAGCAATGAGATGACAATGTTGGTTCAGACGTTCTCCCTCTGAGGGAATGTGAGCCCACACACACTTGGCAATCCTTCTCCTGATGGTACCGGGAGCTGCTGGAGCCCCAGCACACGCCCTGCAGGAGTGGAGCCCGCAGCAGAGGCCACAGGAACACCTGCAGCTTCAGCGGTGGGGAGGCCCGGTGCCCTGCTCCAGACCACACAGCACATGGTGGGACGTTACGTACCAGTAGCTAAAAGCGCCTTGGGATCCTAGTGCATTAGCTTTCCGTGCTGCCTGTTCAGCCTCAAAGCCTTTCAGAGATTTATCCTGGCTTTTTTGAGCAAAAGAGCTTAGAACAGCTCCTGGATTCTGCCTTCCACCTGCTGACCTCCCCTCTAAAAGCACTCCGGTCTCAGGATAACACTGAAGCAGACAATTTTTGCAGTATCAGATTGTCGCTGCCAGTATCACTGTTTTTTTTATAAAGCTCATAAATGGAACAAAAAGACAAGACTGAAAGGAATTTTTCGTTTTGCGGCGAGAAGTCATTTTTCTCCTCTAGAAATGAGACGTTCCTTTCTAGTGCAGAGCGTAAATTATTCCAAAGCCTCATCCTCTCTCTCAAATGAGACTCAGAAAATGACCCTCCCCCCCTTGCTTCAGGCATGCTTACGAGTGTAAGACTGCTCGAACAATCACGTCTGCTCCTGAGCGGTTGCAAAGCCAGCAGGCTGCCCCGCAGCCCAACGTCCACCGCCGGCACCGCCTGCAGGAACACGGCAGCGGCCGTTTACAGCCCTGCCTACACGGTTCCATCTCTAGAGCGGTTGTTGCTGGTTGGTTTTTTGTTTTGTTTTGTTTTGTTTTTCTTAAAAAAGCATCCGATTTTGATCTGGGCAGCTAATAACTACCAAGTGATTAATAATTCATGAATTCCATCTCGCTTATTCAGTTAATGCAAACTACTCGTCCATCAGCTCAGCTCAACAGGCCTTAGCTCAGATCCTACAAACGGATGAGGAAATGCCTTCCCAAGGCACCCAGCACCTACTTCTTTACACTGGACCGACAGACCTCACAGGGGAGCAGGCCAGAGCACAGGCACAGACAGAAGAGATTTGCATTTGTGCTAATGGAGCCAACAAACACGGAGCTGCAGGGCAACAGGCTGCGCAGCAGAGAATACCAACGGCTTTTCCAAAGATCTGCCAGAGAAAAGCGCTGTGAATAACAAATTAGGAAGCAGACATAACATCTCCTCTGAGCTGCGTGAGGAATACAAATGAAGATAAAGCCAACATCACAAAATTCAGTGCTCTCATAATTAGGAGTATGCGTATCGATATTTTTCTGACAACCAGGACCAGGCAGAGCTGAGCAATCGATCTCTAACCCAAGTAATAAAGACAGAATATGCACAAAGGGGGAAAGTCAGAAGGTACAGATTGGATAATTCTCACATTGCAAGAGCGTGCTTCTCAAGACGGGTTTGGTTATTCACTGATGTGCTCTTCATAGTCAACGGAAAGATTTTTCAACTGGTGAATGCCTAAAACCTGTGAAACTGTAGCAGGAAATGCGAGAGGAAAAAGGTCAGCAGAATTCTGAAAAAATAGGAGGTCCAAGCCAAGGTCCTGCTGGTATGTGAAGTTCTCACAGGGACGTTACTTAAACATACTTTAGAACAGCATATGGTCTCGCAGAGCCTGTTGGCAATCCAGCAGAGAAGAGCTGCTTCCCAAGGCGTGCTGTCTGTCAGCCCATCGTTACAGCCACACAGACACTGCCATCAGTCACTTCTGCACCACCCGTCAGGCTGGCTTCAAACGCAGAGTAAGAACCACGCACAGTAAGAAGATAATGGTTTTACCCTTAATAGAGCACCCTACGAATCAATGCTGTGACTTGAAGACTTCATTCAGAAGGCCCTGGCATGCATCCATCCGCTGAAACCATTCATTTGTGCATAACAAGGAATCATTCAGCCTGCCCTGTAAATCTGGTGCTCCTCACACTAGACAGCTTTTCCAGAAAACAGAGCAAAAATAAGCACAATGTGCCACACAACCAATCACACAGAGCTGCCCAGCCCAGCCCATCATGGCACAGCCTGGTGGCTCTCCCCAGCCCCTGCAAGGACAGCCCGTGCCCACCAGCAGGGCTGAGGGAATTGCACGTCTCGTCTGACGTATCAATAACTCTTATCTCACTTCAGGACAAGTGAAACTAAGGTAAAGAGCTTTGTGCCAGCGTGCGGAACTCAGGGGAAGCAAGGAATGCCATCAGAAGTAGAATTATACACTTCACCTTAATGGATGTAGTCTGAATCACACAACACTGAAAAAGCACAACTTGTTTTGTAGCTCAAGTCTGAACAGGCTTGGCCTCCCAGTAACATTAGCTTCTTGCAGATGACAGGCAGCTGTAGTAACAAGAAATGAGAGCACCATCCTGACCCACCAATCGCTCTGCGTCACGCACTTCGCCATCTCTGAGGGTGATGCCTATCAGCTCCTGTTTGGATATAGGGGCCCTGCTCACAGCATGAGGCCTGTAGGCACAAGAAGGGAAATGCTGCGACAGATCACCTCCCTAGGTTCCATTTAAAGACTAGATGCAATTTTTCCACAGCTCAGTTTTTCTAACAATCGCCAAATCTTACTTTCTATTGTTTTTGTTAGAGTACCGTGTTTATTCAAAGCAGAAGAACTAAACCTTTTAAAAGGAGAGTATCACAGAACACAGCTGGCTTTTTTGGCATGCTGTAACCTACAGTAACCAATATATAGTTTATTGTAATGAGAAGCAGACTTTTAAATTAGGGTATAAAGTAATTGCGAGCCTCAGAACAACAAACAGACCAAATCAGAGTGACCCAGACAAAAGTCAGGCACCTCTGAAAGTGCTGCAACATCCTGACACAACTCTTTTCAATCTGAAGCACCTTCAGGGGGATGGAGTATTTCAAAGGTTGCACCACACAGTCAAATTCTACTTGCAAATACTTCCTGTAACAGCTTCATTTGTAATTCATTTTTTCTAGTAATACATAAAAGTGGGGCTACAGAGATTGCGTACAATAAAACGTTGCAAAGGGAAGTACAAAAAACATGCAAACAGGGCATATCCACTTGAAACAGTTTAAGCTGTTCCAGACAGACAGGTTTTAATAAGTAGTATTTCATTATTCATCATGGTTGGAAAGTCCTAGAGCCAGGATTGAAATATGTTGCAAGGAAAGAGATGGATTAGGGTTAGATTTTTATCATTCATGGAGTGAAATACGTTTCCCTTCTTAAAGACATTTGTATCAGCACACTAAATTATTAAAACTTTGATCACTTCATATCTTGAGAATTGATGCTGTGGTTTTAAAGCCTGACATGTCTAACGTATCTGAATTATCACTTAATAAATACTCCCCTCTAACATCAGTTTCGTATTACACACATTTACTGACATAATTTTGGTCAGGCAACAAAGGTACAAAGCACCACGATCCCCAGCTACGGTGTATTCCTTGGATCTCTTTGAAAAGACCAACATACACAGAAATGAGTGACACATTCTTGTTGAAATGCACATGCAATCTGTATCCAGAGTGCAGGTTTGTTAAGGAATGCTTGTGTTTGCACCTTAATTTACACAGTATGACTCACTGCAACTCTGCATCGGTGCTTTTGCATCACTGCCCGTTTACACAGAGTGCCATGCTCCATTTTGCCATCCTCTCACACAGTGTCAGTAACATGGTGCTTCCAGCAGGCAGTCAGCACGACACCACGAACTATCCTGACTCAGGTTGGAGCACGGATGATGACATGCCTACAAACACCAATTCCCAAATCCCTTTCTCTTACCCTCATGATTTTCTTCCTATAGGGTACTATGACACACTCAATGACACCAGAAGCACTTATAGCTCACGGTCAAAACACAGATGAAAGCTCCTGGACAGTCCTCACACTGCAGCCACAACAGTCCGGAAGGAACATCATGGAGGTACCTGGCAAACAGTGACGCCTCTGCCTAGCGACCTGCCCTGAATTTCTCATGTACTTTCTGAGTGCAACAAACATTTCTAGTAGGAATCCATTAGACAGCTCCCATGCCATTAGGAGATAAAAGATATTGGCAGCTGGCAGCTGACACTGCCTATCATTCTCAAGTGATACTGAAGATGTCTTTTCTGATATTTTTACATTCTAAAGTTGCAGATCAACTTTCACATTTCAAATTAAAATACTTCCACGTTGTACTTTTCTCATTTATATCCTTCTGGATAATGTGCTTTTGTTCCAGTTTTCTTTGGTATGCCTACACTTTTTGCTAGATACAGCATATATTATAAACAATCACGGAATCATAGAATGGATTGGGTTGGAAGGGACCTCAAGGATCATCAAGTTCCAACCCCCAGTGCCAAAGGTGGGGTTACTGGCCGCTAGATCAAGTACTAGATCAGATTGCCCAGGGCCCCATCCAACCCAGTCTCGAGCACCTCTGGGGATGGGGCACCCACAGCTTATCTGGGCAGCCTGTACCAGGGCATCACCACCCTCTCCAAGAAAAACTTCCTCCTGGCATCTAACCCAAATCTCCCATCCTTTAGTTCAAAACCATTCTCCCTTGTCCTATCAAATAGATACAGCAAGTCAATAATTTTCATACAACTCGTAGCTCTTCCAAACAACTAAAGAGGAAGAAGTCTTTAAAAATGAGCATTTCTTACTTCCTTGTATTGTTAAAGTAATAAAGGGGCAAATGCTATATGGCTGTGAAGCTGCAAGTTATATCACATGCCATCCCTGGACAACAATAAAGTGCACAAATAGAAAACGAGAAGCAGTACAATGGCATTACTTACCTTTCCTATCTTTATGCAGGAATTAATAGTATCTAGGAAATCAGCTTTTTTTTCATTTATAGGCACTTCTGTTAGTTCCTTTCCTATTAATTCACCTATTTGATAGCCCATCACTGTTTCAAACGCAGGATTGACGTACTGTGAAACAAAAATCAAACAAACAAAAACATTCAATGGTACCAAGAGCACATCAGGTCCCTTTTTATCCATTTGCTAAATCTAGCAAATGGAACCTCTTCCTCAACCTGGAATAAATCTCTGTATGCACTGCTCCTGAGAAGGATATCTAAATGTTTTTTTCCCTTAAGAACAGGCTGTGAATGCCTCACACTTCGCAATGTTTCCATGTGACAGATACGGAAACGGTGCCTCTGGATGCTCCCTGCTCCTACCATTGCTCCCCCAGCCTATCACTGAAGAAAGCCCTGCCTGTTGGAGCTGCAGGACTCCCACACGTGTTGCATTCTGGGTCTCTCCACAGGGTAACAAAATTCAGCCTGAAAAAGTGTACTTCCAAAGAGCTCCAGGACAGGCTCTGTTCTTTTCGGAAAAAGGGAGGTAGAAAGCACATCCTTCAATGAAATTGCCATTGTCAAGATCTGGGTCAAGAGGGTACAATTTATATGCACATTATAACTCCCAGAGGCTTATACTCAACCTCTTTACTGATAATAAAATCACTTCTCACAGCCTTCACAGTCGTGGATGGAACTAACTCCCTTATAAAGATGATGTTTTTCAGGAATGCAAACCTAAGCACAATTTCTTTTCCACTTTTAAACACATTCTTAAGAGATGATTACATTCAAGAGCAGTTCTCTCAAAAATCCTGATTCAACAAATTGTATCAGGTTTATTTAAAAAAAAAAAAAAGTGATGTACTTTTATTTAAATAGAGCATCAGTTTGGTTGAATTTCAAAAGAATAAAATTAACATCTGGTATTTTTAGGAAAAAAATGCGTACAAGCCAACAGCTGTTTTCATTCATGATATTAAAAAAACTATGAAAAAAACCCCAAAAGATAAGTTCTCATTTTTTTTCAGAAACAACAGTCTCCCTTGAAATTGACTTACGTAAGATATTTCAAATGGAGAAAATTCTACTCTACAGCTAAGCTCACTTCAACCTTATCAGAACCACTAAGTTAGGTTAGATTCTTGTACCATAAAAAAAAAAGTAAATGTAATCATGAATGAAATAAAATACAGTCAGCCTGCAGAGCAATTTTCTGCACCTATAAAAATAACTGGAACCAACCTGTATTACATGGTCTTCACTTGTGATCTCAATGGCTTCTTGACTTTTCTCTAATGCTGTGAATAATGAATTACAAGCCCTGGAGACGAAAATTGACATACGATTAGCTTTGATCCACATAATTCTTACTGCATATGCTAATAAACTATTGTAATCCCACACTGAACAAAGTTGTACTTTAAGGATTAACATATTTTCTTTAGCTAACTGACATTCTATAATTAACCACAGTACAGGAAAGTGGATACTCTTTTAAGGATATAGCTGAAATGGCAAATTTTATTGATGATGTTTTTGCTAAAATTACCTTAGTTTGAATTGTGCCCGCACCTCTCCAAATTCCAGCTGAATTAACTCATTGTAACAGGCCATGATATTGGAATTTTCTACATATCTCTGCAAATAAAACATTAGAAATACTTAATTAGTGCACATTTCTGTACTCAAGGGTATGAAGCTCAGCTTTCTTTTGCCCAGTGGAGAACAAAAAGGCTCAGATATGCATAAAATAAACAAGTTGTAATGTAAGCAACTTGATAAGGTTATTTTTTGGAACTAGAAAAATTCTAGGCCCTGATAGCAATGACCCAAGTATCTTCTCTGATGCTTTTTTTGAAACTTCTCATTTTTAACCAGGTATGAGCCTGTATGTTACATCTTTGCTCATGATAAACTACCATAGATGTTGATAGTTTTTGGGGTGGGGATTATCAAAGATAAGCTACCACATCAGGGCTGCTAAACAAAGCTTTCTGTGCTTTGCCATTAGTCCAATCTCCAAGGCTCTGATCTATAAATAATTCAGAACCTGTGTCAGATTACTGATGTGCCTGCTGGAATGACTCTGTGCATACAAGAACAGTTGTTTTCAGGCTTTAGCATTTCCTGGACTAGGACCCTGCTACAAATAAGCAAATAGATTGTGATGGGATGGCAAAAAATCTGGTGAGCATGCAACCAGTATACTCTGAATTACAGTGGTAAATAATGCACATTTTTGTTCCATTGTCAGCTTAATGCAATAAGGAATCCACTCAACTGACAGACTAATAAGCACCTTTCCTGCTTAATTGCAATAGTTGCCAAGGAACAGATTCAACGTATCACTTTTCAGGTCTTTCTAAACAATAGATAATAGCACTTGACAGTGTCTGAAACTTGTTTACATACGTGAATTGGCATTTGACAGAGAAGATCTCCCACAGCACGCTCTATTGTTCACTGAAGCTGCTCTTTGGCTCTGCTAGTAATTAGTCAATTTTGCCAATGTCAACCCTTAAATCAGAGCATACACTTATTTTGAAATAAACGTATGTTAAAGAAATATCTCAATACCACTTCTGGTATTCCTGAGACTGCCCGCCTACTTAGTCAGCACTATTCTAGCTCTACCAGCGCGTTGTAGTTCAGAATGAGGAACTACGTAAGAATGAGCAGCACAAACAAGATTTACAGGTGGGATTACTGACACAGTCAGTGACAGTTTTGAAATGTCAGAGCTATCTAGTAGATTATAAAACAAACGTACCCTTGTGAAACCAGCAGTGATCAGGGGCAATATCGATGACTCTTCACGATCAGCATGCCTTTAAAAGAAGGATGATAAAGGCAGAGATCATTTCTGTAATCAGTTGAAACCTAATTTCACAAGCCATTGACATACCTGCACCTGTACCTCAGATGTCACATTACAGGCTAATATGACTAGATCCAAACAGGATCTATGAATAAAATATTTTTTGTATATTACAAACTTATATCTTTGGAACAGATAAGCCAACATGTTGTTTTCTTGGTTGTATGTAATGAGCTTCATGCATCACAAAAAAGGAATGCTTCAAACAAATCAATTAGCTACATTGTTGCATGGATCCTTTCTTGGATCAGTTCTTTGTTATTTATGTTGTCCCTAGACAAAGATGCACCTGAAAGTCTACGTGAGCAAAGTTTTAAGAAATGATTTGTTCTCTCTATATACCAAACCTTAGTGGACAACTTAGGGTGGGTGAATGACGATGGATTTTCTGCTGTTGACTACCCAGCACCTACTAGCAGGTCACTTCAGAATGACACACTCCTAAAATGAGATACCTGAATCATTCTGAAAATCTGGGCTATGTCAACTGTTAAAAGACACTCCAACATATGTGGATGTATGAATGGAATCTGCAAGAAAGGTCATTATGTTAGATTTCTGTAAATGAGCAGATGGAAGTTGGTGTTATCTAGCAGATGGCACAATAGCTTTTCTTTATGTCTGAAATTTTGGATCTTGTTTTTGTTTTCCATGTGCTTGTTTCTTAAGCACAATGAGAATGATGCCCATCAAGACTAAGCAGGGAGACAAGGGCAGAAAATATCTCCATTCCTTATGCCAGCAATCTGGTAACGCTGCCTCCCACAAGTACAAAGAAAGAGAGCAGGAATACTGCAGGAAGCATAACCTCAACCAGCTGAACTGCAGGAGACTGAAGGATGGTAATCCTCAGAGAGAAGCCCTTCCATATGCCATTGGCTAAATGTCAGGCTTTTTCACAAATACGCTTCTTGCAATAAAGGAAATGTGTGAAAGTTCTCACTCTGTGAAATCCTGAATAGTGACTACAGAAGGCATCTGTTTAGCACACAGGAATTTGATACAACAGACTCAGTGCTAGTGAGAGGCAGACTTACTTCAGAAGTTTGCCCAGACAGGGGTAGTAGACATCTGAAAAGTTTGAGAACTCAAGCTTGTCACTGCATGGAGCTATTACCTTGTCCCAACACACAATACGAACATTTTGAAAAGACAAAATCAATTGCAGGGAAAAAAAATCCTTTAGAGTAACTTCCTAATTGTGAGTCAGCAAGCCCAGCTTCCAGTTTCTCTAAGCTTTTAAAAGGACGTGCAGGCCCACAGAACCACGGGGGTCCTTCTCTCTGATGTACATGAAGAAGCTCTTGAGTTAGTTCACTGTTTCTCCCCTGCTCCTTTTCTTCTCTTTTCTTTCGTATTACTTTGACAAGAGATGATTCTGATTGTAGAAGCAACGTTTCCATAGTCATAAGACTTCCCAACATAAAAATAATAAAGACTATATTCACAATGGAATCATTTGAAATGTTCAACAAGGGTCTTTTGTTCGCTAGAGATGGGGTGGTGGAAAGCAGGATTGTTCATGGGAAATTTCAACACCTCAGACTTGGTTTCCAGAATGAATGTTTTCTGAGAAACGGCCAGTCTCAAACTGTACTCACAGAAAATTAGCTCAAATCCATTTCCAGTTAAACTTATTGCATTTTTGTTACTTTGACATTACTTCATGATATATAAGTAGTGTGGTCAAGAGGAAGGAGGAGGAAAAAACATGCTCTGCTTTACTAAGATGTCTGAACAGCCTATGTTATTTTCAGAATTTCCATGCTCAGATGCTGTTTCTCAGTGTTCAAATTGTTCTATACCTTTTTCGTAACTCAACAGATCTCCTCTTTGTGCTGTGATTAATCAGATTGAAAGACAGATTGAGAGTTCAATGTGTTATATTTATTAATATCCAAACACAACCTATGAGGCAATCCCACAGTTCTGCACATGGGGTTGCAGAGGTTGACTCATGCTCCTAAAACCTCCAGCGACCAGGAAAGCAAGCAGCAAAACAAAGCGACACCTCTTCAGTAAAAAGTAGTAATCATAAATCGTGAGGCCAACAGTGGTGAAAACTCTACATGACATAATCACATCATCACTGGCAAAGTAAGAAGTTCTAATTCAAGTTGTTTTTTTCTTCACTGTAGGATTTACATTTACAATGTTAAGATTCACACTTTGTTGATGAAATTTGTAAGTAAAGATGTATTTACCTTCGTACTACACCAATAATGACTGTATTTTCTGAGGGTTTCGTTGTTCTGATAGACCTTTAAATAAAAAGAAAGAACATTTAACATTTTTAAAGTTCACATTTCAGAAACTATTACTGTACTGAATCTTCATACATTATTTTTCTTAACATGCCTCTTTTAAATGCTCTGCTTTAACAACAGGAAAAAAGTTAGATCTGAAGCCTGGAGGATTACTGAGAAAAGAGAATAAATACAGCAGTGTCTTAAACTCTATGTCAAAAAAAGGACATACAGAATGTATGTTAACCGAAACCTCAAATACTCTCAAGGGGAAGAGCAAAAAGTCAGCCCTCAGAAATGGCATGAAGCTCATACTGACAGTGCATTAGTAGTAAAGGGCTCATTGCAAGGATTTGGCCACACTAATTTAAGGAGCATTTTACTTTACAGTGGGACAGAATGGTAAAAATGTAACAAAAGAAGCAGTGCTGCTCTCTAGCAAATGTGGAACCAGGTATTTGAAAAAACATTCCACTATGGCAACAAATTTGCACGCTCCACACCAGGTCAAGCTTCAAATGTCCTAGCAAACAACCAAAAATGCCTCAGCATTGAGAGAAGATTAACTGATGCTGAAAATGGACATTTGCCCCCAAAAAACCCAACCAGTAATATTCAATAGATTTTATAGAAGGGTCATAAAAAAGCAAGAGAACTTTCCTGATGAGTTACCTACATAGCTATTCATTAATTACCCTGAAATGTTGCTTACCTGCACAATGCTTCTGCATCAAAGTATCTGGAATGTCTATGGTCAATAATGATAATTTCATGGTGTTTATCGAGAAAACATTCTAGTGCAGATTCAGGCGTCCTAGCAATATTACATCGAAATCCAGCTTTCTCACAGGCCCAGCAGAACCCATTACTCTGGTTATCTTCTTTGGCAAACACTAGAAGTACCTGGTTCAAATACAGTGAATCATTACAAACAAGTCTTACAAATACAGTAGAATCCATAACTTTTACCTGCTTTTAACAAGGTTAGTCAACTTGAACTCACACAAGATGGGAATATTTCTGTATATGAAGGCCCCTGTGACTCCTGTGCAAAGCTTGCTGTGAGATTTATATCACAGAAGGGATTACCATGCTGGAAATCCAGAATTGGAAGTTGGGAGAGCTATGATCTGCTCTGTCATAACTTGCTGCACAACTGCCAGTAGCATTCCTCTCTCTGAGTCTTTTTAAAATCAACACAATGAGCAAATGTTCAACATTCCTAATTCCTAATGAAATGTGTTTTAAATTCAATGCTGGAATACACTATGAAAGATAAACATGAGTTCTACTAAGGAAGACTCTCACCGATGTGATTGTGCTTTGCTTCAGGGTAATATTTTATAGAGAATAATTTATCTTGCCTGACAGAATACACAGACTGGCAGAACATACATCTGTGTTAATGCTGCCTTTGTGGATGACTCAGTAGATGCAGCCTTTTGGGAACGATGGATAAACCAGACCAACATTTTGGCCTATTGTCTCTGGACACCAATCTTTCAGTAATTTAATCAAACTACACTTAAATATATGCTTTGGTTAGACAACAATGTAGAGCATGTGTAACTCATACCACATCCCACCGCCATTTATCTTCTGGGTGACTTTAGGAATTCTGGTGCTGGTTACACTTTGGACCAGGTTGGTGGAATGTCTACCAGTAAATCTTAACATTTCCCTGTAGTGCATATTTTTGTAAGAATGAAGGACTTGGTACTCATTTAGTTCAGATTCCTTTTATAGTAACCTTTGCAAACCTGTTTGGAAAACATGTCATACTTTGGGCTATATTTACTGAAGTAAATTTATAACACTCCTAGGAGTGGAATAATGGTTTTCAGCATTAGCACAGAGCAGTCAGCAGATCTTATTTGTATGATCAACTTCGGCAAAAATGTAATGTTGTCTGACCTTTCCTTCTCTCCTATCTGCCAACTGTATCACAAGGATTAACTGCTAGGATGTTAGAGTGGCCTATGACTGGATAGAGGTCATACAACCATTAATAACCATAAAGGGGGGCTGAAATATTCAAGGAATGTTTCTGATTTATACCTGGGGAAAAGCTGGATTAGACTGTCCTAATAGTTGATGTCAGATGATAACACTGTCTGTTCTGACAATAGCTTGGGAGGATTTTGAACTACAGTTCCTGAAGACAGACATTTTCAAATCAGCAGGTCCAGATAAATTTCACCCAAGAGTTTTGTAATTAATGACTGAGGAACATTTTGGATTATTAATGCTTCAGTACGCCTCAAGACACAGGAGAATTTTGAAAAGATGTTCGAGGGATTCAGGTATCTGCAAACGTCCTACCATCCCAGACAAAAGAAGGGGACAGCTGGCATATGACTTTTATTAATAAAGAGATAAAGGAGGATGAAGTAATGCCAGTCAGAAACAAATAATAATTAAAAAAACCAAACTCGTGCTTTGTCAAGCTCACTTTCTATTTTCTGTGGTGTTATTGCAAGTTTGGTTGATGCTGGTAGTAATGCTGGTGTAATTGACCTCAACAGGACATTTGACTTAGTATTGTTGAGATTTTCTTTAAGTAAATGCAGAACACATTAAATAAAATGCAAAACATGGAACATACTACATTGACCACAAGCTAACTGATAGAGGAAAGGGCTACAGATGGCTCTGTTTCTATGAGTTAAGTTTGGAGAAAAGAGTTTGTCAGGATTTTTAGAATATCACATATAATGTGGTCACAATCTGTTAGGTGCATGCATACCACTTGGCAAAAATGCTGTGAAGATTTCCACACCCCCTAAACTCCAGATATACATTTGAAGTTGACTTCTGTGATATCTTAGAAATTAAGACTTCGGTTTGAACTGTAGTACTTACCTGAAGTTGATCTTGATGAAGCCTCATAGGGCCAAACTGCACATCTGTAACTGGTGTCTAGAAAATATAAAAGGGGATGTTATTAGCACATACATGCCTAGGGAAGGAGCAAAAATAGCTCTGTTAGAGATGACTTATTGACTACTGCTGCACAGATATGTTACTACCATTATGATGGTTTTGTTCTGCTTTTGTAAATGTATATGCTGAGCTGTGTTAACACCATTACAAATCAAGTCAGTTCTTACTGTTATATTTTAAAAAGAATGGATTAGTCATGAAAGTTTTGTAGACAGACTGTTGGTATTTGGTTTTTTGTAACCTCTGTATGACACAAGCTGCTCTGCAAAATACAAAAGCACTTTAAAAATTGTTTAAAAAAAAAAGAAAAAAAAAAAACAAAAAACCAATGACCTGTAAAGAACATTAAACCTACAGAAGAAAGGCAAAAAAACGTTACTCTTAGAATTTCGTATGTCATAGATGCTGACGAGTGATACAAAACCACACAAATGTGGTAGCCCCACAGATAGTGTGCTGCGTTCCCTCCTTCCCAGCCAGCCCCCCTGGGGCAGGCACCAGAACCCAGATATTTGTGTTGATGCCGCATGCACTCAGCAGGCAGCTTGGCTTTGAGAACCCCTGTAAAATGCTGCTGTGGCATGGCATGCTTTGTGTGCGCAGTGATTTCCGCACTAGATTCTGTTCAAGTAACTCCAGCCAGCAGCTTAGCTCCGTGTGCAAGAACTGCGCCGGGATCCTTCCTCCTCACGTGTCACTGGAAGTGATGGAGGCGAATGGCCCAGGTGCTGCTCATGGCAGCTGGCTCTGATACAATTAATCATTGGGTACCACTGGCTGGAGTGCAGGCTTCAGCATGAACTACTCTTCCTCAACGTGAGAAAGATATAAATATAGAGGAGACTAGTAGAGGTAGAGGTTAGAGTCTTTGGGATTTCCCATTTGGCAAGTAACTGTGTGTTCGTGTGCTTAAGTAGTCCTCATCTCTTATCTCTGAAATGAAAACTAGAAATCAGGGGTAACGATGCTCGTGATTCCAAAAGGGCAGCAGTGTCCAGCCAATGGAGCTGGAGTTGCACAGACTCTTCAAAGATACTGGAGCAAAAAAGCAGAAGATTGCTGTGGGTAACACAGTAAATGGAAAACATCTCCAGATTCTCATGTACAAAGAAAAGATCTCTTGAGTACAAAGGTGTCATTTTTACATTGTTGTTTTTCAAAGTAAAACCACACTTGAAGATCAGATTTATTGCTTTGCACTCTAGAACGTTTCCAATAAGTAATTTTAGAGAAACCTCACCACATCCCACAGAAAAATCTTTTTGAATTACATGCTCTATTCTTTCTTTGACCTCACTGCTCCATTGCTCAGCCCTCGAAGTTTCTCATGTGTGATTTTATTTATTTATCAACTTGGAAATCATCAGGGTAACATAAAATGAGCAAGAAACACGAATCATGGAAAAATGGCAACGCAGCGCTTACAGAAATGGAGCCAGGGTTTGCTGTGTTATTTCAGAGGGCTCCAAAAAGCCGACATTAAAATGATGTGGGTGGGCTTCAGGTTTACTCTCAGTCATCCTGAATTTGAGTGGCTTAGTTTAAATATTCTGGTCAATTTTTCTAATTTTAAGACCCCAAATCTCTCTTCCATAGGAAAAAATCAAACTGCTTTATCCTCCCTTGAGGCCCATCATCTACTTTTTCCAAATGTGCACCAGAAAACAGCAAATAGTTCTGCTGACAGTGCACGGAGCAGAAGGGGCTCCAGCCCCTTTCGCAAGGGCTTTGCAGGCCCTGCAGCACTGATGGCAGTGACTCCTCGCTCTTGTTCAGCGGGATCAGCAGGCATGCCCGAAGGATACAGAGGAGGTGTATCTATTGAATAAGAGATGCCTTTCTACAGTCATTTCTCTGGCTGTAACCACACTCCAAATTAAATTTTGCACTATTTATTTTGCTCTCCAGCTGCCAGCATAAAGCAGCAAGTGTTACTGGTTCCACCGGGAGCTGCAGGGCACAGACTCGGAGCTGAGCTCTGCAGTTTGGGCTCTCTGAAGCCCGTGTCTCAGGGCAGCACTCCCTCACACTCAGTCCCAACGCAGACCAAGCTCCATGAAGTTATGCTACAAGCTTTATCCTGCAGGGAGTTCAGAGAGCCTGGAAAATGCTTTTATGCCAGCAACCTGTGGCATTCTGACACTGAAAATACCCATGTAAGCACCACTGAAGCTTAAGTTACAGGCACTGCCCAAATGAGAAGCTGTCATTACACGTTAACTGCCTGTCCTGGGCAGAAGAAAAACCCCGCTCTGCATCTCCGCTACAAAACGTTGGTGAGCCCCAGTTAATTCTCAATCCCGTTGAAATCTGTTCAATCACTTGATTAGTCATTTAAGCTCTTTTTCTGCTGCTGATAGCACTGAGAAGCAACGTGCTGATTAAGTGCTGTGTCAGAAACCAAGGCTGCAGGAAGGGTGAGCTGAAACTGAACTGTGGGTGAATGAAATAAGCTTTACAAACACAAGCGGACAACAAAACCAAGCCCAGCCAAGGCTCACACATACTGTAACAGCACAAACACATCCTTATTCACTCACACGTTTTGCTAATTTCCTACTGGAAAAAGAACCAACCCCAGCCTGCTCTAAATGCTTGCACACAGGAACTGCGGCCATCCCATGTTCTCTGACCCACTGCCTGTTGTAGCCGCTAAATTGAAAACACTGTGACTGCTGATAGAAACACTTCATGTTTCCCATGTCCAGAGATAAGTGAATGTTTGGTAAATAAAAACAACTGAAATAAATACAGACCCAAACAACTGTGACGGATCTGATTAAAGTACAACAAACTCAGCGCTGACCTGAAATAACCTGGTAAAGAGCCATTCCTCACATTTCACCAGGACAAAATCGACAGGAATGGTCTGTTCGTGCTGGCTGCTGTTTTGGGTTTTTTTTCTTCCTACAGCTAGAAGAACCTTATAGCGTTTGCCCAGTGAATAAATATAGTAAGAACTGAAGGGTGGACATAAAGCCAGCTCGGTCCACACACTCCCTATGGCGACAAACTGCCTGGTTGGAGCATGGGACACATCAAAGCAGCCCGCATTCCGCAGGTCTCCGTTTGCTAGAGGTCTCACATCTTGGCTCCCTCCACAGTGCCTCTCCTACCATTACCAATTGGAGAGGAGAGCAAACTAAAAGGCAGTGTCAGCCCCCCGAGCCCTCTGGCCATTAACTCCCATGCAGTCCTCCCACTATGGTGCGGCAAACGCATTTATTTTTCAGGGCTATGTTCTTAGGTCACTTCTTTCGTGAAGTTTTTGTGGGATGTTTTAAAGCAGAGCCTTGGGCTGCCTGAGGCAACCAGCTGCCATCCAGGTTTAGAAAGCAAGCAATGAGAAATGGTTAGCAGTTTGATACCAGACAATCGCCCATTCAAATGAAGACTTCAGCCCTAACGCTCTGATTCGTTATTTTACAACAAAGATAACTACAGTGATATAAGAATTCATCACTGGGCTCGCTGGGCTACTGTCAGAAAAATTCATCATTTTACACACAACAGTATTTTAACACATCATAAAAATGTGTTTTATTTAGTTTTAAAATGTATACTTAGGTTTTGTCCACGCACTTGGTACATGAAGATTTGACTCACTGCAGAAAGAACCAAACACCAAAACATGCTCAGAACATTAGGACCATTAGAATACTCAACATTCAGATTATGCTAAGAAAAACAAAGGAAAAATTTTACAAAGGAAAAAGCATCTCTTTCCTTAACCTGCTGGGCTAAGCATAGATTTATCACCCCAGAGAATGAAAGCTCAGACTCACAGGTTTAGATCATACCTTGTACTGTAACTGTTTTGGGATCCATTAATGGCAGAATATTGAATTCTACATGCTAACATCGGCTTTCAAAAACCTCAGCCAAACACTAGTGGATGCTGGAAGGCAAAAGGTATCCCACTGGCTAACAGACCAATTCCACAAAGAGAATAACCTAATAAAGTGGGAGTCTGGCCTCACAGAGTTACTCCTTTGACCATTTGGAGGCACAGAACAGGAGGGAATAAAGCACCTAAGGTCACCTGCCTTTGCTCGACAGATTCAAGGACAGAGGCAAGCCAGGCTCTTAAAGACCTAAAGCTCTACTGAGCCAGTTTATTTTTTGCTGAAATATGGAGTTCTGGAAGGCAGCTAACGCTTACAAAAACTGCTGTTCAACCCGGATGAAACTTGTTAATTTCATTCCTTGATACTTTTTTCTATTTTTGTGTCATAAAAAATGTAGACAAATGTCACAGACTCGATAATTTAAATAACATAGCATTCTGACTCAATGCAATTTGTGCTTATAAAATCTAGCATTTAATCTAAATCCAGTTCCCACTGATGCATCTCTGTCAACAAAACAATATGGAGTTAGATCTGTATTTCAAGGTCTGAAGATCAGCTGAGGTTCTGGTTTGATATCTTTTTTTTTTTTTTTTAATTTGTTTTCATTATTACATTAATTCCTATAAGAATCATTTATGATGATGCCATATGATGATACAACAGCCAATGCAAGTGAATACATACCCTCCCGTTCTCCATTTCTGAAGTTTTAGTAACAGTTTTGAATCAGTTTTACGTAAGTCAGTTCTTGGGAACCAAGCTCTGGCCTCTGATTCACATCATTAGGAACACAGAATTTGGAGAGCTTGCAGTTTCTGTGAGAAGTTCTATAGAGCACAGTGAGTTGCCTCTTGAGCAAGGCTGCTAAGTGTACCAGCCATGGGACCCATGCACTTATTCCTGAGCTCCTAATGACGCCTTCAACTATGTACATTGCTGTATTCCGGATCTAATTCCCATCTGCATTTCATCAGGATTAGTCCAATGCAATAAGTAAAGCTAAATTAGAACAGAACTGGAGTAATACTGTTATGAAATCGGGCTTGCTGCCTTCTAGCACACTTTAGACACAATCGAGAACTCATTTTGCACCTTCTGTAAAATGTCCCCCTATTTGTAATGAGAAATTACTGTTATCGTGTTGCAAGCATGACATTATCAGAGGTGAATCATTTCATTATTTTGGAAAAAAAAAAAATGCTGTCCCAAAGGGACTTTTATAATTATCTGCAATGTGGTAAGGCCTGGGTGGCTTCTGGCCCAGACCAGCAGCCCACTGCGGTCAACTTTGTACAGTTACAGAACAGAAGTCAGTAACCTCTACCATTGTTAAAGGTCAGAACTTCCACACATAATACACCAACATCTCTGGGGACTCCTTCAGCTCTTAATACGATATTTAAATGATAAATGTCATTAACACCTAGCATGCCTACAGCACAATCACACAGATCTCAAACTCGCAGAGGCAGCGAATCATTGCTCATGAATCCACGCGACGTTTTCTATCCAAAGAGAATGCTGTTGAATGGAAACCAGTTCTCATATCAGCAGATATTCAAGTCCAGCAAGTAGCATTTGCTGCAACACCTCCCTGATCCAGGGATCCTTTAGAAATCTGCATGATGTACACAAGCACACCGGGCTTGAAATATCATCTATTTGTTTTTATTTTGCATTGAATGGGAAAAACGTGAATCGAATGCTCTACAGCAACTCTAGAAGTGTGAATACCCTTAACATGATGTTGTCCATCATCATCACTTTTTAAATGTTTTTATGACCAACCAGTACTGAGTTTAAAATGCCCTACACCTTCACCACCTTAAAATCTGAGCTGGCTCACTGGGGTCTCCCCTCCTGCGACTGGAAGCTTTCCTGGAACATCTCCGTAGAGGCTACATACACACAGACCTCGGCTGGAGGCTGCGGGCTCTCCCCCGTTGGATCCCTGGAATGCTCACTCAACTATAGCCAAATATTTCTGTGTGGTGAGGACATGCTGTAAAGCATTTGTAGTTATATCCTGCGCTAAAGAGAAAAACAGCAGCTTAAATTATCTGGCTTGTACTTTAGAAGAATTTTTTAAACCCTATAATAATGGTTTTCTATACATAGGTTGCACAAATGCATGCCTTTATCACGGCAAAAAAAGTAGTAAGAACATTTTCAGCTTTTCAAAGCTAAACGTGGTTCTTAAGCATTCATCTTTTTGGAAAGTCCAGTTTAAGAATGTGCAAAATGCAGAAACTGAATTGCTTCAGACAAAAAGAGAGGGTATCTTCAGGGTATTAGGAACTTACTTTGTTTTATTTCTTTTAAACAAAATTTAAGTGTCGGCTTTAAGATTGGGCACTTCAGAGGGGAATTACCATCTAAAATCAGAGACCCACAGTATTTTGAGGTATGCTGGGGTTTGCAACCAAATAAATCCAGCGTTGGCTTTCCCAACATCTTCGTCTAACTCCAAAAGAACTCATCCCTCCTGCTGCCTCAGGTGTATGAACGTTGCAGGCCAGCTGCAGCATCAGTACTTCCCGTCCCCCAGTTGCGTGGACACTTCCTTACAAATACTGCATTCTTCTGGCCCAGAGGGAAATTCTTGCTGCCTGCACTTTCACAGTTGAGCTGCACAGCACTCTGGGAGACTTAAATACGGCACAGTAGTTCTATTGTTTAATAATATTGAAGCCGCTTGCTCTCTTGTGATTCTGCAGAAGCCAAAAGATCCCAGAGTGCAGCAATAAGCACTAATCTGTTTTATATTTGCCGACCAGCTCTCTTCCTTCTAGTGGCTCCGACTTGTTAGTTTTATTTTAGAGATTATTACAGACATATCCGGATACAATAGATCTCCATCACTGTCACCGTAAGCTTTATTTTTTGCTTTATGCATACGGATTTCTGTGGCATTTTCATTGAGCCATCTGGATTTGAATAGGCTCAGTACCTAAAAGGAAATTCCAGTCCATTAGGAAGATTTCCAAATACTGTTTATTTGTGTCAAACCAAATTTTCATGCCTTGATCTACCAACGCTTTAATTGCCACAAACAGACCAAGCAAAGCAAGAAAGGGCAGCACAAAATAGCATGAACCTGCCAGTGGGTCTGTTAGGTTTTCTAGAAGATCTTTATTGCATCCTGAGCTTCCCTTCATTAAGGAACAAATTTGCTCTTCCTATTGCCATTAACAACTCATCGTTCATGCTGTCATGGCGGAAGCCTGAACCCTTGGCAAATACACAGTCAGAACAACACAACTTTAGAAAAAGAGTGCAGGTAAATGACGTGTGGAACAGGCTGACAGCACAGCCTGCCTCCTGGGAACCCCTGTGTTCCCAGCTGTACAACCTAGAAAATTGTACAAGAAAAAATCTTTGTATAAATCTCCTTCCTCACTGAAAGGCAAACCTGAAGCATCACACTGTGGGGAAGGACAGCTCAGGCTCTACTGACCATAATAATTCTTTCTATCGGCTGCCATCCACTACCATGAGAGAATACAGACCAGCACAGTGAAATGTTCAATAGCGACAGCAAACATTTCAGGACTTTTGTTTACTGAGTGCAACTGCCTGTTAATAATTGAGAAAAGCAAAAACAATGTTTTTGGCATTCAAACCTTTTATAAATGGAAAACATTATCTCCAATACATCACAGAAAACTTGAGATTACAGGCATATTCGAGACATCCTTTAAACTACCTACTAGGAAATTCATAGCACTGTGTCCTCTCTTTTGCTCTCCAGCATTCATTTTACTTGTTCGTCCCAGTGACCGCTCCAACAGGATAACTCCAGGTTTTATCATAGGGAAGAAAACGGACAAATGGATTTAGGAGCATCGGGATCCCTCCTTTCTGACCACTCAGAACTTCACTAGCAGGGGAACCAGCGGCTGCTTTCCTCTCACACAGATGCCTCTTCATGTCGGAGGACCTACCGGGGAGCCTGAAACCCGACACAGGCCTGGTGCTCGCGCCTGGGTCAGGAACGCACTGCGCTTCTGCCAGCCCACAGCGCTCCTGAAATATCACATTACACGCGCTGTAGATGGGATCGCTCTTTTTTTTTTTCCTTACGTACAGTAGAACCTTTTTACAGTTATACCAATCCCCCTAAACTTTGCATGTCTTTAGTAAAGTGGATTTTTTTCATTATAATCAGAATTCCAATTAGGTTTGCAGCAAAACCACTTTTCACTTTAGCTCTCTTGGTGAAGAGAATTTCACTCTATCTGAATTTGTGGTAGGCACACTCCAGCACTCTCTTTTATTTAAATTTAACTCAAAACATTACTTAAAGAATTTAACTGTATTACTGTGTTTGCTAAAAAATAATCACAGCTCCAGCTCTCCGCGTACCAAAGAGCTGCTGATGTGCCAAGCATGACACCGCTAGCATAAAAATGAGTTAGCACGGAGCATGACTTTCCCTCTAGACATGCCGAAGCAACCACTACGTTACCACCTGCCAGTAAAGTTTCACAGTCCGAAACTGGGAACCAAGCTCTCAGCGGAGTGGCTCCCTTTTAATCAACAGCCCTTAAAGCAGCCACTGTGGTCGTTAATGGAGAAACAAATCCAGCTGGGTATCTAACGTCCAACAAGGCAAAATCCTGCCCACTGTGAAGATCGCTGACTACACAACAGTCTGGATGTACTCTTTCCACATCTAAGGTTCATATTTCTCAAAGTACAAGAGCCATTCATTACTGAGCAGATAGTAATGTGCAGATGTTGAATAGCCTCATATAAATTCTATCTTCTATTTAACCCTGAGATTTCCAGTGATAAAATCACCGACACTTAGCACAGAGCTCGTGGTGGTTAAGGGCTGCACCTGATCAAGCAGACCCAGCCCTTCAAGTGCTCTTAGGCCAGCCAGTTTAAAATGGTGCTCCCCTTCCCTATAGCATGGGTAGGATGTCTGGAATCGGTTTTTCCAGAAGCTATATCAGTCTCCTCCACTTACAGGTCACCATACCCCACCACGGGCCCACAAACTGTTAGGAAGAGCCATGTGCCACTGAGCTCCAGGTGGCATCACCTACTGGCTTCCCCATTCTGTTCGTGCAATAAAGATGAAGCAGGACAAGGAGCCACATGGAAGAAAGAGGTCCCAGCTGTTATACACTAAAATGGTGTCAACCTATGCAAAACAAGGTGATTAGTTGCAAGGAAAATTGGCATCTGTCCAGAATTGATCTCCCGTGAGATATAAACTCTGGCACCTGACAAGACGGAAACTCATTTCATCTGTTTTGCAACTAACTACCCAAACTATGTTGCCCTCCTGGATATGCTTTCTCGCTCTCCTGACTTTTCTATGAATGGATGCAGCGGGCCTAGGCCTTCTGGTGTAAGTGAGAAAGCTCCACGCCAAAGCACAAACAAGGGAGAAGAGACATTAAAGCCCTGTCTGGCAACACCATTAACAAGTTCACAGTCACCATTTCCTTCTTCCTCCCCTACACCAAGTGTTTCTTCCCAGACAGTGATCCAGACTGCTGATAGCTCTGGCTGGGAGCTTTTACCAGAAATTTTAGCAGGAAATGTTCGTTTGTGAGCCCTGGTGTCCTCCCTCGGGGCAGAGAGACGCTGCATCTGCACAGCCCTATTGCGGACCACAGAGCTGCTCCGAGCCGCCTGCAGCACGCTGCAGGAACGTCCATGGCTCCAGCAGAGCTGAGTGCTGCACCAACTGCATGCATTTGTTTTCTTTGTCCTTTTCCTCCCAGTGGTGAAATACTACAAGGTCACTTGGAAAATTAGAAAAAAAAAAAACACCCTAGATACTCATTGAAGGATAATGTAGATCAGATTCTTGGAAAGTTTTTTTACTTAGATCACTTGATTTCTTTTTCATCCTCTATGAACTTTGAAAGTAAGGCTGTAATTACTATAAGCGCAGGAGAGAGCCGTGCTCTTGATGAGGAAAGCCTTTATCAATCATGAGATGTGTCATTTGATTTGTTTTATGTGTTTGTGTGTTCCTCTGAGCCGGGACGAATGGCCTTACCGCATTCATATTGGTGTGGTTAGCAGATTTTTCTGCATCTCTTTCGTCCTTATCCTCCAAAGACACAACAAATGGTGTATTGCTAAATGTTGAACTTTGCAATTTTCGTGCTGCATTGCGACAGTAATGTATTTTGACTAACTGCATGAGCCACTAGCATGTAGAGCCACGAAACACCGAAGGTCTGCATTTTTTTCTTCACTGCTTAATTTGAAGCATTATGTTGTACTCTGGATGACTTCAGAATATAGTACGAGGTGCATAATTTAATCCAGTTATATCTGTAATCTAATTTTGCTAAGAACATTCAAATGTCTTTCAACAAAACAAACCCTCTCTAGAACAGCAGCAAAATATTAGAGGTGGCATCAAACCACTGCCCCATTAGACATAAATTGCTCACAGCATGTTCTCCACAAAGCAGAGTAACAAAATTTGCAGGCCGTAATATGAGGCTCTACCCAGAAATACTTTCCAGATGAAGTAAGCATGATTTGCGGTGGTTGTGTGACACAGTCAACAATTTTCTGCTATTGGATGGGAGATGATCTAGTGCATTTGGAGCTCTGAGTCTGCCCTGTCTCCCTGTGCACCCCCTTTTCTCAGTCGTGTGCCAGGAAAGCTGACCAGGATGCCAGTACAGATGGGAGCTCCACGGCTGCTGCTGTGGGTGCTCTTTCCTCTCCACACAGCCAACAGTGAATGCAGAATGAATGACCACAGAGTGAATGACCACCTGCAAATTGCTTTTGTCAAGTAAATCTAACGGACACAAGTGCATGATACTTCAGCATCACGTCTCCTCTTTATTTTACAGTGCTAAGCCCTGTCACTCTTACCTGCGTACTCTTTGAGCAGTAAGGCATCTTCTACATTTAAATCAGTTAGGACTGATTTTTTTTTATTTTCTTTTACAATAGAAATGTGTCTATGCTAGGAATAATTTTTCTGATGCTGCAGACATGGAATTATGGGTGTTTCTACTCATATTCCACATACCACCTTCCTACTTCGGCAGAGCTTTAGGACATGATTTCATAGCATTTATAACAACTTAATAGTTAAACTGATGATTTTGCATTGCAGTTCTGCTTTGTACGTTTAACCTATTCTGTTACATTTTTTAAAACATTTACATGGCATATAGGACTTCCAGGACTACCATTAGACTGGCTGGCTATTTTTTCTAGAAAGAATTCAGTTATAGCCTTTGAAGCAGCACTATTCAAGGTAATGTTTCCCATGTAAGAAGCAGCTTTTCACATAGTCTGTAGCAAGAAACACCTTCTGATAAGTATAGAACTTTTTTTCTTTTTTTGCAGTACACAATAGCATATTTTCTTCCTGAAACATTCTATTATTTCCAGCATTTCTGCCATACAAGTTCATTTTTATTTTTCATTTAGTTACTATCGCAGTGCCTATCAATTGCTTTCTTCACACAGTTCTCCCAGTCTCACCTGGAACTCTCCCAGCTTCATCTGGATGGAAAATTGGAGTCCCCATGACTGCAAGCCACAGGCAGAGGTGAGTGTTCATTTCTCTCCCTGCTCTGACCTCTACCATGAGGCTGAACAACCGGAGCCCCAGGCTGATTCCATCAGCACTCCAGGAGTCAGAGACAAACATCTGGAATTTATTTGTTAGAAGTAAAATAAATGACATGTTTTCAGGAGTTCTAGCTTGCACCTGTACTTCTAAATCTCCTCCATGAGGGCAAGTTCTAAACAAATGTAATCAGGAGCAGGAGGCAGCAGCTCTCCTAGGGGCCGGCTGAGGGCCCAGGAGGGACGGGGCGCTTCGAGCATCCCAACTTCAGCCAAAGCTGCAAAGGGGAAGGGAAGTGAGGAGCCCCGGGAGGAACTGGAGAGGTCAGGGCTGCAAACAAGGTCGTGATGGGGGGGCAAAGGTCAAAATAATCAAACACCCCGCTGTCACCTGATGGGAGGAGGGCACGAGGGTACAGGATGAACCTCTGAAAATATGCAGAGGAGGGAACAGGGAATACACAGAGAGGAAGAAGGGCAGCAGAGAAACAAAGAGAGAGAAGGCCCTGCCAATTGTTTGGATGAAGGTTACCTCTGCCTAGGCACCGCGCTCATTGTCTGCAGCCGTCTCCTTTCCTGCGGCTTTCCTGAGCCTCCCTGAGCACAGACAGAGCTTGTTCCAAAGCGGAAGGTGACTGATGTGCTCCTGTGCTATGGGCAGGTCCACACGAGGACCAGATCAACTTCTTTATTTTCACTTGTGTGGTGTGCAAGGTTTTCATTGCAAGGGTTTAACAGCCTGGAGCAAAAGCTGGCCGCATCTCATCCCACTTGGCCTGGCAGGCTGTCCTGGAGAGAGCTCCCGTTTAGGGATTGGTGCGATCTTAGTGAGACAATACCACTGCAAATGGAACCAAAGCCCTGGGTACGCAAAGCAAACTCAGACCAGTACCCGCAGCTGGGCACTGCAACCAGCTCATTTCTCTGCACACTGACTGCAGGCCCCGCTGGTGAAGCAGGACGCTGGAAGCATAGGATCACTGGATTATGTAGGAACCAGGTATGGTCCCTTCTGACCATAAATACACACAGATGGAAACATAATGTTTCCATTGCTTTGTTTGTTTAGATTGTTTTTTTTTTTTACATAAAAGTCTTCAGAAGATTCCTTACAAGATCTGCTTTCATTAAGTGATCCGCTGCTCTCAGCCATGCACACAAGCTGTTTGGGCAAAATAAAATTAAGATTTGGAGATGGGGTGATGCTAAGCTGGGGAAACCACCTGCAGCGTGACAGACCTACAGAAGAGCTAGTGAAATGCAAGCACCATCACGTGCATCGTGTGCCCTATTTTTCAAAGGCCATTTATTCCTTCCAATAGGTGCTTCCTCTTGCTGTGCGTGACAGGAGGCTAGCTGGGTAATGCTGTCAGTATGATCGAGTAAAGCTGCCCAAAACATTGCCTGGAAGAATGGTTGAACTAAGGTCTGCTTTGCTCATCACCAGTTCTTGTCCAAGGGGAAGTTAATAACCCTGTGCCACTGGCCAAAACACAAGCAAACCAAAAAAGTAAGGGGATCAGGCCCCTGGCAGAGTGTCAGCACCCCTGATCTCAGCCAGCTAGCATTAGAGGGCTGCTGCAAACCTTGCTGGCAGCTCTCTGTCCCAGTGTGACAGCATGAGCAGCAGCTTCAGGCTCAACAGTTTGCAGAATGCTTGACAAGATCTGGGTGGAGGTGGTTTCATACACATCGCACAACACCAAATTACAAACCTTTCAAATTATAAACCTGGCTGCCTCAGGAAGCAACCTACTGATACCATTCTGCAAGAGAAACATATTCACAAAAAAATCAAATAAAAAATCCAAATATCATTTAGAAAAATCACTGAAACAAACGTGGATTTTTATCACAGCTCAACATTTAAACTGTCAGCTTTATCCTCACAATAAGCAGGCAGCTCTCATTTACAACTGAACACCTACTTTATTTATTTAGCTATGCTGCATTTAACCTTACATCCTGTCTGCTGGGTGCATCCGGCTCCACCGCTCTCCATGCTGCAAAGCCTTAGCATAAGGTGGGGGAGCTACTTTCCACAAGCCAAAAAACAGGAAATTTGATGACATTGTTCAGTGAGCAGACGTCAGCAGAGAGTGATACAAAAGAGTAAACAACTTCCTAGCAGCAGCAGACAAATGGGCCGGAACTACTGGAATCCTGTGATGTCTGGTGTGTTTTGCATGAAAATCACAGTCTCAATGAAATAGAGAGCGATCTCCATTTGATGCAAATTGGAGCTGCTCCCTGGAAATCCAGGAACTGCACTAATTTGGTCTGTGTGAGATCTGATCCCAAATCTTTACCTTTGTGATCATGAAAACATCATTTTTAAGAATTCACGTGGTTAACATTCTGAATATTTTCTAAATATTCTCATTATTTTAGAACAAAAAAAGCTGATGTGAATAGAAAGGATTAATTTGTGTGAATATACGGACAGCAGTATCAGAAATGCAGGTGCCATTTCATTATGATCACACCACCATCAGTCTTTCATATAGAACAATAACAACATACATTTTTATATATTCTTGTTAAAGCACTTTGATATGAAGCAAGCTCAACACCCCACCCATGGATGGAGGAGCAGGCGTGACATCTCCTTTTTGTATTTCAGCATTTGTTTTGTGAAATCTCCTCTCATATTTTCAGCTATGGGCAAATGTCAAACCTGATCCAAAAAAATAACCTCTCAGCTGGGTATACAGTGACTCAAAGCCAGGTTACAGCCAGCAGAAAGGAAACGCAGGGGAAGGCATTTTTCTCTAACTGAACGTCATTCTGCCCATCTCTGCCCAATTTTATGATCCCTTAACTGTGAAGAGTAATATTTGACCACTGACCACAAACACAGAGCTCCACTATTGCATCCCAAGCAACTGTATCAAGAAAAATGATATCCTCCAGAAAAAAACCTCATCCCTACTCAGCTACTGCAAAGAGCCCACTGAGGCACATCGTTTTTCAGCTTTTCATGCTGCCATTAAGCTGCTCCTTTCAAAGGGATGTAGTGTATCAAGTCCTAGGCTAAACAAGTTCTTGAGGAGCTCAGGACAAACAGACCAGGACGCTGCTTGGGAAAATTTGGGGATCTCACCAAAAGATGTTTCCCTGAGAGGATGCAATCCAGTAAGTACAGTCTCAGGACACTCCTCCTATCCAGGTAACCCTCACTGCCAAAATCTAAGCAGAACAGCCTCCAATGATTAAAATCAGCAGCTACATTTAGAGCTGTCCACTCTCAACAAGAGAGAGAGATGGAAAAAGCCATATGCTTTTCAGTGCTCCCCACCAAATTCTCTCCTCTCCTTAGAGAGGTGAAATGTAAAATGCAGTCCTGGGGAGGAGGACACACCAAGAACCATGTCAGCGCTGCAGTCAAATGACAAGGCTAACACACAGGGCCAGAGCTGTCTGTAACACAGCTCTAGTGACCTGAGCAGACTTAGTTCTTCCAAAACACCAGCAAGTGGCCATAGGCTAACAAATGGCTAGAAAGAAAAAAAAATAAAAAGACAACCAACTGCTTCTCATTCCTCACTCTACTCACATCAGGATTTTCCTGGTTTCAATTAATTTGTGCTTTCAGCAGAGCTAAAACTAATTTGCAATGAGTGTTTTGCTTGAGTAAGGAACAAGGGGAGATTCTATCCCCTCAGACTTGACATGAGTAAACATGGGCGTGCAGCACAGAGATGCAGGTAGGCAGAACATGGCTGGCTCAGGCCAGCAGTGAGGGTGCTGCAAGCACACCTAAGTCACTTCCAGCAAATACTGCAGGTGCAAGCTGCTGGTAGTGACGGAATGGGAGCTATCAAGGAGCTTATGCTGGCTCACAGCTTACGTTAGTACCTCCGACAACACAGTAAGTCCTAACCAGAGAAGGTACACTGCGTGTCTGTGCATCACGTGGCATCTGATGCTGCTCCCGTCATGCTGAGGCCTCAGCTGCCCTGCTCAGCTGATAACAAGGGTGCTAACTCACAGACCCTGAGCTGCTTAGGCTGCACTGGGGCCAGGAACAAACCCCACCACGCACTCATTTTGTGCAATGCAGTGTGTAGCTTGCAGAGATTGCTCCTGGGATCTGTGACAGAAAGCTCTGGAGGTGGCTTGGTCTTCTCAGCAGTGGACACAGATCTGCCTAGGCATGGAACCGGGGCACCACATCCTCTGCAGGCAGACAGGGCTGATTGTTTGCAACCCTCCTCTAACTCTGGTTACAAGAAGGTTAAAAATATATGACTGGCCAACACTTCCAAGAATAAACAAATCAGCCTGGAGGAATGCCAAAGTATTTATCAGAGAATGACATTCACTTGGGTGTGACAACAAAGTGAAAAAGTTAACACCTTATCTGAAGGCCGGGTTTCTGCAAAGCCTGCCGGGATGAAAACACTGTTTCACCACAGCTCCCTTTCCGTATTTTCATTCCATTGCAGCTTACAGCTAATGCACAGATGGGGACAGCCACCTGGCCCTGACCTGCAGCGACAGCAGTGACGGTGCTGTGACAGGACTGAGCGAAGCTCCACGGCCATACAGCCTCTCGTCTGCACACCACACTTACTTAGGGCCTTCCATTGTGAAGCTCTGATTTATGTCACCAGAGGTGAACGCGGTGACCAAAGTCAGACAGCACGCGGCTCCGAATAGAAATGGAAGTACGGAACGCTATTGTGTGCGAGCACAGGAACGGCACTGCGTAGGAAGGGTGGGTGGCCACGCCGGCCATCTGCTGATGGAGCCCTCGAGGGGCTGCCGAAAAGGCACCAGCCTCTGCGGGCCCTCCCTTCCCCTTCCCAGCACGAGGCCCTCAGCAGGTACAACACAGGACACAAAGCGCTCTCCCGCCCTCCCTGCAGCGCCGCACCACGGAGGCTGACCCTGCAGGCAGGCCGCCAGCTCCTGGCCTTTCCCGTGCAGCTAAACAGAGACTCCTCTGACCTTCTGCGTCTGGAATGTTCACTGCTATCACCTACATTCAATTGAATTTTTACACAAAAGTTTGTTTCATGGATGCATGTTCTGGAGCTGCGCTTCTGCAGCGCGATGTAACGGCACTTTCTGAGCAGCTCAAACGAGCAATAAAAACCTAGGCGAGGTTTATGGAAGAGTTAACCTGGAGGCCACTAGCTACAGCATTTCCCATTTTTTACACCTATTTTGAGTCACTTTACACGAAATTACAAACAGACTAAACTGGAGCGTTTTCTGATAGAAAAAGAGAGCTTGTCAGGAAAAAACGAGAGCTCCGAGGGCTGGATGCACCTACCACTCACCATCCACAAAGGGGAATGTGTTTCTTACGGGCGCCCTGCACAGTGCTAAGCTTTGTTTCTGCACAGATTTTGACATATGGCCGAAGTCAGACCTTAAATTAGAATATTCCTCTTTGAATTGAGAAATGATCTTTCTGTGCAAATGAATGGTGTATTCAGTGTGAATAAAGCTTCTGCTATTGCACAGTTCATCTTATCTACTGATGTCATTTCCTTACTTGCTTCTGTAATATTAATAATCACCATATAGCCAGAGAGGTCATATACTAGGAATGTATACTTTAACATTATTTGACATTGCGGAAGAGTTTGAACAAAAAAATCAATGTTTCTGGCTAGATGGATGCATGGAATGACTTGCACGGAGATGACGTTACGTCGCTTCAAGGTGGGGAAAAAGAAACCTGTGCTTAGGGAAAGAGACCCCAGATCACAAGAGAAATGCAAGAGTTGAACACAGAAAGGAAAATCAAGATAAGCAATGAAGCTAACCTTCACTAAAAAGTAGAAAACGTCCGTAAATGATGTAATCATGTTCATGTAACCAAAGGATCACAAAAAAATCACAAAGATCTGATACATGGGTCCCCACACCATGGGGAGATAATGAGTGTATTTTGAAAACGAAGTTTTTGTTAAAAAAGAGAACCAAGATATCCTTCAGTGTCTTTGATTCACAAAAGCACTTCGTGTCACCATGTAGAATTATGCATGAAGCGTTTCCCTTCTTGAAGAAATGATAATTACTCTATTACAAAGCAAATGTTTCTACATGGAAAATTTAAAAACCATATGAAATGCTATGTAAAGAATGTAAAGTTAAGGTGGTCTTTCACACAGGCTCTCTGCCCTTTCACACACCAGAAATCATTCTTTTAAGTATTTCAGAGTTCAGAAACAGTATTCTGGGAGAGATCCAAACACCGCTGTGACAAGGTTTTTATAAACCAAGCAATTCTGGACAGAATTTTCTTCCTAACAGTAGTTTGGCTGTGCATTCTGCCCAGAACACATTATTTTCTCTTCACCAGTGAGTAGCAACGTTACCAGATCTAGCATCTCTTTAGGGGATCTCATAATATTTGCTCTTTTCCTCAAAGCCCAAGTGCCAGCTCCTGAGGCCATGTAGCTGTATGAGATTACCAGCTTTCCTGGCAAAAACATTACTTCTACCCTCTTGCAGATGCAGGAAAAAAAAACCTACCTTGAATTTCTTGAATCCTAAAAATTCAAACATCAGAATGTAAGGAAAGAAATAAAAGCACACTTTGGTTCTAAAATAAATTCATTTCCCAAGCCCAGTACACATTTTTTTTTTTACCAGAATAGCGATTTTTTAATTCTCTGGAGTTGGCAGTACCACACCAGTGCAGCAGAAATGGGTCACAACTGCTGTAGGACTTTGATCTGAGCAAGACAGGCATTAAGCACTCAGCAAAACAGGGTAAAAGGGCAAGGATCGGCTCAATTAAGTCTTGCTCCTGAAGCCAGACCTCAATCAATATTCAGATGGCTGTTTTCAGTAGCCAGTTCCCAAGTACAGGGTTGCCTCTTCTAAGGGAGACAAGAATCAGGAAACCCAGCACTGGAATTAGCACACGGTCTGATAGCCCAGGAAAGACACAAGTAGCCTGGGCTAACATGCAGCACAAAGGCCAAAGGTGAGAGCTGCTGCTTCTACTGCATGCCCTGCTACAGCAGCAAGCACAGAACCAGGTAAGCCAGCACAGCACAAATGGCAGCCAGAGCCAGGAGGCAGCCCTCAGCAGCCAGACCCAATTTCTAGGTCGTGCCTGGAGAACACAGATACTGACTTCCACGGGAGCTCTTTGCTAAAAAAAGGCAGCCCTGCATCTCCACGAGGAAGGGACTGTCCTCACGGCAACTTGAGAGTGCCTACTTGCCTCTTAGTAAAATCCAGAGAATGTTTAAGTTCATGCCTGATTGCTTTGCTGAATCATGGCTTGGAGTTGTATACAAAGAAGCCTATAATATGCATTCATTTTCAGTGTGACAACCTAGACATTATACAAATTATATGAATTACATCTTGTTCTTAGGATTGCGCTTGGACTGATTTTGTCAGTCCCCAAAGAGAATTTCACTGGATGTTTATTACAACAGCTGGGATTAACTATGCGCTCTAGTAAAGACACTAGAAATGCTAGCAGGAGGTAACTGTGTAACTACATTTCTCATAGACTTTTCAGAATGAAATACAAATCTCAGTGCTTACTGACATCTCCAGAGTGCATAAACTCATAAAAGAAGTTTTCAGAGGTCTATAAAAGGAAAGAGAAAAGCTTATTGGAAAACAACAAACTGGCCACACTTATCTTACTTAGTTTGAATGAGACTCTGGCAGATCAGAAAGAATAAAGGAAACAGTTGTGTAATGCCTAATGACTGCTCAGAATGGAAAAATGCTTCTTCTATTATCTTGGCTTGTTATAAGGGAATGGGTTAGAGTACACAGCTTGCTTAAATAGGAAATTACGGCCATGATCAACTAAGACTTTTAAAAGTTGTGTGCACACATTGTACAGTATCAGGTTAGCTTTGAATCGTGTTGAAAATAGAGTAATTTCTATTTGATAGGAAGTTGTGGGTTTGACTTCATATCAAAAAAAAAGGCAAAAAATTGGGTATCAAACTTCCCTGCAACTAAGCCAAGGAAGACACAGCAAATATTCTCACGAGACTAGGCAATAAATGCAGCAGCATCTCCTTGATACTGGTAAATCCATACCCTGTCTCTTTGTTCTCTGACTCTCCATACACTAACCAACAAAGCAGTGCAGCAGTGGTTGTGTTCCCAGAGATGCAACACGAACAAGCCATGAACATTGTCCCAGCCCAAACATGCACAGCTCTAGCAGTCCTCAGGCTGAGCTGCACCAGCAGGAAACTATGCTCTAGTCCATAAAAAGAGGCTTTGAGCTTTTAGAAACAATATGTTAGTCTTCCCATTGTGACGTTATGCCATATGTCACACATGCCAGGCATTAACGTCAGGCTGACACATTCCGGGATTTCTACAGCCGCGTGCCAAGAAAAGCACCTCCATTGCTTTTAGTCTTGAATTTTGCCTGTTTGGATAATTTAACTTGAACTCCACATCTTGTGAGGCAAACATAACTCCAACGCGCTCACAGCTCATGGTTGTTACTGCTCCCCAACCAGAATAAAATCACATTGGCGAGGATGAGCACCGCTAGCAGTATAACTGACCCAGGTGGGGACCTGACCCTTTTTACACAGTTACTTAGGAAGCTGCATTTTCCACAGCTGCACCCGTTTGAAGCTCGTATCTTTCAATGCCAGCAGCCTTCTAGATGTTACAGCACCAAACAATCAAGCATCCCAAATAGGTGACATTAAAGTCCCATTCCTTGCAAATAAGAAAAGCATCAATGGCAATGCACAGACTGAGCACAGATCTCATCAGCTGTTTACACTCGATGTCTATCAAGTCACTGGTCATTATTACACCATGTTTGCAATTATTAATCCAAGGCCTCAAATTCATTTAAATACAGATTACTGATTTTGATACTTTAGCTCCTGCTGCACAGATCCTTACTCTTTTAGAAGTCTGAAGGAAGCAAGTATCCAGATTTGCAATTTGATTTATGCTTAAACTATGTCTGAGGAGATCAATTCTGAGTGCAAACGTAACAATAAACGTTCACCCTTAACCCTGCATTCACTTCAGCACTGTGAATAGATCCAAACAAGCAGCCAATAAATAACCCGCTGCACATCCAGATCTTTGGGTAAACACAACCAGCTGCCCTGCCCTGAGCTCCTCTGAGCTGTACAGACCCACACCAGCAAGAGGCCACATTCAGAACAGCATTTCCAGGGTCTGTGTGAGTGAACTCTTTTCCTTTTAATCTTTTCACATGACTTAGCAATTACATTTCTGAAGTCCCGGGCTGCAGTTCCGCCAGGCCAAAACTAATTGCAGAGCCGTGCGGCAAAGCAGGGCCCCTGGGCTCACCCATTCAGTTGGGATGAATCCTGCAGCAATGCTGCCTGCCCTCCTGGAAGAAGCTGCTGGGAACTAGGACCTCTCAGGGAGTTAAAACAATGCGAGGAGCTACCTCTGAGCAACATCCTACAGATGGCAATTAATTCCAGTTTTGGGCCAGAACAGCTCACGCTCCAGGACAGACTGATAGCAATCAAGTCATCCAGCATTTTTCTAGACATCTTCTTGGGCCCCAGAACTTTGTCACAGGTAACAAAGGTCTAAGGTTGCTCTGGGGTTAATGCATCTCTTCCCAATTCAACATATTCTCCATCTGGACTTTGTTCCTGTGACAGATGAAAACCATCCCTTGATTTTGTTGTCTGTCCTCAGACAATAAAGAAATCTCACAAAGGGTCAAAATGTATCATCTCTGTTGCCAGCTAACAATTCCTTATTGCCATTACTCATTTATACTGTTTATGTTTTCCCATTGCCATGGTAACAACACAGCCCGCTACAAAGAGCCTGCATGAAATAAATCAATGGAGTCTGCAGACCTGAAGGCTGCTCGGTTAAACAACAGTTTGTTTGAGGGGGGTGCAAGGGGACAAAACCTGCTACATGTTTCCATTGGACAGATTTTTATCACTCATACACTGGTAACTAGCAAATGTAATGTCTAAAGAAAACGGGATAGTATAAAATCTAACAGGGAATGTAATACAAAGAGGAGGACTTGCATGTGTTGGTCGTGATTATTTATCATCATTGTAACATATTAATTAAATGTTATTACAGGAAACAACAGAAATTTGGCCTGTACACCAGTGGGTAGCCCATGAGGCACAGTCCTCGGTTCTTCCTTATACTTGTGTCCTTCATTCACACAAACAGCCTCGCTGCATGAGATGCAAGATTTGAGCAACCAAGTCCTTACATAACAAACACAGATTCGGGAAATAAATTATATTAATGGTGATCCGCAAAACGCTTTAAGGGGAACACATCTCAGGTGCCTCCACAGCTATACAAGGGGTTTAAGGATCACAGTCTTAGATAAGGAAACCTAAATCAAGCCTCTTTTTGCTGGATTTGGCTCCTTCTAACAACCTTCATTGCTGTTCATGCAATAGGAAAGCCTCAAGTGCCTTTGCAGCTTTTCTCTCCCACTGACTCCGCTACTCATGTTTATCTGCACTGCCCAAATATCCAAGAGCCCTTTTCACAGACTGGGACATGGTTGTGCTGTATGGGCAACATCTTACAGAGCAAATATAAGGCATGGAGCATACGAAGGAAACAGCACTGGCTGTAGCAGAAGGCAGCACTTGCAACAGACGGCAGACAGGCAGAGTTACTGGGTCCAGCATGGTTGCATCTGACCCTGCAGCCATCAGCAGCACTGCCAAGCTTTTCCAAACAGCAAACGAGCCCAAAGAACATCCAGTGACAGAAGGATCTGCATTTCCAATGGGCAAAGAGTCCTTCCACCCTGCCCTCTTCCTGCTTTCCCTGGGTAAGCGCAGGTACAAGCCCATATGCAAAATGAAGGTTGGAAGGATGCTCTCTATCAAAATGCTGGGGCAGAAAAAGAGCAATGAGAGAAAACATCTACTGAAGCCAAAGTAAAACCCTGTCACAAGAAGAAATAGGTATCAACTCACCATGAGTAAGCGTAGGCTTGAAATAAAGAGGATTAGAAACCCTCAGAAGAGGAAGGATCTGGAACAACCTTCTAATAGGAACAGGGAACGGCTGAAAAGTAATTAGCTTTGAGATGGTACAGGATGCATTTATGAAAGACATTTAATGCTGTGGCTGCCCATAATAGCAGAGGAGTGACCTCCATGACCCAGGTCATCCCTCCCACTCCAGTAATTGTCTATGTCCCCAGAACACAGAAAAGGCCAAAATCCTGTTTGTTCAAAGCCCCTCTGCTGATCTGCTTATTTTGACCTTAATCCACTGCTACACTAGCCAGTAGAATAGTGAGCAAGTGGAATGGGAAAAAACTGTTAATCTAAGAAAATGCATTAAGCAAAAATAGAATAAATCAGGATATCAAAATCAAAATGTGTTACTACTGAAGTTCAACTTTTTAAACTGCCATCTCCAACTCAAAGCATAAAAATGCAAAAGTGATTGGGGAATCAAATCTTCATGTTTTATGTTTGGCATTAAACAGGTCATAGAAAAAAAAATATTGACTTTGGCTCTTTAGGCCTCTAATACTTCAAGTATAATTACAACCATGCCTTGACCGAAAAGTAATCTCAAAAGTCAGCATGCGAATTTAGGGAGCTGAAAAAAAGCAACGGCTCAGCAGCACACAGAGCTCACCCCATAGAAAGGCAGAGGGCAGCCTGCACAGCCGCGTGTGACGTCGGGCTCGGGCTGCCTCCCATTTTGAGAGGCACAGGTAACAATCCCACGGCTTGTATACCAAAGGGCTGTAAATCCTCTGTTTATTTGCTCAGCTGTCCAGGCAGTGTGACCATGTTCTGCTGCTGGTCACACATGGCATCGCACAGCCGGTGACAGGCTGCGGGACCTGCTCCGGAACAGCAAGCAAACCTCAGTGGCTCTGAGCTCCCTGCCCGCGCGCTGATGGCGCAGCCTCACTCCACGTCTACTCGACTTGCCTTAGCGCTGCAACGACTGAAGACAGGATTCATCTTAATGAGAGGCTCCACCAAAATCAATGAATTTGGCATAAACTTTTCATCAAGAAAAGCGTAATTTATTTTTATTTTTTTTCCATTTGCAAGTTTTGTAATGCCCAGCCAAAAGTCAGCTTAGGTATTTCATGCAAAGCACCCAAACGACATTTCAAAGCTGAAACAGATTTCCATTGTCTTCAGTACAGTTGGTTTGCCCTGTGAGAATGGGAAAACTCAGCACCTGTGTGAATCTGACTGAAGTACTGCTGGGTAAAAAAATTAATTCTGAAGCTCCTCTTCAAAATCCCCTCATCCATCTTGCAGTCAAGGCCACATGGAAGCCTTATTCTCCCTTAGAATTTCATTCAAAGCACCTCGCTGCAGAGGCTGAGGAGCACCCAGCTCTGAAAGTCAAGATCCCAGTGGAGGTCTGCTCATTCCCTCCCAGCTACAGCAGCAGAAGGTACTGCTGCTCTCCTCCCCATTTCAGGCATTTGTGTTTTATCAGCTAAGGAGAAGCTGGGCTGAGTCTTGGCAGCGAAGCAAGAGACTTCCAAGGACTTCCTGACGTGAAAACATTTGTAACTTCCAGTCAGTAAAAGTCTTGTCAGGGATGGGGCAGCGTAAGGTCTTTGAAAGACATAGTTATAAAACTTCTCCATCTGCACCTAGAGTTCATGTGCTCTTTTCTGATAGCTGCTAATTGGTTCAATATCTGAACCATAAAGCAGTTAAGATTACAATCTATTTGGCCTATTTTACTTTCAAAGACATTTTTCTTAATGCACTGCTATAGTGAACTGGCACACGGTATTCAGTGCAAATGCATGCACACAGCAGTATACACCTTTCCCACAAGCAAGAAGGTTTTACATTGCAGTTATCACGGTGTAAATGATCATAAGTTTCCAGGAAAGAGACACATTGAGCCCAGCCCTGAGAATGAGCTGTAAGGTCCGTGGCCTAGCAAGGTCTGCTGAGAATGGGAAAGAAAGAAGTAATGGATCACAAATTGGTGCAAGGGGAAAAAAAAAAAAAAAAAGACAAAACAACAAGAAATGCTGTGGACTAGTTCCTTTCTAACTCAGCCATAACCAAAGCAAAGTCCAGATGGCCAGGCCAGGGGCGCAATGCGAGGAGTCTGAACTACAAGGCAAGCCAGGAGCTCAAGTATCCACGGACCTTGGAACCACTTGCAAAATCCTTTAGTGCTGCAAATCCCACTCCCACACCGAGAAGCATGAACTTTGAACCCATTCACACCTTGTCCAGCCTTACTGCCACCAAGGCCAGGTCCAACTTGCCATCCTCGGTGCCCACAGTTGTGAGACAGTACAACTGATAGCACAGCTCTCTCCCTTTCCCTCCCACTGCCTATGCTTTATTAGCTCAGTTTGAATTGCTCATGCTGGGAAACAACAAATACACAAGGCCATACCCTGGGGTCTGCAGCGTCAAAGAGGTGGCTATGGGGCAGCTTGGCTAGCAGGGCAGGGCAGGAGGCAAGCACTCCTCACTCTGTCTCTTTTAGGGAAACAGGACATTAGGTATGGCAGAACACAGATTTTTCCAGTTTCCTCCATATGTACAAGGGATCTGCTCTGCTGGACATCAAAGAAAGCCACCGGGACAGCGGGAATCTACTTTGGCAGAAAATGGCATGTAGCACATAAACAACATGAGGACTAAGATGGGAGTTGGACTGCTGGGGTTATGTTTGCTGCCCATGCCTTCCATGCATGGCTGGGCATGGTTTTTCATTTATCTTTGCCTCATTTTTATGGGTTTATTTAGAAAATGTTAAAAAGCAATAAATAACAAGTTATCTAAGGAACCTGATGAAAAGTGCACGCAAAATGCCTCATTTATACCACATATTCAGACTCCCACTGTCTACTGTATGCGATTTGTTGTTAAACCATATAGATTCTGAAAACTTCTGCTCTGATACTTAATTTGTCCAACAGAGCCTGTTTTGTTGGCCCCCAGGCTCCCTGCAAGGCCTGTTTTCCCAGACTCTCACAGGGGTGGATTGAGCTGGCTTGAATGAGGAGTGTCATATTTACTGTGGGCTGGGAAAAGATGAGGGCTTTGCTTAGTGCTGACATGTGTCAACTTCAAACCTGTAATAAGTGCATTTTTAGAAACAGAATTGTCTGTATGCTTTTGTCTGGACCTGACTGCATCGTATCACTTAGTTGAAGAGGCACAAGAGGATTGTGAGGCCACCTAAGACTGGATTATGACAGTGAATCAACCAGTCATTAGGAATAAGCTAATTAGAAAGGAAGAATCTGCATGTACACGCATCTTGCTGATCAGTGACTGGGAAAGTATTGGGAAAATAAATGGCAGCTGAACAGGATTTTAACTTGATACTGAAGAGACAAAAAGAGCCTTCCTTTGAGGACAAGCAAGCAGAAAAACAGCAGATCCTGTCGATGAGAACCGCCCCGTACCACTGCACTACTGCTCCCTCACACGAACAGCAAGGCTGAAGTCCAGGAAAGACTACGGACCTCAGCCACCATGACAGCAGGTCAGGACAGCAAATTCCTGAGCGAACCATGCTGACACATTAAAGACAGAGAGGAAAAGGATTATATCTCTGCAGAAATATCCTGGCCAGGGAGCAGCACCTAGACTTCCCTGATGACATTCACATTGTTTACACACTGGCTTTGGCTTTTTCCACACAGCTACCAAGTTCCTCCCTCAGTCCAACGGTGCCTTTGAAATGGTATGCAATGAACTATGTAATATTTTCCTTCTTTTTCATTTATTAATGATTGAGAACTATTGATTCTTGAAGGCCTTCAAAAAACTTGCTCCAGGCTATGCAAGACTTCTCAGCTTAGAACAGTGCTAACGCAGGACATAATTAGGCAGCTGTAAAATTTAGCCCTTGTGAAAACAGGAAAAACTTCTCAATTGACATCTAACACCAAGCAACAGAAGTTACTTCCCCAGGCTGGAGCCTGAGCGCACTGTGCAATAACAACCATCATCCCCAGAGAAGACTGCGACTCCCAGCTCTGCACCATTCACAATCCACTGGTGCTGTGTTCTTACGGCTCACAGCATCAGCGCAGACCCAGGGGTAATCCCGCTCCAGGGGCCAGCTGTTATCCTCTGCACAACAACCACCACCACCTCACTGTCGCTGGGAAATCATTTACTTAGTAATACAGAGAGTTGGCTGTTCTTGCTGCAGAAGAAAGCCATTCCAAAAACATAAGGATGTATTTCCAAACCTCAGCGTTCACCACTTGCTTCCCCGTGTATTCCAAACTCTTCTTTTGAGATTTTAAAATCTCTTACGATACAGACTTCTATGAAGAAACAGTGCATTCAGTAGTTTGTTTGTGCTCATGATTAGCCTTGATAAACAAAAAGATCAAATTAGTGTTTCCCAAACTGCTTCTCAAAGCGGAGGAGGAAACTAAATGCGTTCCCATGCTGTGCCAATGACTGGGTAGATCTGCGCTCATTCCAGTGGCACAGATTTGCTCCCTGCCCCTGCTCCCCATAAGGGTATTTACTCATGCTATGTTCTTTAAGACTGGAGCCCTTGATCCTGCAAACCCTTGTGCACCAAGCAGCACACTGCATCTCACAGGACTCACTCTGAGGTACAGCTCTGGAGAACGCAGGGCTATGGTTGTCACACTGAATGGCACAGGAGCAACTGCAAACACCAACAAGACACAGCGTCAACAAAAGCAGAAAGGAGGGCAGCTCCCAGACTGCTGACTGAACTGCGCGTCTCTACAGGACTAGAAGTGATGCAATCATGGCATTTCCATCACTTCACAGCTGCGTTTCTGACTGGAAGGGCACAGTGGCAAAACCAGATTTAACGTAAGCAATGTTCCTCAGCACCCTGTTAAGAAAATAAAACAAAGCCAAATAAACAATTCAAGACAAAATAATAATCTGAGCTGACTGTGCAGTATTTGACTTGCTTTCAAAACCATTTTGTGTTTTTAGAAAATACTGCGGGTTCTGTACTCTCTGTGGTATTTCCAGCGGACACAGCTCTTCCTGTGGTATTAGACCTGGCACTGCCACAAGAACTTTGCCCCTGATTGTCTCAATGAAAACACCACAGAAAGGAACACTTTCCACGACTGACCGAAAACATCTCGAGTACGTACACATACAGGGATACATTTATATATAGTCAGGAAGGGGAAAAAGAAGATAAAAACCTGGAAAATAAATGAAAAGGCGAGGAATGATTTTACCAAAATAAGAGGGGGGAAAAAAAAAAGGAAACATGGGCTTGGGGAAGGATTTTTGTTTGTTTGTTTGTTTTTGTGAGAGATTCCAGTCAGGCTCAAAAGCTTTGCTCACTTTTTGCTGGTGGATCTGAGCCAGCGCCTCTCCTTGGCTCCAGCTCAATCCCACTCCATAGCTGTGCTTCAGCAGCACCGGCTGCAGCTGGGGGAAGGGTGATGCGCCAGAGCTGCTCCACGGGCAGGGATAGCAGTGCCCGCTTGCCCACCTCCCTCCCTTCCTCTGCGTCTTGGCCGGGCCCTGGCTCCTAGAGGCCCCTCGAGGCGGCTGCCCACTTAGCTGGCCTCACAGGGTGCTCCTGGGACACTCTGGGGGGACAAACCTTTTATATAGATCATACACGTGCTTCAAACAGGTTCCAATAATGTCACGCTCCTCTGGATGCTGGTGAGGACACCCCAAAGCCACGAGCCAGATACCTTCCATACCCTGCCAGGTATTCGCTTCCAGACCAGAGGCTGGCTTTTCCTGTCCAGCATGGCCCTAGCAGAAGGCCTCAGCCAGCTCCAGGGATGGGGTCTGTCCGTCTTTACTGCGGGTGGCACTCTGCCTGTGGGGCTGTGCAGGCATTGTGGCCCACTCGCACATCGCTGCTGAGCATGAGATGGCTTCGCAGCTCAGTCCAATCTAAGGCAAGGATCCATGCTCTGCAGCTGCCATCCAACCTTTTAGTTATCCCAGTTGCACAGTGCCCTTTGTGAGCTCGAAAGCATACACTATAGAGAAGGAAAATTGTAAAGGGAAGCAGGTCAGACTTAGCCACACAGCCTCAGAGGCACGTGGCAGGGACATGAGGAGGGATACAGGGCTCAAACAGCTAATTGCAAATTGCTGCCATCACCGTATTATTCATGCAGCATAAACGCCGTCAAGTAACAAGCTTTATGGGAACAGACTCTGATTTCTCTAACAATGCCAGAAAGTGGCTTTGTGGCTAAGGGCTGTAAACTAAGCATTGTAAGGTTGGACAGAAATGTGTCAAGCACTGTCAGCTGCACCTAGCAGAGGAAGGGGGCTGTATTTAAGACTGTCAGGCTAATTCTGCAAATATGGTTGAGAGCTGCTTGGGACACCATGGAGGGACACAGCGCACTGGCCAGAGCATGCAGGCTGCTTGCAGGAGCCCCAGTGAGCTCTTCCTCCAGAGCAACCAAAGCCTAACACTGCTTAGCCCAGTATTACCCTCATTTCAGAACAGCCCTTCGGCAGTGACTAAGAAGCAAACAGAATCTACACTCTAACCACAAGGAGCATTTTTCTGCAGTGATACTCTCCATTAAGGAAGCTTCTTCTCTTCCTTTTTGTCTCGGTGCTGCATACGAAGGGTAAAAGTACAAGCTGTGGGCATTAAGCATGTCTTGTTTCCTTCAACGGAAATAATTTAGAGATATTTTGCATTCATTTCTAACTGCACAAAAGGTTGACTAGCTCCATTTTGCTGTGCTTTGTAGTAAGCATTCCCATGACTTCAAAATGCCAATTTACAGCTTCTCCTTCAAAACGTCTTTGGGAAAACGGGAGTCAAATATTCTGTTTTCTGGTATTTATGCTCATCCAAAATTAATCTATTCTTAACAGAGTCATGCTGTAATGACAAAGAAATACAGTCACCCAGAGTAAGGAATTTCAGAGTAAGAATTATCCCCTAACCAATGGCAAGCTGACTGGTGTAATACTGCCCAGCTTCTGATGCCGGGCCTTTCCCAGACCTCCCAAACCAGGCACTTCTTTCTCCTCTCTAACCAGCAGTGCACAGCCGTCCCATTCCTGCCGATCAAAAAGTCCCAGAAGTGTCTGCATCAAACACCAGCCAGCAAAAATAGACTGTAATGAGTGAAAAATGCAATATTAAGACTACTGAGTTGCAAAACGGAGAGAGACCATCCCTCCAGAGGGGTAACTAAGCAACAACTTCTTTGTTTTGAAATCTATATGAGGAATAAAAATACCACTAAGCATAAAGCCGGCCCAGAACATCATCCACGCTCCAAAGGCAGCAGCTCCAGCGCAGAGGAAGGCTGCAGTGCAGCCCAGCCGCAGCACCCCACAGGCAGCATGCTCCTGTGCCAGGAACTGAGGGTCCATCCAGGTGTCCCTTCCCCTGCAATGAGGGGATGCACTGCGTGGCCAGTTGCTGCTTGCTGGGTAGGCAGAGGCTGCTCTCCCGCAAGCCTATGGCTTGAGGGATTCCCACAGCACAACACGAGCTGTATATCTCCGCGACACTATGGATTAGTTGTTCTTCCACTGACCCTTGTTTTCAATTTTTGGAGCTACACAAAATTTTTTCACCTGCAATGTCCTCTGAAAATGAGTTCTAGCATCATGCAGGACATGAAGAAGTGTTCTTTGTTTTAAACTTGTAATCTCAAAACTTCATCTGACAACTCTGTATCCCAGCTTCTGCCATGTATTACACTAGTGTGTATTTGTGTAGCTGAATGCACAGATCTGTGAATCAAAGGCACCTTTACAGACAGCACTGCCAACGCTGTTCCACCAATGGCCCTACTCCCACAAAGGACAATGGGCTCCGAAGGACTTCTCAGGGACCCATGCAACATCTCAGGCAATGATGAGATACTTTTATCAGACACAAAATGAAAACAATGTATTTTGAATGAACTGTTAGCATGTCAGAATGCCTAGAGTTCATTTGCTATCAGAAATAAAGTTTCCCCTAGAGATGATATGAGCTTACATGTACTGACTGGCTTAACCAAAGGCAGGCAGTTTAATAACCTAATGAGCATTACATTAAAACCAGGAAGTCCCAAATTCTTGTCAAAGGGAACAATGCTGTCCTTTCCAAAGTGAAATGTACTCCTGTATCCACGAAAAGCCAAAATAAAGCAGTCCTCAGGTAAATTCTGATAGATAAACCCTAAAACTTAGTCCAAGATAGGATGAGAGGCTTACAACATCATACAACAAGGAAAAGTGCCACAGAACTGTTTAAGACAGTGCTGAAAACCTGTAACATTTCACATGACAGACCCTTCGCCAACAGCTGGCAAGTCCAAGACAAGGCACGGGCACCAAATCAGAGCAACACTCCCTGCTCTTACAGCCTTGGTACACCTGCTGCCACACGGCAGTGAGCCCTCCTACAGCAGGGGATTCAGCAAAAGCTCACATAGAGGAAAGTGGCTTTAGCCTACTAAGCTCTGAAATTCCTGGATCCCTAGTGATACCAAGTGAGATGAAAAACATGGTTGATTTCAAGGTAGATTCCTAACTGAATAATTACTAGACTGAAATTTTCTTATTGAACAAATCCAGGGTGTTAAAGGATAAAGAGAGGCAATACAGCTTCCCAAAGCACCCAAGCAAGGAACCTGCATAAAATGAGGATCACTGAAAATCCTAGTTGGTGCCTGTATGCATTTTGGGAACCGGTCAAAATCTGTCTCTTAATTCCTCAGAGAGTAATGCTTAATTTCAGTCATTTACTGAAATCCTTTTTATCACTGGATGGTTTTGAATGTCCTGATATAAAATAAGGATACCAGAAAATTGAGTAAGCTCACTACTTCTCTTATTTCCTTTGTCTTTTACACAGACGTTGGTTATCAGCATCATAGCAAGAGAAGAACCCATCCCAACATTTATAAATAGTATTCTCTTTGTCACACGAGCAGAAAAATATTACTGCTCTGTTAACATTTATAAACACGTTTCATCTAAATCACAGAGTAAGGTTTCAACAAATTGACATGGGAGACTCTCTGCTGTGCCAGTGCAGCAGGCAATGCCATCTCTGAAGCAGCAAGGCAGGTTCAGAGGTGAAAGAGCTCCAGCGGCAGGGAGGGAAATGGCTCCCAGGAGGAAAAAATGTGACCAGCCAACTTCTGAATGGAGCTCCCAGGGAGTATGTGCACCATTCTACACTCAAGCCCCTGGCACAGGTACAAGCCTGTAGTTAGGTTGAAGCAAGATGGAAACTTCACCCTTTTATATGGCCCAGTTCTGATTTTCACTGAGGTCAGACTGTGTTCCCTCTGATTTCAAAGGGAGTTAGTTTTATAAGTACTCCAGCCTGCCTTTAAGGAAGCAGAAGTGATGTCTGAGCACCTGAAGAGGTCTTGCCATACTTTTATTATCCAGAGAAGACAAACTTCCTACTTCCATGGGCATAAGAAGAATGTTAAATCACTGCTGCTGCTAACGATGGTTAGACTGAAAGTCATGGGTGAAGACACAGCTAAAATTAAATTACAATTTCATTGTGATGACTCTTCGAACAGCAGCTATTGGGGCTATGCCCTTCTCATTCCAACAGATGGAGACAGAGACCTCTGGGTTTAACTGTCACGTCTCAATCTCAGAATCTACAAATTTAGATATTGCCATGGTTTATCCATGCACATTCATAAAAGCTCCAGACTACCATGTAAATTCCTAGCAGAGGGACATCAACAATAAGAGAATCAGGTTAGTCCACAGGGCTATGTCTAGAAACAAAATGGAGAAATAAACTGACTAATATATACCTATTTTCCCCTTTCCTACACCAGATTGCATCCAGTCATGGTCAAAAAAAGCAGTGCTAGGAATGAAAAGCAACATATTTGCTTAAACTGTATTTAACCAACTTAAGTAATAATACTATCTTGAGTTCTGGGGAACTGACTGTTGGAGGAAAAAATCTCAGGACAAACATCTATTTAATGTACTTTGAAGTTTTTGATGCTCTTTGTGCTTCGGAAGTGCTGACCACACAAATGAAGCCAGTGAGGACTCTGAGGTGCTCAGTACTTCAGAAGAGCATGTCATGCCTGCAGAATTTGCTGAGTTTCCAACATTAACCTTGGGAAGTTAGACAGCAAACTATGGAAGTGTTCCAGTAGATCCTGCTGGCATTGACTTCTAATGGACTCCAAGGAGACTGTCCTTCTCAGCAATGCAGAACTCAGAAGAAACTGTTTTTTCTAGGTCATGTAAGGTTATTGAACTCAAGATGTCCTTCAAAATACATTTGTCTGATTTATTTCTTTAATTCAGTCCTCTCTGCTTTTTCTGGGAATACATAGTGAATGTAATATCATTTGAACCATGACATCTCCTCATCCTAAAGTCATCTGTCTAAACTTTTTCTGAGGAGTTGCAGTTCACTGTTATTTCGATGCACTACATTTTATTTCCCCAATATGATCTTTATGCTTCCAGCTCGTGACATTCACTGAAGTAGTTGGCACTCTTTCCGCCCTCTGAACTCAAGTGTTTCACCTTCAGGAAACGTCTCAGCTCCTCTGGCCAGCAGGATAAGAAACCTGAGTTGATTTCTGTACTTGATTTTACTGAAACAGTGCACAGCACTGCCAAGTTTCTAGGCTGACCATTTGAATGTCAAATCTAGCACTACATACTTCTGACCTAGGCAACAACCCATAACGGAAGCAAACAATAGAGACAGTTCTCCTTTGATTTATATATAACTTTATCTTCTGAGCTTTTGTTGGATTTCATTTGAAAAACTAAATAGTCAAAATCTGTGTTTTGGTTACGTTTGCTTTGTTGTCTTTTTTTTTTTTTTTTTAAGGTGGGAAGATTCTACTTTAAAACCATTTGTCTTGAAGATAAAAAGCAAAACTTACAGGTGTTTACCATGCAACAGCTTGCAAAACAAAACAGTAAATTCAGTGTCTAAATCTGCTCCAAAGTGTCCAAATCTTCTAACACTCTGTCACGGGTTGCCCAAGCCGGTCTCAACTGTCCCTGCCTTACTTTGTCCTGACTCTTCTCTTTCACTCCACCCTGAACTACTAAAATCGCCTTTGAATTTCTCCAGTGGTTTCCTGTTATTACTGCAAGCTCAAAAAACTTTTTCCTCGGTTATAATACTCTGTATGTTTTCCGCACCATCTTCATCTTTACTCCCCTACCACTGTCCCCGTTATTTTTTTCTCAGTTTTGCATCTTTCCCCATACCCAGAACAGCTTCTCGCTTCTCTTCAGCCAACTTTTCCTCCTAGCTTCATCAGTAGGTCTATTTATCCAAGACCATTTTTTTTTTTTTTTTAACTTTTCACGCTTTATTCATTAGCCACCAATATTCTAATCCTCCCCTAAACTATTTCTCTATGGAGTGATCTTGCCTCTCTACATTAACTTCTAAACTCTTCAACACAAGAATCATATCTTGGTATTTATTTCTTGAGCAAAATTTCAACATAAATAACAAAGAAAAGGTAGGAACAAATAACACAAATTCCCCAGGAGTTTCTTGGACATAAATATATTGAACCCAAGCTTGAATTCAGTTTTATATGAGAGCAAACAAGAAGCTACAAAGGAAAAAAATAGAAGCTACTTCATGAAGGCAATCACTATTGCAGTTACACAGCTACAAGAAGAAATTGTGTATGGAAGAAGTTTTATTGTCATCAACAAATCAAAGATGTGCATTTTGTGTACTTATTACTTGGCATAACCGTGCTGTGGCTCTGTGCTGAGGTGGAAATGGCACAGCTCTAGCTTGGCTCATGCAACAGCCACCTCCTGAACAAGTGATTGCTGCCACCCTGGAAGCTGACCATATTACTGAGAAAAGAAAACACGTATATTAACAGTTTCATTGTAAAACTAGGTCCTTATTTCCAATTTCTAATGCTAAGGTCTTGTTTTTCATTCGGCAAATGTTATCCAGTGTAATGCTCATTTTTTATGGAGTGACCATAGAAAGCCAAAGAAATGGAAATCAGCCTGAACAAGATTTGTTGCTGTCATGCAGCAGTAGTCTGTCTGGAAGCTCATTTTCTCTTTCTCCAGCAACTTGTTAACCAAACTAGGATTCCACTAGCACATCTTGCTTCTGAAGGCACAGATGAAAAATGAAGCTTGCAGAGGTTTATACAGGTAAACACTGCATTTCACTAGGAACAGCTGTAGCTCCTCTAAACCTCCACTTGCTCTACCACAATCAATGGAGTAAGTTCACCATGGCTGAGGCTTTGCCTTCAAAGTCTATATGACTGGGCAAATCATTTGCCTTACAGCTGTACCATCCAAAACCAACATAAACTGACAAAGGGACAGATCAAAAAGGAAAACATTCATAGCCTAGACTAAAAGAGCACAAGGAACCCACTGCTAAACAGAACTAACACAGACTGTGCATAGCAAAGTTGTAAAATGCGCCAGATAATAAGCATGATACAGCATGCCGAAGGACTGGCTGCAACTCATAAATAGATTGTCATGTGCTGACTTCAAAACCCCTCTAGAAGAATGAATCATAACAGGTTCCATGCAATTATTCATGTACAGAGATTACAGCAATATTAAGCTTTCACAAACCCTTTGAAAATATCTGGAAAACAAGTGAGGCAATATTTCAGTAAGGCTATAAAGTAAGTGTGGAACCAGTAAGTAATATCAAGCTGTCACACAAGCAGAGTAAAGCCTCTGAAAATATGCTCACAGATGACTTCCTGAAAAGACAAGAGATCAAAACCAGCACTTTGTATTAAACAGATAGCAAATTGTACACGTCAGGAAAGCAGATGTCCGAATTCACCTTTTTTTTTTTTCTAGCCATAAAATACAACACTGTTCCTGCAGAGGAAAGAATGCATCTCCAGATTGAAGCACTGTTAGAAATCTCTAGAGGCCAAATGCTGCATGTTGAGGCCAGGGAGATCAAAGCAGATCCTCCATCCCTCGCTTGGTCACTCAGCAGAATGCCAGCACTGGCTTCTTGACAAACCTCAGAATGACAGCGAAATATAGGTAAAATCTGCAATACTGCATCGAAACGCACACACTCTCCAATGCAGAACACCCTCTAACATCAGAACCCTCACAACACATGGCAGGTCCTGAGCACGGCCAGGACCAGGGGGCTCAGTTCTGGGCCCCACTCCATGCCCTGCTGCACAGATGGGCCCACAAGCCTTGGGGAACAGACTCTACACATACTTAGATATCCCTTGTAACACAGGGCACACACCACCCCGACAGCTAAATGAGCACGGAGCAAAGCACTTTGGGTTTGTTGCACACTAAAAATTAAGTTTAAAACCTAAGCAAAAGAGTAATCAGGGAACAGAGGGAGCCAGGGTTCAAGTTCTTGTCTACCACAGTGTGCGTGACCCGGCCAAGATGTTTATCCCCATGTGCCAGAGCAGTGGCTCCGTGGGTGGCGCTGACAAGAAATACATTACATACTGGCATATTTGTACATACAGAAACTACTTGGACACAATAACTCTGGGAGCAGTGAGCGACAAAGTGATACATGCATTAATCTTGACAGCAAGCATTAACACAAGCGTAAGCAAAGGAAAGTATTAGGGGACACAAGAGCTGCGATGATTTCCTTCAGCTAATCACAAGGTCTGAGAACTGAAGGCATTTCCCTGTGAATGTAAGCTTTGCATTTCTGCGAGGGCTTCCAGCTGCCCGCAGGACCAGCTGCTGCCGCCGGGTACTCGGTGGAGGAAAACAGCGGGTGAGTAACTTCTGCGCCTCGCACCACAGCTAAAGCCGGGATTTTTGTTGTGGAAATGCATACTGTGGTGCTAACAAAAATATCAAGGAAAATATCCTTTGCATCTTTGCTCTTCAGCCAAAGGAACATGATGTTAAATTCTGTGCAAATATAGCACAAACCACAGTGCTTTGTGCGTGTTCTTGAACTGTTTCAAGAAGCCCAAGAGATATCACACATTATCCCATGATTCAAAGCTTTAACCTTGAGAGAAAATACACAAAACAGCTTCAGAGTTTTTCCAACTCGATACAGCATTGTAAATACTATAACAGTTATTTGATAAACACAATAGAAGGGCCTTTAAAGTGAATACATCTCATTTGCCATGTTTATAGTAAATTACTCAGTAAAAACTGTTTTAAAATGCAAAACATCATTAACTAAGCCAATATTTTTACTGTATCTACTCCTCCGTGTTGTCTCATTTTGTTTGCTTTAAGAGGAATTCAGCCACATCTCCATTTTAAGAAGCACATTACTTTTACTTACTAAACAAGCAACTCACATATTCTACATCTAAATAAACTTGTTTTAGATCATCTTTGAGGAATACAAAGAATATTTCAAATTAAATACATTCATCCCAAGTACCTAAAATACATCTAAGAGCTAACTGGCACAGTGGAAGGTCTCCAGTAACACAAAGGAAGGGGGACGTATTTCAAAGTCCTCCCACTGTGTTCATGCAACCTGCACTGGAAGATATGAATTTATGTGATGTAGGAAACAATCCGTAGAACTTAACCTCTTAATGTAGTTTAGATGGCATGTAGCAGATCAGATTTAGTGACAAAGCTTCCCGCGTCAAACTATGTTGCGATGCCTTGAGACACCTGCCAATAGAGCACTGGAATATTTTCAGTCACAGTGAATAATTTTTACAAAGTCTTAAAATTAGAATGGTCAAATATCATCCCTCTTTTTATATCACTTTCTAATGCACTCTAATTGGGCAGAAAACATATCTGATTCTTCAGGAATATTAAGGAATTTAAATTTTCGTCAATTTTCATTTCATGATCACTCATTCTGGGTAGAAGCAGTAAAATACCAAATTCTCTCTTCCTGCCTCACTCTGCAAATTAACCTTCTAAAGAATTACAGAGGTTGTGGCAAAGACACAACCATCACACTTTCTAACAGAAAAAAGAAGAAAAGAAGAAAGAAAATTAACACACTGGTAGTCTGAAATCATCATTGCCATCTTCCTCCTACAGCACTGTGAATTCCATGGGATTGCTGACACGGAAAAATGTGTTTGTAAATTTTTAGACATCTCTTATTAGAACCATAGAATCACCAAGGTTGGAAAAGACCTACAAGATCATCCAGTCCAATCATCTACCTATCAACAATAGTTCTCACTAGACCATGTCCCTCAATACAGTGTCTAAATGTTTCTTGAACACCTCCAGAGCCGGTGACTCCACCACCTCCCTGGGCAGCCCATTCCAGCACCTGACCACTCTTTCACAAAAGTAGTATTTCCTAATGTCCAGCCTGAATCTCCCCTGGCACAACTCGAGGCCATTCCCCCTCGTCCTGTCACTAGTTACAAGAGAGAAGAGGCTGACCCCCAGCTCACTAGAACCTCCCTTCAGGTAGTTATAGAGAGTGATAAGGTCTCCCCTGAGCCTCCTCTTCTCCAGACTGAACAATCCCAGCTCCCTCAGCTGCTCCTCATTAGGCCTGTGCTCCAGACCCCTCACCAGCTTTAGCTGCCCTTCTCTGAACGCACTCCATGGCCTCAATGTCTTTCTTGCAGTGAGGGGCCCCAAACTGGAAACAGCACTCAAAGTGCAGCCTCACCAGTGCTGAGTACAGAGGGACAATTACTTCCCTACTCCTACTGGCAACACTATTTCTGATACAAGCCAGGATGCCATTGGCCTTCTTGGCCACACTACTGGCTCATGTTCAGCCAAGCATTGACCAATACCCCCAGGTCCACCTCCTCTACACAGTCTTCCAGCCACTCTGCCCCAAGCCTGTAGCGTTGCCTGGGGTTGTTGTGACCAAAGTGCAGGACCCGGCACTTGGTCTTGTTGAACCTCATCCCACTGGCTTCAGCCCAGAGATCCAGCCTGTCTACATCCCTCTGTAGGGCCTTGCTACCCCCAGGCAGATCAACACTTCCTGCCAACTTTATGTCATCTGCAAACTTACTGAGTGTGCCCTCATCCAGGTCATCAATAACAATATTGAAGAGGACAGGCCCCAGCACCAACCCCTGGGGAACACCACTTGTGACTGGTCGCCAGCTGGATTTAACTCCATTCACCACCACTCTCTGGGCCAGGCCCTCCAGCCAGCTCCTTATCCAGCAAAGAGTGTACCTGTCCAAGCCATGGGCTGCCAACTTCTCCAGGGGGAATACTGTGGGAGACAGTGTGGAAGGCTTTGCTGAAGTCTAGGTAGATCACATCAACAGCCCTTCCCTCATCCATCAGGAGGGTCACTCGATCATAAAAGGAGATCATAGAATCATAGAATGATTCAGTGAAGAGATCAGGTTGGTCTGACCTGCCCTTCATGAACCCATGCTGGCTGGGCCTGATCCCCCGGTTGTCCCACACATGCCATGTCATCTCCCTCGAGACAATCTGCTCCATAACCTTCCCTGGCACTGAGGTCAGGCTGACAGGCCTGTAGTTCCCCAGATTCTCCTTATTCTTGTTAAACATTGAAAACTAAGCTAGTTTAAAGCTCTTCATCTGCTGGGATACCTGGTAGTCAAAATATGCTAATGTAACAGTAACTTTGAAGAAATTCTTACACCTGCAACGTTTTTGTGTACACTGAATAAACAGGTACACATGAAGAGATGCTGGTGACCTCCAGCCTTTCCTCCAAGCCCAAAGCACAGCCAGCAGGAAATCCCAGCCCACTGAGCCATGTCCAGCCTGGGGCAGGAGCAAACATTCATCCTGTGCAGATCTGCACCAGATAAGAGATTCTGCTCCATGAGATACAGACCCCTCCTTGGCAAGGAAGAAGAGCTGCCTACAATTTTTTTTCCTCCTGCAGCATCAGTCTCCCGCAGCAGTTACATTCCAGCAGCAGAAGGGAACTGCCAACAAGCGTGTCAGCACGCTGCTGAGTTCCAGACAGAGGTTTGCTGGTGCTAGTCTCAGCCACGGAAATTATTCCACAGGAAAGAACATCACCATGGGTCTCACCTCAGTCAAAACTAAACAGGCTAAACATTTCTACCTTCCTTCACTTTCCACATGAACGCACAGCTATCAGGCAACTTCCTCCATAACCTGGGAAAGAAGAACATATGTTTGAAGTATCTGGGAGGTACACAGACATTACCTGGATGGCAAATGCCAGAAAGAAATGGGCGGTGCTGGTCAGCCTCGCCAGAGAGAAGGGCTCCAGTAATGCAGCAGAAGCAAGAATACCTTCAGCTCAGTGCAATATGGACAAAGTCTGCATAAATACCCAACATTTCAGAGCAACCCAGACATTGCAGAACCACTACTGTGTTCATTTCCTCCTACAAGTATTAATAATTTACGAGCTTTTTTTTTTTTTTTTTTAAAGCAGCACTGGAGCTGCATCACTGCATGCCAAGCAAATGCTAGGTATTCATACAGCTCCTTATTTTCCTCTGTCTCTGAGCTCAATCCTGTGTTCCAGCACCACCAGCCTTCTGTAAATCCCTGAAGAAAGCTAGTCAGAATGAAATCCAAGATTTTATTAAGCTACAGAAGAAAATAAATTACGCTGAAGCTTATGTGAACATTTAGAAACCTTTCCAAACACAAGGATAAATGTGCAGCTCTCGTGATGAGATACAGGAAAAAACAATTCCATTAAAGGGCCACTTATGCACAGAAAGAACATTGAGAAAGTGATGAGGAAAAGAAAAGGCTGGGGGGGAAAATAATGTGGGGCCCTACACACTGCCTTGCCAGTCCACCAGGGACAGAACAGAGCTGTGCTGCAGAGAGCACCTTTGGCACAAATGGAAAGGTTTCTCTCTCTCAGCTCCAAGCTATCTCCTTCTGGGTTGCACAGCTGACTCAACCTCCAGGCCCAAATCACAACCAGATGCAGAGCTGCTTTCTCAGCCTGCACACAAGTCTCACTACCTCCGTTGCTCTGAGCAACCCAGGAGTGTTTAAAAAAAAATCCTGCTGGAAGGATAAATTCATCACCTCACTGATCATCTAAACAACTTTCTCACATGAGGCTACTAAAAAAAAAAAACAAAAAAAAAACGTGAAGGATCATTTTGCACCTCAGGCTGTAATACAAAAGGTGGGAGGGAAAGCACAGTGAAGGGAAATGGAGTAAAACAATTTGTGTTGTGTGAAGGGCATGCCAGAGGGACAAGTTACATCTTTAACAGACAAAATCACCTGGCAGCACTGCAGGGCAGCACACAGTGACCGCTGCAGGGCTTTCCCTTGTCAGGGATTCTCACCTGCTCCCTGACGCCATGGTCATCCACACAAGACTGTAGGGCTGGAATTGTAATGCTGATACCTACACATGCTCAACATGCCTGTTCTTACATTTTAGCTTCATAAGGATGCTGACCTACCACTCCAGTTTTTATGTTATCACAAGCACACTTACTGTTAAGCAACATTTCAAACAGCATTGTATTTACCTAATGACAGTAAAAGGAAAAGTGATTAATAAACCATTTCCAATTTGAATCTTGGTTTTTATTCTATTCATAGATCATGAACATATTGAATGGGCCACCACATACTGGAAGAAGCTGCTGCAATGATTATTACTGGGGACCAATAAATGGACAAACTCAGGCTATTCACCTGCAGCACTGCATAGATTTTTTAATCCAGTCAGGGCCACAGCTGCTGACCTCCTGCCCCAGAGCCGTGAGCAGCCCCAGCCCGGCCCAGGGCCCCAGTGCTCACAGCAGAACAAGTCATGCAGTGGTGCCAGCCCAGCTCCCCAAGCTCTGCACTGTGCTCCCTCTCTCACCCTGGGAGGCATCGCACCCCCTGTGATTAGAGCCGTGAGACCTACTGGATGACTTCTTAGTCCTGGCGTTCCCCCACCACTGCTTTAGAAGGAATCCTAATTTTACCCATGATCAGATCAGTAAGATTAGGATTCTGTAACGTGGGCAGGAACCGGCTCTCACAGCCCATTGCGCAAACAGTCACGGCCCTCCAAATGGCACCAGGAGCCACACGCACCCAGTGCTCTGCTCGCTGCTAGCTCCTGCTGACATCTGGTGTGTGCAATGCTGGGAGCCCTGCACAAAGCTTCTTCAGTGCAGACAATGGTTAAAAGCCTCAGCAGCGGAGAGATTCCTCCAAACAAATTCTTTCCTGTTGTGAGATTATTTTTTTTCCTTAGCAAACATCAGAACTATCTCATCTGCAAATACATGTACAAGTCTCCAGAGGAAAGCTTGAACTTATCCTTAAATTACTGAAAGTTTATTATTATTTTCTCATGGAAAAAGTCACGGATGTCTTGTAATCCCACACGTTCCCATCTTCTAAAGTTGAATGCATCCTGACCCAGAGAAAAGCTTAGGAGACCACTAAAATAGGAGGTAAAAGACAGTTCTGAAGATGTTCTTTCCTTCCAGACTTTAATGTTATGACTCACAACTGGGTGCTGGAGGGCCCCCAAGAGAAATAAGAAATCAGTATGTTCAACTGATAAACCTTTTAGAGCAGTAATGGGATGCTTTTGTGCTTTGTACAGTGACACAACTACTCTGCATGAGAGCTACCCCGTCCCAAAATCTTGGTAGTCTGGGAGGCTGATCATCACAGCACCTCTGTATTTTGGAGTCAAAATACCTCCACAATTGTAGGAGATGGAAAAGCAAAAAGGGAGAGGTTCGAAGGCTAGCAGCCTGCCAAAAAAAAAAAAAATTAAATCATGATTTTTGTCTGTTCTGTGAAGTGTCTTCTGTATTTTCTTAGGGCCTTATCCAAAACCCATTAAAACCAACGGGCATCCCTCCAGGTCCAGTCTTTACACACTGTATACAGTTTTATCATTAACTTCATTACATTCTTCTAACATCTGTGAGCAAACTATCTGTGAGAAGGTCTCGTGCGTAAAATAGACCCACAGGAGTTTTGCCAGGAAACTTCCAAGTTTTTTCCTGACTTCTATACATCATCCACTGCCCTGGTTGGGAAAGCTATGAAAGATTTTTGTTTTCTGTATTTTAAAATGACTTGAGAGAGAAATTACCAAAAAAAAAAAAAGATTGATAGGATACTACATATTCTGTACTGGGGTGCCAAATGGTTCACTAACCTTGCCATAAAGCTGTTCACGAATCCCATCGGCTGCACTGGTATCCTACAGCAGAAGGTGCCACAAGCCACTTCATAAACCAAGTCCCTACAGGGAGCAGACAAAGACACACAAGAAAGAGGGCTCTTGTCCAAGGACATCCTCCTCTTGGAGCTATTCACTGACCCAGGTACAAGCCTGAATACCGCACAACGATAAACAAATTCATCCTGTCCATTAATGTTAAGAAAATGCATGTTTGAATTGCTTTGGAAACACACAGCAGACCCACATAAGGTGCTTTTTTTTTTTTTTTTTTTTTTTTTTTTTTTTTTAATCTCTGCCTGAAGAGACAGAATAGAAGAATAGAATAACCGAATACTGGGCTATCACCAAACATGTCCAGGTTCAAGTGCAGTTCTAGGAATACAGAGACAAACTTCATTACTGCAGCTGGCTTGGGTTCGCTGTTGTTAGAGGGAAGTCTACCTAGAAGCTTGGAATTAGCATCAGAGGTTATGGGTGCTATGTAGGTGAGATCTTATCTCAGCAATATTACATCTTGTGGAAAATATGTAAATATATCAGGTTACCTGTGCATACAAAAACATTTCACAATTACACTAGATATTTAGACAGTTGATGCCTCATATAACAGACACAAGCTCTTAAAACTGCATGAAACAAGACTGGCTTTTTTTTTTTTTGCCAAATTAGCTGGTAAACTAACTCAACAAGCCTTATCTTGCTCTTATCAGCCCACCTGTCTCTGCCCCTTTAATCTAAGACTTAAAAGAGGAAATGAGTACTTAACTGATAGTGCTTCTTCAAAGGAAATATTTGCTTCAGTTACCTTGCATTTTTAATGAGATTGTTTAGTCACAACTTGGCATCAGTTCATAGTAAGCACCCTGTCAAAGCTTTCAGGTTTTCAAAGCACATGAAGTAGTTTGAACCAGCAACAGTGGAACTGTTCCTGGTTGACATTTAATTATGGAGATGTTTACCTCCCTTCCTTGGTCAGGGCAGGCAGAATTAGCAGGGGAAAGCTAATCCTCTAATTCCAATCCCCGTGCAATTTTGTGGGGCCCACTTCCAGAAAATTCTCTGCAATTCAGATTGAGCTGAGGGATGAAATGCACAACCAGCTGCAAAATACTCAGGTTTAAAGTGAGGGTTGGGGCTGCTGAAGTGCTGTCAGGACACTGATGACCCCTAATTCAGTATTACATCACTCCACTGAAAACAATGATACTACATCTCCATGGCTGGGTGGCCTCTTTTGTTGAAGGGAAGGATAAAAGATGTTATATTTTTATTGGCTCTTTGTTTTCTAGTAGACCATTGATAAAATATTTTACATTGTATGGCTCTGTCTCAGCACACAGTATATGCATTTTTGACAGACAGAACTTCTATCACATATAAATGTCCTGTGAACACTCGACCACTTAAAACAAAAGCTCAGCTCCCAGCACCACCTCAAACCCACTCACAGCACACTAGGTAAGGAAGTGACCTGCAGCTAAGATGAAAAGCCTTTATGAATATTTTACAGCAGTACGCGGGTTCAAAATATATGGTTTGATAAGGGCAATGGTAGAACTCATGGGAAGCCTTACTGCATGACAAAAGCACATGCCTGACTTTACAACTTGCTGCTGAAGGGACAAAAGCTACATCAGCAGCTTGAAAGGGAACACTTCCCAGTACAGTATATTTTCATCTTTTTTTGTTCTTCCCCCACCTCCATTCTGTTCTCTTTTTCACTTCCAAAATAATGAAAATGTTTGGGACAACACTGAAGCTGTCACTAAAAACTGAAGAAAAAAGGAGTGCCTAATTGGACAAAGCCAAGCCCAGCTCCGCAGAGCGTCCTGTCAATATCCACTGCTGCGGCACAAACTCACCCGCCATCTCATTCATACAACCTCCTACCCATGGGAAGTTGCTGTGAGGCTTGTGTCTGGATTGCCCCTTGTCAGCAGCAGAAAGCTTTCAATGCTAGATGCCACCTTCGTGGTTTTACTCCTTGTCCAACGCAGCTGCAGTGGGAAAGAGGAGAAGTAGAAAGAAGAGCGACATCCAGGGAGTGACATTTCTCACCAGCTCGGATCTATACCTCTGCCGTGGTGCCGCTGTCTGGAAGGACAGCAAACAGGACACCAACCAGAATTACAAAGTGTGGAAGGAATGAGGAAGGACAATCACCGCAGCAGGATGCTGGGCACCCCTTTGGGAGCAGCTGGAGATGCAGCTACACAGCACCCACCAAAAAGTGGTTGGACATGCGCAAAATAAGGCACTTGACAAGAAGAGGCTTCTCAGACTCAAAATAGATTTGACCTTAGGATTCATTTCCAAACGCTCAGAACAAATGAAGTCATCATATATAAATTCTTCTGCCTTGTGACTGCCTGTTGAACTCCATCCTGCTGCTACATTTCCGAGCATCCCAACAAACATTTTGCCTTCCTCAACCTAAAGACTCCTGCTGAAAGACACACTGTAAGCTACCTTCAGCAATAGCTGAAAGATTACATTTCTGATGTTTTAGCCAGGTGTCCCATACTGGAAGAAAGCAGAGCTATATTTTGATTTAAAACAAACAAACAAATCTATCTAACTTTAGTATGTAGCTTCTGTGGCAAAAAGAAACAGGCAGCTCAGAGTCAGCCCAGCCTGTTACTCCAGAGCAGTATTTAACAATGTACTTCCTGCACTCACTGAATGGATTCATTCATCTGAACAGGCTGTGGATCGAGCTATGTTTAAGAGAGAACTGCTAAAGGAGCTTTCAAATATAAAACGAGTGCACAGGTAGAAAGCAATTCCCACATGGGTCAGGGCACTTTTGCTAGCAAGTCACAGCTACGGCAGCATTAAACTCTTCCAATCTCCTCCAATTTGTTGGAGGTTGGCTAGCCACGTAACTGCATCTTAATCAGCAAAAACAGGATTTCAAATTCCTACTGTTGTATCTTTTTTTTTTAATCTTGGTTTTAAGGCTGACCAAAATCAAGTCTTACTTTCCATCTTACCATTTACAGTAGAAAGCAAAGGTGAGTAGCTTTGGGTCTCAGTTCATCATGTCTTCTTCTAATTGCATGGATTTAAAAGTAATCATGTGCTGGCAATACTAGAGATACCAGAAAAAAAAAAAATAACAGCAAGCACAATGAGGTACAGAAAACATTTTGCACTGATTTATAAATTTAGGCTTGGATTTCCAAAATGTTCAGCAGTAATTGTAACACTGTTAACCTCCAAAGCCAGCTTTGACATGGGCTGTGTGCAGCCTAGGGAGGATCTCAGCCTTATGTTACATTCTGACAGTAACTGAAGCAGAACTCCTTCAGGGAAACTGAAGTACTTCATTTTGAGGCGGATGCCAAAGCAATTCCAGCACATATGTCCATAAAGGAGGAGTTAAGATTTCCCAGGGCAGCCAACCAGTCCAGCTGCCCCTTGCTTACCTTTTATTCACTGCTGTGCTGTGCTGGAGCCTAAGGACTCCAACCACACACCAGAGCTCATTCTGCGAGGCACTGTACAAACAGTGAGAAAAGCCTTTAGCCTGAGGAGGTCACAATCTGATCTTTAGTTAGTAAAATTACTCAGCCAAAGGCACTGCTGTGTAATCCTCCTTGACCAAAATCTCACCTTCTATCTCACTATAACAGCGCTACCTTTGCAGCAACCATAATAACAGAGCTCTGAATTATCTGAAAAAAAATAAATCAAGAGAAAATGAAAGCCTTGCCAAGTCACCCATCAACACAAATTCGTATCCATAAGCACAAAAAGAGAGTCCTGACAAAGCACTTCACAGACCAGTCTTTGCAAAATCCTGTTCTGTAGCTGTCCTTGGGCTACTCATTTATTTGAAATGCAAATAACTCAGCATCGATCAGCATGATAAAGAGCAAGAGGCAGGAGGCTTTACATGGGACAAGTTCTTGGTGACGTTCTAAAGAATGACATATCTCAATGGCTATAATTCTTCCAAAGACTGTTCACATTAAATCATTCAGCCATTAGGTTTCTGCAGTGCTGTTGCATTTCTAGTAACAGACTCAGGAGCAAGCCAAGTCTACTTCAACCCACCCACCTGTCAGAACTTCTTGCCACTGTCGAGGCATATTTGAACTTCCTTGAAAAAATACTTTTCTCATTGGATAATTCATCTCTTCAGCTTATAAAATCGGTTTCATCTTTCAAACAGAACACTTCTTTATCTCTGAAGAGTTTATTCTGCTGTTTTCCCATGCAAGCAGATTTAAAACTAAAATAAAAAGCAGCCGTGCTTCCTAAAGTTTTGATCTGTTTTGAAATGAATCTCCATAGCTGCCAGTCCACGAGAGGAAGAAAAGGCGACACGTGGCAAATATTTAAAAACAGCATGTGTGCTCTGCAGCCTTAAAGATGGAGAGTTTGGGGTCTTTCCTCAACCCAAGCTAGGACAGAAATGTTCTGATTTTTTTCTTTTAGCAGCTGCCAAATCCTTGGCTCATTATTTTTCATGTGAGGTATATATACATATTAGGTACACTCCAATTTTCTCTCTCCTTTCTATTCACTTTGTCTAGATTTTCTTTTTCTGTGCTTACTTTCCTGTTTTCATTTTCTTTCCCACCAAACCCTTCCCACCTTTCATGCTTGGCCTGTTCAGAGCACTGGGAGATTCGAGCACCTTCCAGAGGGAAGAGGTGATGGTGCTGCCGGGGCTCAGAGTGCCATCCCCAAACCTGAGCTGATGGCGCGTGAAGCACTGACTTCAGACTTTCACAGCTTCCCCTCACACTGGTCAGCCTCCTGCAAGCTGAAATCTGCATCTATTAGGGTTGTATAGACTGAAAAACCTCAAACATTTTCTGTGGGACAGAGCCCTAAGTAAGAGTTCTATTCACCTGAAATGTGATGCCATGGGCTCCCACAGCCTAGCATGTAGGCAGACTATACTTGATAAACGTCTGTTTATCATAACTGCAGAAGTCAACTCTGCTTTTCCAGCCTTTCCCTCCCTCATATTTAAAAGAGACAGGCCTTTCAAACATTTTTTTTTTTCTTGTTTAAGTGCTAGCAACCAAACTCTATGTGGAAGTATTCCATCCTTTCCCATTAAATTAGGCTGCACTAAATCAACATTCTTCTGTAGAGGTGGTACATGACTGACAATGACTTGAGAACAGCTTAGTTACAATTTAGTTACACACTGATACGCAGCTGGTAAGGAAAATCCACTTGGCTACTGAAAAACAGCCACCCCTACTAACGGGAGAGGAAGCCCCAAAATACAAAGTTGCAAATTCAACAGGGGAATGCAATCAGATCATATTCCAACCAAAATTCTTAACCTAATTAGAAGTCCATCTTTATGAGGCTTCAAATCCTCTGTGAATCAGGACTGGGTTACCAAACTACTGCTTTTATCGCTTTGACTCTTCTGACAAAGATTTATTTTCAGTATAAAACATTGGCTGCACTCAATTCGCTATCACACCCTGCACAGAAACAGTCATCCTCTGTTTACAGAGGCACAGAAGTCTTCAGCACCATCCTTTTCCATCTCAGCAGTTCGGAGGGGCACAGAGGCAAAGCCCGTCTCAGCCCTGGGGCAGAGAGCAAAACCTTCATGTACCCCCTTCTAACCCACTCCCACCATCTTGCTGCACCTCTTGCTGACAAGCAATGCATTTCTTTTTAATATCTAAAGTAAGTTCATGTATTTTCTTTACTCTCTACTTATTCCAAAACATCCAAGGGTAAAAACACTACCGCTGAGCAAGAGGCAAACTCCTGGTTGTTTCAGAGCCTATTTGTTCAGTCAGAACCCCATACGGCTTTGTGCTGCTGTATCTCTCCCCATTTCCCAGGCAAGGAGCACATAGCCAGCAGCTCTACCTCCTGACTATGCCTTGGGCCCTGGCAAAGAGCAACTGACAGGAAAGACGTTCCACGTATTTATGATTAAAAGATAACCGATAACTAGGACCCAGATGTTGGTCACTGCTGGCCAGCACACAGTGAGATTATTATTCCATTTATAGAAAGGGATGCTGTCCTGCCTTTGCCAGCCAACCAAAAGGTCTCCATAAGATGCTCAAACACTCTGAAGAGAGGCATTCAAAACAAGGAGCAAAAAGGGAATGAGCTGTATTCGCTCCACAATTATTGCATTATATAAATCCAGTGTGGTCTGCACCAGACAGTATCACCACGCTTGCTTTGCCAGCGAGCACCGTGGGCTGCAGCGGGCTCTGCCCCGATGGAGGCAGGAGCTGCCATCACTCCCTGCTCCCGGCAGCCAGCGCCCAGGGCTGCTTCTAATTAGGGCAATGGGAGCACGCCCGAATTGCTGGAGCCAAATGAAGTCTGAAATGCTAATAAGGCTCTTCTCTCTCTGAGCTTGATTTAAAATACTAATAACAATAATAATAAAAAGGCCTTCCAATTTTGACTCTGCAGAACTCGATAGCCTTCTGATTCTCTGTGGTCCCAGCAAGGAGCAATCTAGCCGAAGGGCAGGCTGCCTTTTGGGGTGCTTTGGCTGGTGAGATTTTGGTCTGCAGGAAAGGGATGGGGTGAAAATAAGCAGGGCTGAAAAGCAGATGGTGTTCAAAGTACAGAATGTATAAAAATGAGTTCCCAAGCTGAGAATAGCCCGCAGCTCCAGCAAACATATTAAGACAATTCTAACTGCTCCCTATCTGGCATCTGACTGTAATAGTTTAATGACATCTTAATAAACTGTTAGTTTAATAAATCCAGTTCCATTTGCTACCAGTTAGCGACACATTTTGACAAAAGGAGTCCACAGTCCCATAAAGGAGAACAGGCTAGAAATACTTGGAGAAGGCACAGCGATTACTACAAATTAACGTCTGTACGATTTATAGCTGGATACTGAGTGCTCAGATTCCACACACCAATAATTTTATTTTTTTTCAGCTGTGGACAGGAAAATGTATAAACTGTTAATCCATTATATGCAGCCATTTCCTTTGGGTATTTCTAAACAATGGAAAAACAGAACTTACTGAACTTTGAAAATAACTTTCTGCCTACCAACGTTTCAGTTTACTTTTAAGTATGATGCTTGCAACATCCGAATTGCTGTATCTGTGCATTTACATACAGAATGACCTTTATTTCTTATTGACTGCCATAAAAAGTAATAAAGTATGTTTCCTGGTAACATCACATTTTTATAATTAGATTGTGCGCATCATTCTCAAGCATTAGTGGAACTCAACACAAATGTGATTTTTTTTTCTTTTGCATTTTTTCCCTTTTCTGCAAGCAGCTTACTTCCTGAAATGTACAACATGCTGCAATTTCTCCCTTGATTAAATAATCTAATGTTAATTTTCTCCTCCCATTGTAAACACCGCTTGTTCCCACATAAAGTCAACATCATTTATAGGATAGAAAAATATTTACAGTCTCATAATTAAAACAAACAAACAAAACTAGTAAAGAGAGCTACCCATCAAGAAGAAATTCTCCCTCAAAGTTTTTCTTCCACAAAACCTCCCATTGGTTCTTCAGGCAAGCCCAGACCCCAGCTACAATGGTCGAGTTCCTGGTCCCAGGCTATGACAGATTCTCACAAGAAACATTTCCAGGGCTTTAAGGTGGGCCAAATAAGTCTGTTCTAATGGAACCACTCCTACAAACTGAGGAACTCTGGGCTGGGGATTTCACACACAACCAGGCACAAACACATGCCACCCCTGAGGCAGAGTCCCGAATGACAAATTGAAGTCAGTACTTGAAGCCTGACCAAATAACAATATAAAAAAGTAAGACGGCTCGCTAGCGTACTGGGTCAGGAAACATTTACAGCAAGAGACTCTACAAACCACGCCATAAAATAAATTCCTATAAAATTACATCTGCTTTGGCCTCGGTTAATTTAAAGCCATTTCAGTTGAACCCTACTGGTTGCAGCATCGCAAATTCTCTCTGGTCTTTACGCGGGGCAGGAAAGCAGGCTGGCTTAGATGAGCTGCACAAGAGCCCTACCAGGAAAACACTGGCTGCTGCCCCATCGCTCCCTCCATCGCCTCAGCGTGCTTCCCACGGACACGTGGCACTAAAGGAGTCTTCGCCCACAGAAAGCCATAAGCCAAGCAGTAGGGACTGTAAGTAAAGACTGCATGAAGAGAAGCAAGCACGTCATCCTTTGATTGCTTTAGTTTGAAAAGAATGCTGGCATAAGACGACAAAATTAATTACCCGTATCACTGTTCTACAACAGAGTGGAATATTCTGGTATCACAGAAATATATCAGAAATTATAATTTAAGAAATAAAGCTCACTCATAACTCATTTCCTACAGGCAGTATTTTCTGGATATCTCCCGTTGCTCCTTTTCACTAACACCACATTATATAACTCCTTTATTACTGCTTTTATTTAAGACTTCGAAAGCAAAGTTCTGGACGGCAATGCAGGCACGATTAGCTAATGCAATGGCAAACTGTTCCAGGATTCGACATTTCATTTCAGCTGTTTTTGCAAATTCACAGCTTTGCAGTTATCTGCACTTGAAGAATTACCATTTAAGAAATGATTTTTCATTTTCATATGAGAAAGATTAGGTAACATCACTTGTTTTAAAAGTCAGGATTTTTATTTTTATTTTTTTTTTAAAGTCAGAAACCTTATCCAGATATCCAAGTCATCAGAATTATTATTTTAATCGTGTCTTACCAGAAAGCTCTGAAGTCTCTAAAATAAACAGAATGGTTAAAAACTTCAGAAGGTAAAATTTAGTTTAAAAACCGATGCTGTAAAGAGCTTTGCTATTAAAAATTACAGTTTGGTTGTCTCCACAAGACTTGTGAGGGAGCGAACAAACACCACAAACTGCTATAAATTTCAGAGCTTTGTATATGAAGATGTTGCAGTTCCATTCTGAAAAATATTCTGTTAATATTAGAAAGAGGGAAATAAATAGTCTAAGATTTTGTTACAAAGCACCAGCAAGTCCTAAACTACATACACAACTGGAGAGCTGCAAAGTTTTTAGAAAGCCAGACATTTAAACCTCCGCTGAAAGTTCTCAAATCTCCCTTGCTGACAGTTCAGAAGACAAGTAAGAAAAAAGTTATGCCAGAATGCACTGTTTTAAGAAAGTAAGACGTTCAGTCGGTCCAATTCTTGCTAAGAAGCTGCGTGGCTTTGAGTAGAAGTATGTACAATTATACAACAGAAAGCATGCAACAAGAGATGGGGGAGATGACAGAAACATCCAGAAAAAAAAAAGCTTCAGAAATGTTCTACTCAGCCAGGTAGCACAAGCTTCTGTTTCTGATTTCACAGTCCTTAAAGAAGCATTCCTTCTTTCTTTTTTTTTTCCCCCCCCCCGAAGGAAAATAACACAGAGTCTAAGACTATACCTCTAACACAGATAAAAACAAAAAAATTCAAGTTGTCTCAGGGTTCTACTGAGATGCCAGAAGTTCAGCTACGTTTGTGCTCCTCCCAAAAACTTAATTTTTCCATCTCTAAATATAATTGTTGGTGCATGGAGTAAAATTACCATAGATTAAAATTACCCTATTCCTTATCAGCAAAGACAAATGCTATTTCTCAGGATAACGTTTATTTTTCAAATATAAAAAGTAGCTGCATGACAACTGTAGCCTGACTTCACCAACTGCTGAGTGCCTCCTTTGCAGCACAGAGCAGCTCCCACCAACGACTGAATGACGTCTGTCTGCTGAAGAAGACGACACATCCAAGTAGGCTCATTCCTGGCATCCCCCTCAAAGTATCTACTGATTTTGCTTGCAGAAGGAAAGGCCTGAGCACCAACTATTTCATGTTGCATCAGACAGTACTCACAAGTCTACCGGCACACTTCCACAGGCTAACTTGGAGTTCTCTGCAGCCAGTGTGCAATTCAGCACCTGCATGGTGACGTGGGCAGACCCAGAGCATGCCCAGCTCCTTCTCCCCACACATTCTCTCCTGGCTGTCCCACTTTGGGCTGCTCCTCCTTCCCCAGCCCATTCATGCGGCTGCTTTTCTAAAGGTTATCTGAATGCAGAGATTATCCAGGACATTTTTTTTTTCCAAATTTCCATTTTTTCCACGTATTTCCTTTTTAAAAACAGTTCATAATTTGCAGTGCACATTATATCCACAAAGATTTATTTCTTTTGTTTAAAAAATCCCTTCCTTAATAAGATGCATCAGCAAAAATAAAAAAAAAAGTATTCACAAATATGATAAAATGCTGATCAACCTTATTTAAGACATGAAAAAGTAGTATTTTATAAAAAATGATTTGATTTAAACCTTTCTAGTATTGAATGATCGGAAAAAATATTTAGGCATAGATTGACACCCTTTCAAAATCATTTTGCTTTAAGTTCATTTTGCTTTAAATCTCAGACCTGGTATAGAATAAAACTCTATTCTGCTTAGCTATTCTGCTTCAGCTTACCATTTCTTTCTCTGAGTATAATGATTTCAACACAAAATTTGGTTTATGTTGAGAGCAAGGTTTGAATGACTTTAAGACGAAACAAACTGCCTCACAGCCTTGCATAATCTTTTTTCCAACAAGTTAACTTTTTTCCTAAGCCAGCGTCTTACTAAACTAAACACACTGGCACTTTGCATCTCTTCTTTGTGTACGTAAGAACTTGACCCAACTTGATGCACTTAAAAATTGCTTTATTTTTCTTTGTGACATTTCTTTAAAAGTGATCTTTTTTCATGGCATGCCCTAAAATGCAAGTTTATTATCTAGAATATATGCCATATTTGCAAACTCTTTTGCTCCACTTGCTTTATGGAAAGGAAAAGAACCCTATTTTCCACAAGCGACTGTGGTTTTCATGTCACTGAAGGGCACATATCTTGGCTGCACACCACACCAACTGAGTCATCAGAAACTGGATTTGGCTGCAGAATGCCATTTTTTCGTTAGATCCATATGTGATTGACACAGCCCAACAATCTTGAGTCAAGGGCTCATGCTAATTAGCCTCATGCACAAACAAGAACACTCAACCCACAAAAGTTTATCCACTTTGCAAGGGCCAGAAAACAGCTTTTCATGTCCACAATGCTGACTTTATTATTATTTTTTACTACTAACTATTCCCTCTCTCTTTTTTTTTTTTTTCCAAATGGCTCAAGAGCCACGTTCATGTCCCTGGCTAGAAACACTATAGAAGCTTAATTTAACAAACTCATCTTCTTCTAATGCCTCGAACTTACCATCATTCGGCCCAGGAATTGCTCTCCATGGCAGCTAAAGCAGTAGGTGCCTGGCAGCCTTCCTCCCCTCTGCTGCCAACGGCCCTAGCTGACAGAACAGTTGAAAGTCTACCACAACTCATGAGCAGTACATGCCTAGAGCTACCTAAGACTGTACAGCAAAAACTGAAGATGTATCTATATTGTTCACTTTATTAATTTCTCTATATTTGAATAATACTGAAAGCATAGACGTGTCAGCTGAAAGGTTAATGCTGCATCAGAAGGAAGAGCTAAGGCATTTAGGATAGTTGTACATCGGTGTGGATCATCAGAACATTTATTCAGAAAATGTTATCTCCAAAATCAATATTGGGTACTCATGCTTTAATTCAGTATGCAAAAAAAATAAAAAATAAAAAAATAGGACCTTGATTAGAAGAGATGCATATAGCTATGCACATTAAAATGAGATTTTTTTTCACCATGGTAATTTATTTGAGCCCACAGAGCTTCGACAGGAGTAGTCTTCTGTAATGACTTAGGAAGAAGAGTAAGAGGGATCCCTTACTGCAGTTCCCAAATGCCTGGCTTCTGTCCGTTTTCCAAAGGAAGGGTATCAGTAAATTGAGTGTCACGAAGGAACAGTTTGCACAGAAGCACAAAGCAGTCTAAGCCACAAAATTGCACTGAACTCCCAGCTTTAGTTAAACTATGCCAGAAATATATGGGAATAAACAAACAGATTAGGGAAAGAAGGCAGAAGAAAGAAATAATCTTTGCTGTGCGGAACGGGGCAAATATAAACTGAAAGGGGCTCTGCGTGTAACCAACAGGGACTATAAAAGGAAGACTGTTTAGCGCAAAATCTGTTTCGTATAAGCTTCTCAAGAGAAAAATCACACTAGCCACCCCAAAACTTTACACCTGGCACACATTGGTGCAAGGAAGAGAAGGAAACAGATCCAAACCTCCCACTGAACCTGGACACTGGAGCCCTTTGAGTTGATAACTCCGCAAGAAAAATGAGCGGTGCCAAAAAGATCGCAGTAAATCATGTTACTGTGCCAAACTTAATGAAATTGCCATGCGGAGCCCAAGGAACTAAACACTTGCCATTGGTTAAGAGATCACTGTGGCAACACAGTCGCCTTGATTCACAGCTTGAGCCCATGAACCACAAGGGCCCCACAGAGGGGGAAACCTCAAACTGGCAGTGTCTAATTTGGTTTTGTTTATGTTCCTGTGTTCGCTATTGATCTGCTCAGGGCTTAGAATCAACAGCAAGGACTAACAACCTTCCCAGTACAAACTTCATAGGCAAAATAATCTCCGAATGATGCTTCCTGCCCCAAATGGGGAGAGACAGGCGGACCCTGCGGCCGGCAGCTGGGAAGCAGCTCCAGCACGGGCTCAGCATGGGGCTCCTCACAGCGAGCAGGGCTGCCTGCCGGACACGGTCCTCTTGCAGTAAGTGGAACGAGCACTGGCTGCAGAGGTAGGACATAAACTCCAGCAGGAGGTGACGCAGGTTCTTAGCGGAACCTGTATTGGGCAGAAGGAAGAGCAGAAGAAAAACAACAGCAGAAATAATCCTTTGGGAGCAGTTCAACCCTCAAGTGAATTTCTAATTAATGGGTACACTGACTCCAAAACAAGACATGGGTGTCTATCTTCTAACGAGGTTTGAGACTGAAGAGTTCAGGCACTCCACACGACAAATACCTGACTGCCACTGAAACATGCCCCACCAGAGGAGCCTCCATTGGTTTCTGAGGAGACCACAAAACACACAGCCATCTACATAGCAAGTCACAATCTTGCTCCCACCACAAATCAGTAGCATCTGATTTTTTTCCCCCTCTCACCTCGATCCCCTACCTGCTCTCCATCTATTACAGCCAAGGCACACTACATTTGGGCACTGGAACGGGCTCCCCAGGACAGTGGGCATTGCCCCAAGCCTGCAGAGTTCAAGAGGCATTTGGACGACACTCCCAAACATCGTGTTTGAATTTTGAGTGGTCATGTGTAGAGCCAGGAGTTGGACTCTATGATTCCTCTGAGCCCTTCCAACTCAGGTTATTCTGTGATGTTAGAAAAGTCCCGTTGCACTTGGTTAAAGGCGAAACAAATCAGTCAGGAAAGGCAAACCAAGGCACCACTTACTCATTTTCCATAAGATACTCATGGGACCACACTACAAGTGACCAAGCAGCAGGTCAGAAACTCTTTACTTTCTGAATAAGGATACCACAGATTTCAATGTTGTCAAGGTAATTTGCAGAATACAAGATAGGTTGCACAAGCTTTGCTCCTGCCTCGGGTGGCATACTCAATTCCCATACCTTCTGCAGCACCATAAGCAAATGAACAGCCAAGAGACATCTCTGACAGCAGTTGGACAAACCTAGCCACAACTCCCCTGAACAGAAGATCGAGGCAGTATCAATGGGGAATTCCATCATTCTTCTGTGGCAGCATCCCTTTCTACGATTGATGTGCTTTTTCTATATCTTCCAAAGACATTGCCTCAAACTGAATTTTAACTTTATGATCCTATAAAATACTTGTCATGTTCACATCTGAAAGCTAAGGGTGAGAGGAAAGAAGATAACAGATTCTTGCTAATAGGACTAATGCACATAAGATTTTGAAATAACATTCCAACTTCACAGGAGCGTTTGCAAGCTGATAATCTTTGTGACAGCAAGAAAATGACAATCAGCAGGAGGCTGGGAAGACAGATAATTCTGCCGACAGACTGCAGAGTAAACAGATGACAATTAAGCAGATATATTTGGCATTTTCTTTTAAAGTTTCATTTTTTTCTTTTTCAAATGAAGTTGTCAACTCTATGAAGGATTAAATAAAAACAGAAATTACAAGACACCAATGAAGTGAGGAAATAATAGTAAACAGAGGACAAAGGAGAGGAATGGATCCCATCAGCAATTAATTAGAGCTTTCAAAATTCCATGAGAAAAAAAATTCTGCTTGATGATAACATATGATTTAATTTCAGAGATTCAAATACTGGCAATAAAACCAAGGAAGGAGAGGAAAGTGTCCTGCAACAAGGAATAATTTTGTTGCAGTTGTCAGTAAGACAGAGCAACTTGCATAAGCCTCAACACTTCTGAAGTGAGATCTTTTTACCTTTACCTAGGCAAGGGAATGAGCAAAGCCTGGTGATGGTGAAACAAACACTTAGTCGTTTAAGTAGTGTTTGGTCCAAGGTAAGTCACCAACAAGAAAGCACTTTCCTATACATCTGTTGTCTTGGTGACATTTCTTCGGGACTTAATCTTGCTAACTTTGCTGACAAAAACAAGCTTTTACTACTGTTAGCTCTGCAAAACCAATATTACCATGGCTGAGCGAGCTGGAATTTTTATTACTGGCAATGAAGTAAGATTCAGACAGAAAACAGCTTGATTGTCAAACTCAAATGTGAGAGTGTGAAATATTGGCCGTTAGAAAAATCACCTAGTGACTTGTAAACTAAGCAAAGTTTTATCTGAAAGTGATTGAGAGAACAAGTGTAAGAACCTCCTGCTGTCATTTTTACAGAGTCACTTCTGGAAACAATTCCACCGCAGGACAGCTGCCTGCCCTCCTTGCTTTCTGCCAACCTGCATACACCATTTGCACATACAACTGGAGGCACTGAGGTGTGTCAAAATTATACGGGAGCAATCAAAGAGATAAGAGACATGGAAAAAGAGAGATGCAACTTTCCTGGAGAAACAAAGCCTACCCTGGTACACCCTAAACTGCCACTGCCCAGCACGAGACAATTTTTCCCTTCTTCACAAGAAGAAGCATAGAAAAGACTCTCACAAGCCTGCTGACAGGATTCCAGCACACTGTACTCCCCAGCCATTGGGATTCAGTGAGCTCCTGGCAGCAATTGCAAGGGCCGTGCCTCCTCCCACGCTGCCAGGGACAATCTCATGCCATGGTCACAGAGTCCTTGGTTAGGCCACACCGAACAGAAGGGGCTCTGGACTCCTGCCCACATCTCATTCAAGGTATGATCTCCTCAACATCTTGTGAGGAGACCTACATAGCAGGACCCAGGGCAGTGAACAACAAAGTTAGCTCCGACTTACCTCACTCAGGTACTGGAAATGGCACAGTTCTATTCCCACAGCAGGTTGCACCAACAAATCCCCATGTTTTCACAGCTCTCCAGTTTCCATTACCCAGGCTGTCCTGGTCATTTCAGACTGGTTTATGTTCCTCTACGTATTATTGCTCTACTTCTGCCCTTTGGATACCCTCAGAGATTTCTTTACCAATTCAGCTGAGGAAGGATGGAGCTGTACAAAGCAGTTCCCAAGAACAATATCCTCCACACCTGGATCAGAGACACAACTCTTGCGTGCTTCCCTGGAAACAAAAGAACAAGGCTCTTTGGTCCACATTAGGATTTCATTCTCCATCCTGGGAAACTGTTACTTAATGTCTGAGCTGAGAGCATGAAGTGCAGGACAGTCTTTTACATAGCTAACTTAATCCCACTTTAATCATATAAAAGCTAAATAAATACCATTTCTCCCCAGGGCACTGGGCCATTTGGAGGTCAGCGCTCTGCTGCAGGAGGCCTGCTGGCACCTCAGCCATCAGGGACTGCCTTCTCAGAGCACACCTTGACATTGCTCTTTCAAGCAGGAAAGAAAGAAATTGTTACAAGAAGCTCAAGTCTCAACTTAGATCATACTTTTGGATATGTTAATATCAAGACCTATTTCAGGTGATTTCTGTACTTAACTTATAAGGCAAGATCCTACCAAAGAAATCCCAAGTACTTGAATCACCTCGTAACTACTGTTTATTTCCTAACTGCTAGACCTACCACCTCAAGCACTGGGGCCACCCTGGAGCCGCTGTGTTGGGGCTCCCAGCCCATGTTCCTTGGCCAGCAGAGCCCCAGAGAAGCACAAGGGATTGCTGCAGCAACACTGGACAGCAGCACTGCAAAGCCTGGTGTTTGGGTCTGGGGTTAACTGCCCCCTGGTTTTGGTTTTGCAGGAATAGCAGACAGAGCATTTTATCCAGTACTAGTTTAGAATATCTCACTTCCTAAGAGATACCCCAATTCAGCAACCACCAAAAATGTTTCAGTTTCAAATATCAGGATATACTTTATTCTGGTAGACCTGTTCATTTCTCTTAGGCCTAATGCAACAGGTTAAGAAAATCATTTTGAATGAGAGAGTGCAAAGCTGCCTGGCAGGCCTCCAGCTGCCCACAGCATCATGTGTCCTTCCATGGGAGGGCTCCACTGCCGTCCCCCCCCTGCGGTGCCACCACTGACGTCAGTCGGGCAACCACAGGGAGAGCAACGCCATTTACTGAAGATTGCGGTTGCAAAATCAGATGCAGAAAACAACACAGTAAGCGTAGATTGTCTTGATTCTTTAATCTTTTTTTTTTTCCTTTTTTACTTTAAGACATCAAGGATTAAAATTCATTCAAAATACATTTGATTATAAAAACAACCATGCAAACATACAGAAATGAACAACATTTTTTTTATGGTTTGTTTTTTTTTTTTTAACCTCCAGTTGATAACTGCAGTCTGATAACTTTAGTGCCAATTCTCTTTTTTAATATACACAACTGGGACACTGAAAACTAGCACTATCATTAATTATGCCAGCAGAAGAATAAGTCATCTATTTCTGAACTAAATTACTTCTAATTCAACGTGCAACTCTTGCTCTCTCCTCATGCGTAAATAAGAATGAGTTTAAGCCTTAAGAGAAGCATGTCACTGTAGAGAGTGAATTAACAGAGAATTCACTTCTTGACATCATCATTATTGTTTTTACTTTTCTTTTACATTTGTGCTATACAAGCACTGAACTCTACAACAGTCCTACAAAAAATACAGGAAAAGATGATCCCAATCTCTCTAAGTCTACATTTCATGATGGGGGTTTCTTGTTAGTGCTAACTCCTTCCACTTTTTTTAGACTGGTTATCAAAAACAGTAACAAAGATATATTTATAAGCTGCATGCTACCCCACACTAACACAAATACAAAGGCACTAAGGCTACATTAGTCCCATCACTTGTTTTCTTTCCTAGATCAGTTTTCCTCGATGCAGCACAGCGCTCTCCTCTCTGTCCTCTCCAACAACTCACTTTCAGAACAGAATTCACTCAACTGAACAAAACACACTGAACTTACACGCACAGCCAGACATTTCTGAACAGTAGCAATGATATGTAAAATCATAGAATCCTAGGATCATTAAGGTTGGAAAAGATCTTAAAGATGATCCAGTCCAACCACCAACCCATCACCACCAAGGCCACTAACCCATGTCCCTCAGTGCCACAACCACTTTTTTCTTGAACACCTCCAGGGATGGTGACTCCACCACTGCCCTTGGGCAGCCCCTTCCAATGCATTACCACTCTTTCTGAGAAGAAATTTTTCCTAACATCAAACCTGAACCTCTCCTGGTGCTACTTAAGGCCATTCCCTCTACTTCTGTCACTGTTACCCAGGAGAAAAGGCTGACCCTCACCTCACCACAGCCTCCTTTCTGGTCATTGTAGAGAGCGATGAGGTCACCCCTGAGCATCCTCTTCTCCAAACTGATCCATCCCAGTTCCCTCAGCCGCTCCCTACAAGACTTCTGCTCCAGACCCTCCACATCTTCGTTGCCCTTCACTGGACATGCTCCAGGGCCTCACTGTCTTTCTCGCAGTGAGGGGCCGAAAACCGAACACAGTATTTGAGGTGCAGTCTCACCAGTGCAAAGTAGAGAGATGATCACCTCCTGCTGGCTGCTATGTTTCTGATACAAGCCAGCATGCCATCGGCCTTCTTGGCCATCTGAGCACACTGCTGGCTCATGTTCTGCCAGCTGTTGACTAATACTCCAGATGCTTCTGGTTTACGCAGCTATTTAGCCACTCTGCCCCAAGCCTGTAGTGATGCATGGGGTTATTGTGACCAACGTGCAGACTCAACACTTGTGCTGAGCCTCACACAAGTGGCCTGAGTCCCTTGATCCAGCCTGTCCAGATCCCTCTGTAGGAAGCGGGAAACAGTTCTCAGATCTCATAAATATTTCCTTCCTTCTTTTTTCTTTTTTTTTTCCCCTCAAGTTGTACACTGATTACAACTCGTGGAGAGGAGAGATTACCACAGTTTCAGTCATAGAAAAAAAGTTCCTACAATTTAGACAAAGCTAAACAAAAATTTTTAAACTAATAAATGTGCATAGTCCTTGCACTGCAGTTGCTTATCTGTCATGAAGCAGACAAGTTATACAATGGCCTTGACTGACCATTAGACATCATTCAAAGTTAACATTTTCTATTTGACCATCTTATCTTCTTGCCTGAGCAATGCAAACCCACAAGTCACTGAGTAAAATATCCTTCTATATCCTAAAAATTTCTGCCAAGGCACACTGTGATCAAACTCATGGATTTTTAGAGGAATCAATATCTGAAAATAATGAAGGACTTTCCAAAGAAACACTATTTGTTTTCCTGTGCTTTATTTCCTGTTGCTGTGTTTCTTTTTACTGCTGAGTAATTTCTAATTCTGTGCTGCTAGCCTTTGCCTGGAAAGGAGCTGGAAAGTTTAGAAATACTCACATATTAGCCCTAAAAAGCTGTTATTTTGCAAAGGGCAGTTAGAATCAAGCAATTGCTTTTTTTCTAAAAAGAGAAGCATTTTCAAAAAGCAAGGAAGTGCTGACCCAATGCCGTACGCCAAGTGTGAAACAACATCATGTGAGTGACATGAAAACAGACCAGGGACTCTTGATCCCAGGGCACATGAGGACTTAGTGTACCACAGAGACTGAGCTTGCTTAGTTTCTGGTTGGAGGGTGTTTACCCCACAAATGCCAGCAAATGCACATCTATGGAACAACGTTGTCATGAGCTTCAAAAATGTAACAGCCTAATGTTTATAGACGGTGAGGCATTTTGGAAAGTTGTTATAAAAAAGGCAAAGAAAATGTAAAGAACAAAGAATAAAATAGGCACAATAATTAGATTTTAGGTTTATTTTCCACTGACTGAACTAGCAGATTATGAATTGTAAAAGAAATGACTGCTGACTCAATAAAGAGCTTCCCTACAATACGCAAACCTATCTCCTGCCTGAATAAATTTCCGTACCAATACACGCTACCAGGGCTTTGTGCTAAGCCTAACTTCACAGAGCTCGTTATGGCAACATTACAAAATCACCTAAATTAATTCCTTCTATTAAATATTTTCTGTCACTTCTGTTCTTGGCTGCATGTCATATTAATGACAATTTTGACCACTCCTGCCACTGACACCTAGCTGACTTCAAATAGGTTGGAACATTTTGTTCAGCACTCCGTTTTCCAAGCCAGCAGGGTTCATTCACCTGTGCTCTACCCTGCACACACAGTGGAGCTCTAAAATGGCACCAAAAGTTCTCAGTATGCTAAAATCATTATGGACCACTCTCCAGTTTTTGGTAGCACCATCTCTGATAGGAAAAAGGAAAAAAAAAAAAAAAAAAAAAAACAGGAGCCCAAACCACCTAGTAACATCCTAAAAAAAGTGGGGTTTTTTGTTTGTTTGTTGTTGTTTTTTTTTTTTTTATGATAAGGGTAGTGAAGCACTAGAACGGTTGCCCATAAAGGTAGTGGATGCCCCATCCTTGGAGACATTCAAGGTCAGGCTGGATGGGCTCTGGACTAGGTGACCTTTAAAGGTCCCTTCCAACTCAAATGATTCTACGAACATAATGACTATAAGAACAGCCTTTCAAGTTAACTCTACAAGCTTCAAGCATCTGCTTGGCTCTAGTGTATGGGTACAAAGACAGAAGCAAGAGGCTTTGTCTCACAACTATTTTCTTGCATAGTCCCACTGACATGAAATCCTTCCCCATCTTGGTGCAATCAGGATGACAGCCAGGCCTCCCTCACTCTATTGACACCATTCTCAGGAAACCAGAGAGGAACAGTCAGCAGCCCAAAACCAGACTGCAGAGGGAGATAATGGACACAGCTCTGTAAGCCAGAAGGCACTCATGGAGCACTTCCAGCCACCTCTGGAATGGCCACCAGCTTGGCAAGTGCAAGAGAGAACAGGGAACACTGAAGGTTATTGAAAGATTTAAAACAGCACTTAATTAGATTAGAGACACCACAAGCATGGCTGTTGGAGAAAACAACAACAACAACCACCAGTAAAGGTGGTAGTTATAGGGAGTGTCTGGAGGAGAAGTAACGATTCCTTCCCCTTGGTGCTTGCCAGAAAGAAAGCTGCCACAAAACTAGCTTGAGCTCAATACTTAGGGAAGGCCTTTCAAGATCCCTAGTAAGGCAAAAAAAAAAAAAAAAACCAATTTCCCAGCAAGGAAACAAATGTCTGGGAACGTCAGTAATTATCTCCAATCTACAGTCTGACATGGGAAAGGGTGTGAGCCATCATCACTAGGCCACAGAGAGCTCCCAGACACCAGCATGTAATCACCATTTTCCATTTCAGAACAAAGTTCAGTTTGATCACAACTATTTCTGTAACTATTCTCCTTTTTGAGCAAATATCTGAACTGATGTGGTTACAAAAATAGAGGGAAAATGTCTAATCTTTATTACGAAATGTGTCAGCACCAGCTGAATCACACAAAACTACGAGTCCAGGCTTAATGACATTTATGACAGTCTCTCTTCATATTCAAATAAGTAAAACTCATATCTGCAAACTATAATCAAGTATTTTATACATCAGCTAATTATTTATGCTTTGTGCTATGAAAAAAAACATTTTGTCCCACAACATGTTACTTGTTTTGGTTAAACAACACAAAAACACCTACAATTTAAAATGTCAGCAAGGAAAACATTTTAAGCATGGAAAAGCACTGTAATTTTCAAAGCTGATAAAAAAAACATTTTTCTAGTATGGCAGGTTAGGAATAAGCTTACTGTCTTTTAGCTGAAGTTTGTGATTTCATGTACACAACTACAAAAATATTCATCCAATATCATATTGATTTATAATAATGGCATTTTAGGGGCTATTGACCTTGGTGCAAATGATTAACGGTATACTGCATGTACAAAATAAAGAATTTCAGGGAGAGATCTGTTTACTAGCTGTTCTTCTCTGTCAACAACAACAAAAAAAGAGACTATATCATTTCTAGGACAGTACTGTATGCCAGTGGATGGGAAGACACCAGACCTTCCTTAAAGACCTTAACCCAACTAAAGCATCCTTTCTTAAAAAAAAAAAAAAAAAAAAAAAAAAAAAGGGACAGTACTAAGAGAGAGGAGCTGATGTTGATTTTGTCAGCGAGACAAGGTGTACTATTTGTGAAAAAGAAATTATAGCAACATAAAAATGGCAACCAAAGGCAGAACATTATGGTAAAAGGAAGAAGGAATGATTTTTAAAAACTGTGTCACATAAAAGGGGTTGCAGGAAGGAACCTCTACTATGTAAAACTGAACAAGAAAAACTACAGACTGCTGCAGGTGCCAAAGTAACATGGTCAAGCAGCAGCAGAGTTGCTCTCCTGATGCAGAAGCAGCTGTGGCTTCACAATGTTTGTATCCCAAGCAGCCTTTTTGCATTACTATCAAACTGCCATCAAATCTTACCTGGTAAATTGGAATCTTCTGTACAATAATCATTTGTCTCATACTTAAACACAAATCTAGAACAATTTCATGAGATAATTATTAACAGTCTATTGGGTACTAAACAATGCAATTAATTAACTGAGTGTTCAACCTTTCCTTAATAACCTGAAGTTGCAGAATGAAGAGCCCCGTACTTATAGCAAGTGAGCAAAATGTCCCACACTAAAAGGCACAAAAACAGCAACAGAGGACAAAGGCCATTAACAATCACTTATTTGTCCTGATTCAAGGACTGCCCCACTGTTTGTTCTGCTGCCTGGTCTAGCATACACAGCTTTGCTGACCAAAAAATACCTTTTCTTACCAAAGGTTTGCAAATACCCACATTCAAATTTAATAGCTTAGCCAATTTTTTTTTCTGCCACTATCAGCATATCTGTAACAGAGAGTTTGCCAGAATAAGATATTAAAAATCCAACCCCTTCACGGACATTTCCCAGCTAGGTAATGTTCTGCGTTCAGTCCTAGCCTTGGCTGTACTAAGACTTTGCCTAAATCAAAAACGCCAAGAACGTCAAGAAATACTGGAAGATCTTCTGTTGTGGAAGAAGTTACACCATTTTATTTATACTCCCAGATGGCATAAACCATGCAGTCACAAGCGCATTAGTATCAGAATTGCTGCAATTACCCTAGGGCTTTACCCTAGCCATGTCAGTAAGAAATCACAATTGTTTAGAACAGACCACTGCAATATTAACACAGGAGGCAAAACCCTAAATACTTGCTCTGTAACACACAACAACATCTTTCAGTGAAGGATCGTGGGCAGCAGAGGTTTGCAGACTTCTTTGAAACAGTATGAACTCTTGCTCCAAGGCCAAGCTGAAGAGACCCAATGAGCTAAACTGAAGTCAGTATGCTTAGTCTCCACTACCTTCAGCAGGTGTCCTATCAGCTACCATCATGACTGAATTAGGGCTATATTACAGCATGTTAAAGGAGGCCTTAGCTGGTTTTAGAAGTAGCAGGACTGCAGTAATAAATCTGATCTCTTGAAGCCTGTGTTGGAAGTTGTACCCTTCTGTCAGCAGGTTCACTGTATGATGTATTGTGGAGCTTTGGCTGCAAAGATGCTGTAGCCTGCAGTTAATGAGCTGTTCAAAGTAGCTGTGAAATTGTCAACTTAATTAAGCCAAGTTTAGTTAACAGGCATCTTTCATATATTTTGTCTGAAGAAGCAGGCTTTGAAAGTGCCCAGCCATGTGCTGTAGTAAACTGCTGCGTACTTTTCTGAACTGAGAAATTAAAAGCTCATATGATGAGAGAGAAAGCTATTTAAGAAAGCATCTTAAGAAAGCCCCCTGGTCATCTCAGCGTGTCTGGAAGCTACATAATTTTTTTTTTTTCTATTTTTAGAGAATTAAGATACGTAATCACTTGAGAACAGTCTGCTATGGTTTCTTAAGATAGTCTGACCTTTAGAAAGACACGTATGATCAGGAAAGAGGAAGGAGATCCTCCTGAGGAAACCTTGCAAAGATCTGAGCTTTCAGCACTGAGGGCTACAGATGGGCGCACTGATGTGACAGCCATGGTCCCAGAGGTCTGTGCTACCCAGATGAAGGCAGAAAACCTCACAGGGCATCAGGAAAGGCATGCTGCTCTGTGCTCCCTAAAACTACTTCCTCGCTGTTGTTCACGGCTTTGAGCAAAGCACTGAAGGATGTGTCATTATCTTTCCTGCACCTTAACCAGGTTAACACTAAATACTAAATGTTCTGTCCAAACTAGTTTCAAAAACAAGACCTAAGGATATATGAATGTAGGCTTTTGCTTTCTATTTAAACCAACTGCAAACTAATTGGCAAACATCTTGTATGCACATACTCTTCTAGACAGACTGCTGACATCTGTTCTAGGACAAAAATATCTGTAGTAACCAGAGTTATAGCAATCAATTAATCTGAGTTTCAGAACTTGTGTTTAAATAAACATTAGCACTGGCCTCAGCTCATTCCTCCGCCAGAGGTCAAGGTTTCCCAAACATGATTCAGACTGTGAAGGATATCAAGACCTTTTGCAGCACCCAGCAACAGCAGAGGTGCGGTGCTGTCAGCCATAAGCCCTTTCTCACCCTGTTAATCCTCTGTCATGCTTTTCTTTCTCTATGATTTGTTTTGTTGGTTTACCTTCAAATCACTAAACTATTTCTGAGTAAGCTGTGGAGATCCCTCCATTAGGAGCGTCTGCTAGGGATTCCACCTGCTAGCCTGGGACCTCTCAGTTGATGAACACCAAGGCCTTCACCCACATCCACCTCTCTGCAAAAGGAGTTGGGGGAGAAAGGAAGAGATACTTCAGAGCTCCTCGTGACTCTCACAGAGATTCAATCAAGTGATTACGTTAGATCCCCAGGTAATATTTTGCATGTGTATTTACTCTTATTGATACAGAGCTACAGGGAAGGAAGAACCTAAAGTAATCAAAGTGATAGTCCACAGCCAGGGAAGCACAGCTGTTTTCAGATACTATCAACAGAATGCACCTCCTTGATATGTTTATCCTGAAATGGAATAGCATTGGTATGGGGAATCCTAACAAGTGGATGCAACTGGGTACTTCTGTGATCAGTCAGCTAGAATGCCAGCCAGCTGGGAAAAAACGCAAGGGGCCACTGACCAGAAGTGTCAAGTTTCCTGAGAGGAATGATAGCTCTTCTTTGCAGGTCATCCATGAAGAAAGGGCAAGAGACCACACGGACTCGTTGCTATACAAACACTTCAGGAAAAAAGGGAGATGGTGTCATTGTTCCAACAGATGATGAAAAACATAGGAGGTTTCTCTAGCCTTTAGGACAAATCACTCTCCCATTACTAAGTAAAGATCCTTTCCCTCTGTTCTGCTAAGGGCAGGGTACCTGTTCCACAACCTCAGAAGAGTCTCCAGGCAAAGAGGGAAAGGCCACAGAAATTCTAGGAAGACAGGAGACCCCGCTCTGTGCTATTGCAGTGGGCACAGCTGAGACTTCTGCACCCTACAAGCAAAACCATTTGCCATAGTGACCCGTCATTCAAGCACCGGATCTCATCACATGGGCTCAGCACCAGTCTCTACTCTTAATCTCAAGATTCACCTTCAGGAGGCATCTCCCATCCCTGGTAACTTCTGTCCATGCAATGAAGATTTGAACATCACAGCTACATCCGAGCACGTAGAGCCAGAACTTTCTATCAGCTCAAAGTCTCACAAAAGAAACTGAGGAGAAAAGTTTGATTTGTTCAGTCTGTACCAGGTTTATTTCACTTCCACAGTCCTTAAACTTCACTCTTTTGTTCAGATGAGTAAGGTTACCCTCTGAAGCAAAATCTGCCCCATGAACAGAGTCGCACAGCCTTAGCAGAAGAGAGTTTGTATTACCCAGAGGGCACAAGAGTGGCTTGTAAGAGCTCTTTAGGAATCAGAACAGCTAAGATTAAGCTAGGAGAAAACTTCAGTGCTGTTTAACCTTCGATAATAAGCTCTTTTCAGTTTAATTGGCAAAATAAGAGATGGTATTTTCAGCACACTCTTTTGACAGCCCAGCTATGAGCCTCACTGCTCGCACTGACTCAGGGCTAAGTCTGGGATCTGACGAGCCATTTGATTCTCACATCAACCACCAGCACAGCTTGGTCCCTCTCCCACTCTAACTTTGAGGTTCTGCATTGATTAAAAAAAAAAAATCAAATGTTGTAACATACAAACACTGACAGCAGAACTCTGTTTTTCAGTAAAATATGATTACCTGATACATCATTATTTAGCTCTAGGAACCAATAGTAAAAAATGCCTACCTAGATTCAACAACCCGTCCTTCAGAGGCAAGCACTGTCTTTTCCTTTCCCAGTAAAGCCCAGAGTAAGAGGAATAGATCAGCTTCCTCACTGACCAGCTGCATTAATTTCATGAGTTTTTATTGTCATTAACAAGGATCACAAAAACTAAGCCTCCCTAATCGCCTAGAAGCTGGTTCTTGCTATTCAGCTCCAGTGCCAGAGGCAGGGTACTGTGTAAAGGTTATGTGAGCTGCTTTTTGGAGGAGGGACTGCAACTGACAGCACTACCACTGAACTTGACTCAACTGCTGTCATGACAGACGTCACAGCATGGCACTAAACAGCAAGGAACAAGCCCCATCATTTCCAGAACTGAGGACATATGATAACACGGCTGAGTGACAGCATAAGCAGAACAGCCCTTTTATCTGAAATTCTGCAGAGAGCTGATCACTTCCACAGCAAAAGGCAAAAAGAAAACAAACAATAAGCAAATTAAAAGTTGCAGGGAAATCAATGGAAGCATTGATTCTGAGTTCCCAGAACTTACTCTTCCTCTCAGTATAGTTGTTAACAAAACAAAAGCTGTTTGGGTTTGCAAAGCCTTCTTTGCCGGAGTTTGTAAATGTTTCGTCCCTCTAAAATATCAAAGCAAGCCTCAGATTTTTTTCCCCATCTGCAGAAGACTCTTCTTTATGTATGAAAAGCACCTTACCTTTCTGATCATGAAGGTTCTCTACAAAAGGCAAACTCATATTTGGTTACAGTTCAACCCATTTGCATTATTTTAAACACTTTTATCTGTTCTTGGTCTCCAGAACAGTATTTGTAGATTTGCAAAAACAAATACATGAATGTTCCACACTGACAGTGTGTCAGTGGTAAGCATGCCTGCCACGGCAGAATGGGCTTTGGAAGTCATTCCACCATTTAAAAATTCCACTCAAGAGTACAAACTTTTAATTGCATTTATCAGCTTAGCAACAAAGTCTTAAGGAGATAAAATTAAAACATAAGTACCATACTACATGCCAAAACTGCTAGAAAGGAGAAGTAAATCAGCACATCCAGGCTCAATTCAGAAGAGGAACATTAGAAACTCTTCTCATTTTTGTAACTTTAAATAGATTCTTGCCTCTTTCTCCAAAGCACATTCTGCTGACTGCGGGTAGAGGCAAAGCACTGCGTTACACAGACACAGTTTGATCTGAGAGCAGCTCCTCTGTTCCTGGGTATATGGTGGCCTTGATCCTGCGTGACACACAATTAAGATCAAGCATGCAAGCAGAAACATACAACAACTCGTCCACAGAGACACACGATAACTGCCAGCAGCCTACTTCTGCCTTCAGCTCCATATCTCTAGCCTTGGCCATAGTGCTGCAGCAGAGCTCCCAGAGCCATCACCTGCAACCAGAAAACACCAGGCAACCAACACATCCCAACATACTTCAGACAGAACTGGATAATGACACAGATACAAATATACAGAAAATAAATCTTTCCGAAGGCCTAGAAATTCTGTTTTAACTTTGACAGCCAGCACTCTCAAAATCAGCAATAGACTCACAGACTTGCTTTATGACCTGGAACCACAGCAATTTATATTCTTTACATTGCTACTGGTTGATAACAGCCCTCACTGCTATACGAAGCAGTGAAAAAAAATATTTTTTTCTATCCTATTACTCCCATCATTAAGCAGTTAATAGTATCTGTTATTGGTAGCTTTTCTGCATTAGTATCAGAGTAAGCGATCGTAAAACATGGTACCCAACCATAAGGGCACATACCCTGGTTGCACTTAAGAATCCAGGTAAGTTCTATTTACAGACCAGAGACCAAATTCTGGTTGTTCTGAAAATTGTAACTTTTCCATTAACTTCAATACAGCCAAGAACTTGCCTAGCAGAGTTATACTGATGCCCTTCTGGAATGACAGAAAACAGCTCTGCCCTTAATGCAAGTATTATTGCCACTATTTTTATTTCCAAATCTCGTATCCAACAGGGAGCTATTTTCTACAACAGTGGAAGGTAAACAGAGCTGTCCAAGTCCTGCCGCAGGTACGCCCCTCGAGCCCACAGAGCTTAGCGGGGCTGAAGGACTGTAATTTTAGTCCAAATTTCACCCACCAGTAAACCTCTTTGGTATGTGAAAATAATTCTTCTCTTTATTTTGAAAAATAAAACACAGATATCTCACCAGCAGTCCCAGTACGATCCAAATTTAATGGTATGGCAGAGCTTCTCTGAACGCCAGTACCTATGGACCCCTGGACCCTCCTCCTGGCCCTGGGATATTTATTACTAAGTCACAGCTAGAGGGAAAGTGTGATTTTATCAGCCAGTAAATCTGCAGGAGTGTACAGGGTAAGTCACTTCTGCTTCAACTTACCAAAGTAATAGGTGTGGTTGTCCTCAACCATTTGAGGAATTTCTCACCAAACTTTTATTAAATAATAAAAAAAAAAAGAACTTAAAAACTGAAACAGCAGACAGAGTATTCCAAAGAAGAAGAAACACACAGCTGCAAACTCAGTCTTCAAGGCTGAACACAGATCCTGAACTACCTAACTATCACACATTTACATATTCCAAAATTTGGGATTAAAACTACTGCTGCAAAGGTAGAGCTCCACACGTCAGCGTCAGAAGAGGAGCAGCTGTGGTATCAGCACAAATGAGGCACAGTGACTGCCTGACGGAGCAAATCGCAGAATACAGAAAGACTGCGCTCGGCGCAGATCAAAGGCCTTTTGCTGTGCTTTAAGTAAACCATAAGCACGCCTCTTTTAAGTTCTACATAAAGCAGGTTTACCTCGCTGAGCACTTACTGAGGCTATTTGTCTGGTCAGTTTGTATCAGACATAACTGAACCTCAGGCTTAAAGACAAAAAACTATGGTAAATGTGTAACTTGCCTTTTAGTGGCAAGCAAGATGGGGCCTCAAAATTTCCACTGCATCCCAGTAGGAAGCTAAAGGTCGCTGCTAACTCAGAGTTAAAAACAAAGGGAAGCAGAGGATGTCATTCTTTCGTACTAGCCCAGTGAAACTGTTTTCCTTGTATGGATTTACTTAGGAAACTGGGAAACCTTTGAACAACGAGGAGATTTCGAGGTTACCATTTTTCCCTTCACAAAGCTGTAATCAGAAATCTGTTTGTGGAGCTATGCAGAAAGTTAGTTTCATAAAGAAAAAACACTTTTTTGCTTGAAAAGGTTTTATCTTTCCAAGTATATACAGCATTCAAAGTCTTCCATGCAACTTTCAAAGCGGAAAATAATTCTGTTTTTGGAAAAAGGAGTGAATTCTCATTTCCAGTCAAGAAACAGACAACTCAAATCTGCTAGACATTATTTAACAAATGGATTAATTTCTACCCTGACCAAAAAAGTAAAACCAGCATCCTCGAAACGGTACCTCTTCAGTTCATTCAGGAATGAAATACATATCTGGCGAACAAGGAGGCTATCTTTACTTCAACCAAAATGTTAATTTAATTTTAAGAGCTAGTTTCGAAGAGCTAGGTCTATCATTTAATAAAGTAATAGAACAAAAAAGTTTTCTTCTTCCCCGTCTCCAAACACAGGTGGGAATTCCAGCCAGAATCCCTCCTGTTGGAACCCATCTTTTTCAATCACAACATTATTTTACCCCCAAACTGCATCTAAGTCTTGAATATTCCTTTTTGATTCCAGATCATTTTGCCTTGCTAGGACATTACCTTTATAGAAAGATATGCAGAGTGTTCTTAAACATGTTAAATACAATCAAAAACCATTTCAAACTACCTTCCCAACCAAGCTCAAAATGCACACAATGCATTTCAACACATTTCCATGTCAAAAAAAGTAGGTTTCAGCCCTCATCCTTTCCACTGAAACAAAGCCACACATGCAGGCGCTGCTTTACAGCATGTGAAGCTTTTTACATTACGTACAGTGACATATTTACAGATTTTACAAGGAAGAAGAGAAAAGGGCCTGGGAGTTTGATTTGAGGCCAGCAATTCAGCCCATGGTAAAAGGGGACAGCCTGGAAGAATGCAAAAACTAGAGACTCCGCTATTACATTTCACGGTGCATATATCAACGCTGTTTATTACATTCTGACCTTAATAGAGATTTTAAGAAAGAACATAAAAGCGGCTGGATGCCAAAATCGATGACAAACAGGGGGCTTTGACATCACTTTCTCAATGCCTTTGGAAGCTTAAAATCTGACTTTGAGCTATCAAACTATTTAGCATGCCGTGCACGTTAAAGCTATTCAATTTGCATCTTGTCATCCCATGCCAATTTAAATTACAGTTCAATAAAGATACCTAATTATTTTATCCAATGCCTTGATAGCAATGAGTGCAATGTCACAGGGCCAAGCAAGTTCTTACTGAAACACCGATGAATTAATGAGCCTAACATAGACACCACTGAATGCAATCCACAGCAAAAATTGCGCTTTGGACATAAAATCACATTTTATGCACAATCTTGAAAACATCTCTACTAGGATTTAACTCCAGCTGGTAAAGCTGTTTGCCATGCAGTACGTTGTATCCAAACACACAACACAAACAGAACACAATGCTAAATTGTTCTCCTAGGTGTGCTGCTGCGCGTAGGGTCCCTTTCACAACAGTGACTTATGCAAAGCTTCCATTGAAACAGCTTTACCCTGGGGGCAAGCTGCTCATTATCAGATTCACTTTTCTTTCACTTTTTTGTTGCAAGCTAATAAGAGCTTTAATTATCCGTATCCCTAAATATGTATTTCCTCTTTGAGGACTTATCTGAAAGTCAGTCAGCATTCTAGCTGCTCAAAAAGTGGAATAACTTCAGTGTACTGCTGGCACATTAAATGGTAAGGCAATGCTGGTACCCTGCAGTGGCATTTCACACCACGTCTAATACTGGGAACAGGGAAGGGATGGAGAACTGCATGGAGTACATTCAACAAGATAATTTCTCACTGTGGATGAACTTTGCCTTCATGTCAGTGCTACAGAAGGTGCAACACATCAAGACAAATATCTAGAACTGCAGAAATAAGGGTGTGTTTTTAATACTTTTACCAACACACCTGGGTGGCAGAAAACTTAAAGCTCTTAAACCTGGCAAAGCCAGAAAAGAGATGTACCAAGGGCAGAGAGAAGGCAGTGCTTTGCATCTAACAAGGATTTATAGCTGAACGGACCCTTGGAGGAGCTTCCACCAACTGTAAGCACTCCAAGAACACAGGCTCTGACCTTGCTCATCTCACTCACACAGGAAAGTGCCCTGAGATGCAGCGGCAAATTTTGCTGATGGTTTGCGTGGCCAGGAGAGAACTAATAATAATGGTTTAAAAATCAAAAGCACATCTTTGGCTACTGTCACAGAGAGGTGAAGTATACGCTGCAAGTGATTTCCAGTTCTTTTCCAGTTGACATTACAAACAACAGGAAATTAAAAGGTGAAGATAAAAAAAATAACCCGGGCATGAATATGGAGAGTTCACGTCGCTCCGTCAGTTCACATTGTATAATTTAAAAATTCAGCCTCCCCATTCCCTGGAGAAATGGGTTCGTGTCTTGCAATAAGAGCCCCGTGACCATCAGCCTGGGAGCCCAGAGCCGTGCGGGCTGAGCACAGCTAGTGTATGGCAGCGTGGGAAGGATCCTCACAGCGAGAGCAAGGATCTCTGCACGGGAGGGCTGACGTCAGTGGAAGTGGGAGGGAGACGGCGCTGGGAGGTTTGTCGGGGAAATGGTAGAGGACAGCTTCAGTGGGAACAGGGAGGGATCGGGAGGGTTGGATGGCCTCGCTGAAGGCAGGGACAGAGCGTGTGGGAGTTTCAAAGGAGGGAGAGCTGATGGGTTGCAAGGGGAAGGAATTGCCAGACAAGCAGGGAAAGAACAGACAGCTTAACAGACTAAATAGTGTGCTGTTAAACGCTGAAGTGAGATCCATTTCAGCATTGAAAGTACAAGTCAGCATACATCCTCCTGAACGCAGAATTACGCAACCACTGCTTTGCAGTGACTGTAAAACTCACAGACAATTTTGCAGGTTTTGAACAAAGAAAACTTGCTGCTGTAGCACCATGGATGTAACCAGGTGCCCCGCATCAGCTGATCAATCCATGTCAAATCTAGTCCTGCTGGCTTAAGGTGACTTTTAATTTACGATAAAGGAAGTATAGATTTACTCTCTGATCCCCTTGCACTCAAACACACACATTTCTGAGTTAAATATACATGACAGGGAGAGTTACACAAGAGAAGAGGAAGGAAATCTCACATACAAAAAAGAACGAGAGGGCAAAATAAATGCGCTGCGTGTGCTGCAGTGTGCATCGATGCGCTATAGAAGAGTGACACCGACACGTGTTGTTGGCTTACAAACACCCAAGCCAGTTTTAAATAAATGGCCATGAGGTTCTTACACCATGCCAGTCCTTACCTATGCTGTATGTTAACAGAGCTATTACTCAGAAAGTGTTTAAGCATATTTCTATACATTTAAGCACCCTTAACACAAACTCAGCTTTACAGCAGTCTGAAGAAGCAAATTGTATCTGATATAGATAAAAAGGCTGTCACAATTTTGAACCCACATTCCTCAGACTTCGAGAGCTGGAAAAAAAAATAATTAAAAAAAAAATCAGTAAACCTCTCCTTTGCAACAGTGCTGTTACTGTGTAAATCTTGCTCATCTTCCACTGGGAAAAGTACAGAGTTCAAGCTGCGCAGTCTGTACATTGAGAACTAAGGGGAGGGATTCACGGCTGGTTCACCATTTAGGTACAGCGCTGCTTCCAAGCTGCTCATAAATTTTCAAGTGAAAGCCACATATGAAATTACTAATTAAGGAGGGACAGGCAGGCACCAGGACCAAACATTTCATTATAAGGGCTCCTCCATCTATCACATACTATCGCCACACTCTTATATACCAGGAATAGCCATTGCAGCATTGATCTCTGAGCACAGGCGCGTTCAGGAGTTTACTGCATGTTTACTGTGGATATATTAAGGCTTTTCCTCACTAGAAAACAGCAGGTAATTTTTTTTGCTACGTGTTGTAAATCGAAGCAAGTCACACAATGCTCAAACGACACACACTGACAAAACATCCACCGTTACCTGAACAGCACAAAGATTTAATAAGACATAACCATAAAGCCAGAATAAGTCCGAAGGCTAATTAGCAATATAAATAAGGCCATTTTACAATCACCATGGGTTATTTCTTCTTTTGACACTGTCTGATTAGAAAAACACACGCACTATTGCTAACAAACCAATGCAAAGAAGTCACTCTATTACCTACTACACTTATTGTAATAAACTTAATGCTGTTGTCAGCTGAAGTGACAACATGAGATTTACACACGGACCAAGTTTTGTTCTTAGCCCTTGCATAGAACTTCCTTGGCTTTAATTTGAGTGTAACAACATAAGGATGTGAAAGAATTCAATTAAAATGCCCTTAAACAATAGGACAAAGCATTCGGGCAGGTTACTGGCTATTCACACAAATGCTGATTACATCCCCGAAGCACAAAAGGAATGCAGCATCTGCCGCTTGGATGAGGGTACCCCAAGTGCACAACGCACTGCGTGCTCAGGAGCGCAGCGATAGCTTGTAGCAGCGCCCAAGTTCTCTCAGTTCCTTCTCAAACCAAAAATCCCTTTAACTCCAAAAGTGCCCAGCGCTGCCCTGTGACCCTCCTGGCTTCAAACAGCCACACTGTACTGTGAAAGCGGCTGTCAAGCATAGCTCTCTGCAGCATGACTTCTGCAACAACATGGTCATACTCTGGCGCAGTACAAACTGTAAATCCGTAAGCCTGATCATGATATACACGCTTAACGATAAAAGCATGAGAATGTGCTGCTTCGTATCTCTGAAGAATAGGATTTTACACACAAAAATCATGCACAGGGGATGTTTCAATCGGATTTTGTACTCGATTGACCACAAACAGAATTCCATTCTCACTTCCCAAAACCCAAGCAACGTGCTCAGATCGATGACAAGGGCAGAAAACCACTGAGTGATGAAAATCAGAATAGCTGCCTGTGAGATCACAGTGTGCTAGGAACCCCAGTCAAACACACAGCACCTGGCTGGGTTATCTAAACCACGTAACGAGCTGTTACAAAGTGCTTGCAATCAAACAACAACATTCCAACACAATTAAAACCGCTTCCCATGCACAGGCTTCTAGAAGAAGATCTTGGAGTTGTTTCTTCCCCTCACTCCCCAGAGCACAAAGACAAATTCACACAATATAAAGTTTAAGAATATTTTTGTTGTTCCATTTTTATAATGCGCAATTATAATCACGATTAAAAATAAAGCCAGCAGGGCAGTTGTCAGGGTTCTGATGAGAGCTACCGCGCTGTGTGCTGTGAGCACGACCACCGCGTGTGAGCAGAGCCATACTGTTCTGTTTCCTGCACAGTGTTACACAAAATCTTAGGTTCCTCTGACGCAGCTGACCTTCGTGTCCTGGCTGAGGTACTGTTAATTCCTCCTTTAACTCACTTCACACAACGCCTTCCCATTTTCTACAGCTTTTTTAAAAACTTCTATGAACTGTACTTAGTAAATCTGGAGGAAAACATTTGAAGAAAATCACCCACAGCACAGAGGAAAATTGTTTCAGGTCAATACTCCTCGTGAGCACATAGAATTCCCAAGAAAGCTACCAATCGCTGGTTTCTTCGTGCCTGCAAAGCACTTGACATTGTGTGAGCTCCTGCTGCACCTCCAGCCCGTATCTCATATTTACAGCGTGCCTATCTCAGCGCTTATCACAGCAGCCCAGGGCAGATCAGCCATGTTATACAACATCCCCGGGGTGCTACACTTTTCTTTGACATTTACAATAACTCACATTTGAGAAATAGAGACAGCTCCCCCCAATAAGAGAAAATATGGAATAATCAAAGCCGGCAGCGTTAGGAATGGAAGTATAACGTGGTGCACCAATGGAATGGAGGCAGACGAGCAAGCACCGCACTACGAACACTTTAAAACACACAGTCATGACATCGAAATTCAGTTTTTTCAGTATGAGCCTGTTGATTTCCTACAGGGCTGGTGTTGCATCTCTACAGGAAAGCATACACACTAAAAGGTATGCAAAAAAAAAAATAATTAAAAAGAAAAATACACTATTTGCAGCAACAGACAAAGTCAACAAGTTGTTGGTGTAAAGAGCACCCGGCGCACGACCTGAAGCCCCTCTCCTCCCAGCAGCCCGCCCCAGCACCGAGGTGAGCCCCCGGCCTAGCAGCTGCGAGGCACCCGCAGCACCCGCTCCCAGGCCCGCAGAACCCAGCACGGCTCAGAACAGCGCTAGAGCTGTTTTGGGGGGCTGATGGGTTTTAAACGAAAGCTGACAGCTCCAGCAGGACGAGCTGCCCCGCAGCGTGTGACTTCAGGGGGAGAAACGGCGCTCGTGGTCCGCACCCCTTTACCTTAACACTGGATCTGCTGGTCTGGGTCTCTGCCTCCATGCTCTGGCTGTTCTCCCTCTTGTCTTTCTTAGAGGAATTAGTCCTCACTTTATAAGTGGACGTGTTGGAGGATTTAATGAATAATCCCGGGACGGGGTTGCCTTGCTGCTGCTGAGACATGGTGGTGTTGGTCTGGTGAGGGGAATGGCACTCCTCAGACTCTTTGCTACTGTGATAGACCACTCTGCTGTCAGAGATGTGGATGCTTGGAGCACAGCCCATGCTTTGTGGCCACCTGGGGAACACTTCTCAATTGTATATATACAGAGATATATATACGTGTATCACTCTCTCTCTCCTTCCCGTTGGTACGTTCCCCCCGCCTGCGATCGCTAGCGGGCCGAGTCCCGCGGCTCGGCTCCCCGCCGGGGCGCTGCCATCGGTCCCTCCGCACCGCCGGGATCGGCTCTGCGCTCCTCGGCGCCGGGCGCGGCTCCGCGGTGACGGCGGCCCGGCAGCGGGCGGTCAGCAGCGGGCCGGCGTCATAGTGTCACAGGTTGTTAGGGATTTTTCTAAGCCATCTGAGAAGCTCGGCTTCGCTTTCCTTCTGGGGGTGACGGAAAAAAAAAAAAAATTAAAAAAAAAAGAGGAATAAAAAAAGGGTGAGGGGCGGGGGTAACAAAAACGCGAGCCCGAATCGCACGCACAGCCCGGCGTCTCGTCGGCTCAGCGCGGCCGGAGGCACTGCACCGTTCCTCCCTCCTAGTCCGGAGCACGGCGCATTTTCCACCTGGGTTCGCACGGCGTTACCGATTAACCCGGGCCGGGGGGGGCCGCTCCCCACCGCGTCTTCCGCGCTCCCCGCCAACAGCGCTGCGTCCGCCGGGTCCCGCTGGGCGCTGCGCTCGGGGCGGCCGAAACAATCACCAGAACGACGGCAACGGGCGAGAGCCGCCCCGGCGCCCCACGCGCCCCTCACGCCGCGGCGGTGACATTCGCGGTGGCCGCAGGCAGAGCGCCGCGACCCGCCCGCCGCAGCGGCATCCGGAGCTCAGCGCTCAGCGGCCGGGCCGGGGCGGCGGGGGCGGCCCGCGGAGGCATCAAAGGGCCTCCATGCCGGGGGGAAGGCGCGGGGCAGCAGAACGAGGCGAGGAAAAAATTAAAAATGAAATAATAAGAAAATCAAAAATCAAGGAGGAAAAAAAAATAAAAAGGCAAAAGAAAGCGAGAAGTAGCAGAAAGCGATCCTAACGTCCCATTTCCACGGAAAGCGCTGCAGCGGCGACAGCTCTAATTCCCAGGGCCGTGGGGCCGCCGTCCCTCGCAGCAGGGAAATGCCTCCTCCGGCTCCGCGCCCGCTGTCGGTTGTAGCGATGCGGCGCCGCTTCCCCACCGCCCGCCCAAAGCCGCCCGTCCCTTCCCCACCCCCCCCGCCCCCCCCCGCCCGCGCTGCCCCCGCTCTTGACAGCGGCGCGGCGGAGCCAATAAAAGCAGCCGCCGGCGTTGACCTCCGGCCCGCGCTGGCGTCAATGCAAATGAACCGCGCCCCGCCAATGGCGCGCCGCGCCGCGGCCCCGCCCGCGGGAGCGAACTTTAAACGGCCGCGCCGCGTGCGCCGCGCGCTGCAGCCGTTGGGCGCTTCACGGCTCCGCTCAGGGGTGGGGAAAGGCGCGCTGCAGAGCTCCGGGGTCCGAGGAGAGAAAACGGAGGGGGTTGGATCGCGGGAGCTCCAGAGGCCCCTTCCACTCCCCACTCCCGTGGCTCTGAGACGTGCCACCACGTCACCATTCAGCAAAGACAGCAGCAGTGTGTCAAAAAAGCAGCTCCTCGTTCACACAGAGGGGAGCGCCTCACAGGGCCAGGCAGCACTTCCAAGGAACGCTGCGTTTCAGGATAACCTGGCACCACCAAAATGCTTTTGTTTAGTCATAGTAACGGCTAGGGTTAAAGGCTGGAAAATGGAAGTCCTTCCTTCCGCGGCCCCCTGCCACTGTGCCGTCTCACTAACTTCATCCACCCCATTAACTCTGCCTGGCAGAACCAGGAGTGGCTGCGGCTTCCCGCGCTGCCCTCACTTGGGATGCCCCCTTCAGATAAGCACTCAATAATAAATGAAGGAAAAGGCTTAACAGACGTGCTTTGAGCAGCGGGCGTTGTTTGGAGAGGAACCTCATCCTCATTCCTTTACGTTAAATTCCTCATTTACTAGATCCCATTGATAAGAACGCACTTCAGAGCAGCTGGAAAGAAGCTGCATAAGAAGAGAACGCCGCAGCTCCTGTTTGTGCCATCAGCCCCAAGCATGGGCTCTCATCTTCTTCAGCCTTAATGGATCTGTCTGCAGAACTATGCTGCACTTTATTCCTAGTGGCACTGAGGGAGCCAGAGACGGCAAGACTTCATTTCCAGCGCTCCACATTCAGCTTGCAGTGCTGACACCTACAGTTAAGCTTTCTCCTTGTAAAACAAATAGGTTTGATTCGCAGCTACACAGAGCTGAGATCTGTATTTCACGTTCATATTCAACCACTACTTGGTTTATCCAAATGACAAACAAATACCAGGGGGAAAAAAAAAATGCTTTGTTCAACATCCCATAATAGCAGCATGGCAAAGCAAAGCACCCATGCAGATACAATGCACATGAGCTCTTCGTTCTCTTTCAAAAGTTTTCCTATGCTAACCATAGGCAGGTTATTTCTGACTATGCCGATCTAGAGCCTAACTTCAAACAACAAGAGTTAAATATACATTTGCAAGTTTGCCTTGAATGGGAGGATGGGATGAGCACAAAATGCCTGAACGAGCCCTTAACAGTCATTAAGCCATTGAGAAATCACTCCAGTTGTTGCTACACTGATGAAAATCCAGCTCAAGATAAAGAGTTGTATTTGATCTGGCACATGCATTAGCTATTTTCACTTAAATTTAAGGACACAACTACTAATTTTTTTTTTATGGCCAATAGAAAAATACTGTTGAGTAGCCTAGAATCAGACAGAGGAGGTGGAAATAGCAAAACCATCACCAGTGGCTGCCATTTTTCACCATACTACAAGAGTTCTGTTTGGAGATAAAGGGTCTTACTCAAGTTTATTTGCTGAAGGGCAGCTCAGGAAACGGTAGGCCCTATTATTCAAAAAAATTAAACAGTGTAAAAGAGCAGAGGAAAAACAGGAGCATAGACACTGGCAGATTAGGGCCATGGGGGAAGCGCAAGGTCAGTTCAGAGTCAGTGAGTGAGAGGTCAGAAGAAAACTAGCTCAAGGAGACAGCTAGGCAATGAGAAAGGTTATTTATGGAGAATATGGCTGAATTTAATTCAGGATCGCAGAATAAGAACGAAGGCTAGGAAGGAGCTTGCAATGATTGTTATCAGCTTGGTTTGGACAAGTGGGAGCTGGGGAAGATCAAAGTATTTGGAAAGCAAATACAGAAGCTTAAAATTCAAAAGGGATTGAAAATTACAGTATTCAGCCACTTCCTCATACATCTCAAAGACAAATTAGCATGGATCTTGCTTTTCTTGACAAAAGACTGAATAACACTCTGCCTTCCAGACCTGGGAGAGATGCTGCACTCCACACCAGCGATATCCCTGCTAACGTCTCTAAACAAATGCACTTTCCCTTGATGTGTTAGCAGCACGCATCTATTTCACATAGTCCTTGACCATTTCAAGTTACACATTTGCAAGAGCTTGTGCATGAGCAATTCACTATAGCAATTCACTCCTGTCCAGCTACACAAAAACGCACGTGATGGCCCAGAAAACAGGTTTGGTACCAAATTACAGTGCTGATAATAATTCAGTGCCAAAGACCCTGACAGGAAAAATTATGCAGAAGAAACAATGGATTAACAACTGCATGAACAATTATAGTGTGCTTTGGAAAACAAAAGCAAACAAAAAAAAAAACCACACCACACTTGTGGTGGTAGAGCAAGCATACCTGTGAGCACAAGGGAACAGTCTTGACACATGATTGCTCTGTGTTGTTTTTAATTGCCCCTCCTCCCAAGTCATTTATATGTTCCAACTGTGTCTTCTGGCCTTCTCAAAATGAGGCAACCCTGCCTGTCCCTAGGCCAGCAAATGAGGGTAGGGAGGAGGAACTGTGAAGAAATGTGCCAGGACACAAACAGCTGAGTGGACTCTACACTAACTACTGACATGCAAACTGCAGCAGAGCTTGCCTCTTCATCCCCAAGATATTCTAGAAGAGAAAACAGGACCCATGCTCCACCATAGCCACAGGCAGCACCACATCCCTTGAGCAAGGCTGGATATTTCAGCTTGCTTGTGAATAAGGAACATTCCAGAGCTGGGCATTTTCAGGTGACAGGAGACGAGTATGAAGTTTCTCCCAAGATAGATCATTCTCAGCTCCTAGCAAACACAGAAATACATACAATGGGTTTGTTTTCCTCACTACTTTCCTGGTGTCATTGCAAAATTCAGATTGCAGAATACTGACAGTTGTCTGTACCAGTTGGAAATCAGAATCCTCAAGAAAGTCCAGGTCAGCAAATTCTTAAACTCTAGCACCAAAGACACTTGAATCTAAAGCTCAGATAATTTGTGTATGTACAAACTTCATCTGCTGTACTTTTGCAAAACTTTGCTTTTTTGCTTGCAGCTATGATTTCCACATCACACTCACCACTGCTCAGTGGTTGGTAGGACAGACAGTACACTTGGGAGGAAAATGTACCCCCTTTTCTATCTTCATTATTTATCTGCTGTCCTCACAATCTGGAGGTTTCTTTCCTGGTACCATTCTTTCTTCAAGATTTGTCTCCCTTTCTCTTTTTTCTACCTTTTTTCAAATACTTTTCCCTACTTAGGTATCCTTTCTTTAACTGCTTTCTCTTGCCGTTTCTCCCCATCACATCCAAGTCTTCTGTTCTGCCTCAGAGCAATTTTCTCTTTCATTTCCCAGAAGCTTAGCCAACCCCTTATCACAGAAGCTCCCCATCTTTTGCTTTCAAAACTGTCCATCTGTCCAACACTTCAAGTCTCCTCCAGCACTCTATGTTGTTTTTTGAAAGCTGTATTCAAATCACCCAAGAGCAGCATCTTAAAGACAGGGCATGGGGTTTCCAATGCTGCTGACCCAGCAGGCTTATTTGTAGCCTGATTTCAGTAGAGCAAGACATAGGCAGGGAAAAAGGTGAGAGCAGGGTCTCTCTGAATCTCCTCTGCCTCCAAGGAAGAAGAGTGTGGATCTGGGTGCACCTGAGGCTGATGCCACAGCACTGTTGATTTCCCTAGGCACCGCAGGGATATAGACCCTTGAACTGATCAGGTCTGAGAACCTCAGTTTTCCTCTCCCTCCCAAGTGTCTTAGTCTTCACCACCTAGGTGAGCACCACCTAAACCTTCTCTTTCTAGTTCCCCAGCTCAGGCAGCACATCCCTGCAGGATGCAGGGGGCACCTCTGCAGCACCCAGCTGCAGTCTCAGTGCCAGGCGCAGAGCTCAGTGGCAGAGAACAGCTCCACCAGCTGCTGCTGCCACGAAGGTGGCCTCCAACAGCTCCCACTGCCTGGCAGCACCTTGTCAGCCAAAAATCCGTGGGGAAGGGAGGAACAAAGCACTGTCATCCCCACCCACTCCCCTATAATTACCCCATGCCTCACAAGTGGGATTATCTATCTGGATATACAGCACCATGCTGCCAGCTGTGACCATAGAGAATTAGCTGTTCCCCTCTTGGAGATTTTTGCCTTCTCTTTTCCTAACTATTTTTAAGCTAACTCTCATTCATTTAGTATGCATCCCTTGCAGGTTATGATTTACTAAACCAGAGATGAGAACTGGTCTTTCTCCTAGAAAATTGTCCCCTAATTCTTTCATTCTGCAGGCCTGGCTGCCTGTTATCCCTCTGCTTCCCAGAGTATTGAACCACTCCTAGCCAGCCAGCCTGCCTCTGGCCCAGCCCAGCAGTGACCTCAGCCTCAGGACCCTTCCAACTTGTGAATTGGGTCCTGATGCCATAAGACACCATAACACATTGTTGCCTGCCTGGATCCAGCAAGCAGAAGTAGATCAGGAAAAGAAACAAGTAACATGGTGTAATGCTGTAACGTGATGGAAAAATGCAGCAATGATAGCAGAGTAGCAAAGTCCTAGGCTACAGCCAGTGAGGATATGCTCAAATGCAGCAGTCGTGAATACAAAAACAAAAGAAGAAATCTGCTCACCTTTGGAAGGCCTCCGGCATACAGGGATCTCCAGCAAAATACCCTTGCCTCCACTGCCAACCCTTAAATGAGGTCTGGGAAGGGGTGGATCCTGGCTCCACCCCTTCTGGTCACTCAGGTGCATTGCATCACATGCACCTGAGCTCCCCCTGGGTTGGCCCTGCCTTCCCACCAGGTGCTCAACCACTGTCTCAAGCCATGACTTAGCATTTGTGCTACACATGGCTCCTCCAGCAGCGGGCCAGTTTTATTTGGTCATCCAAGCTACAAGAACCAGCTGTTAGCATCAGCAAGCGTATCTCAGCAGTTAACAAGTCTCAGGCTCCTGCAGGAAGATGTGCTCAAGAAAGGCTTTCACAACCAGACAGAAGCCTTTCTGCCTCCCCCCACATCCCCTCTGCAGCAGAAATCAAGAGCCTGGGTCCCAGGAAAGGATTCCCTTCCTGCCCAGCAGCTCCTTTCTTACTTGCTCCTCATTAACCAAGGGTGTTAATAATCAGCAGCCCCCTTGCTGGGCCAGCCTCCTTCCCGGAAACACAAGGGGTGCGAGTGGCAGAGAAAACAACAAAACACAGAGCTAGAAACATACCCCTGCATTGTGGCAGCAGTGGGAGCTGAAAAACTCTCAAAAAAAAAAAAAAATCACTCTTTAAGACAGGCCGTACACCTGCAAAATAGATGGCTGTCTCCGCTGAATTTCTTATTTAAGGAACAGATCCATTACCCATGGTTATGCTAAGCAGTAATTTATTAGATATTCACAACCAAAAAAATTAAAAAAAAAATCACACTTACTGGCAGCGACATGTTCCTAGATCACTCAAACATCTGAAAAATTCATCTTACAAACATGTCTGAATGTAAGACAGAGGACTGGATCTAATCTGAACATTTAACAACTGCTAACTATGTTCTCAAGTACATTTCCTTTCCTTGGGCCAAACCAGTACCTTTAAACATGCTCAGCCCTATCTGTCTGCACCATCCATCTCCCCTGATCATAGGTCTTTCTGCGGAGCAAGGCTGTATCCTTACCTGCAAGAAGCTGACCTCTCAGTTAACTGAAAGAAACATACTGTACCATCAAATAGATAACTCAGAGATGGTTGTGCAATTTATTATTCTCTTTAAATGTACCCTCCTTCTTCCAGGAATGTCTGACATCCAGTTCCTACACTGAAATCAGACTGAGTAGTTTCATTCATGATTCATACAATTTTTCCAACTGTATTTGTGTTTTTCTAAGCTCTCATCAGGGAAGTTACACTCTGTGCTGCTTTTCTGCATGCAGTTCTGCGTGCAGACAGCTGTAAGGAGGAATGCACAAGAACCTGACCTCTGTGGTGCCATGGCACAGTGCTCGTAGATCATGAGCCTCGTAAACTCCGTTTTACAGCTGTCTGCACATGTGGCAGAGCAGTGGGAAGAGCAACACCACAAGAATTGCAAGAGGAGATGACAGCTTAGAGGAGAGATAAGGAGAAACCACACTGAGAGCAGGTGGAGAAACCAGACAGCACAAATTTTCTGGGAATACCTATTAAAAACAAAAAAGCAAAAAGAAACCCAACTCGCTCAGGATGCGTGGGGGAGATAAATCTTCTGAGTTTTTGAAGAAGGGAAGGCAGCCCTTGCAGGTTCACTCACCACAGCCCTAACAAACATAAATCTTACTCACACGGGCACCATCCCTCCCTGGTCTTTCCCCAGGGCTGGCTGCAGTGCTGCTGTCACGGAAGGATCTGTCACATTAAGCAGAGCAGCTCTTGGCAGTTTGCATGAGTTACGGTCACAGCCGCGCAGCTGGGTGCTGCAGTGCACAGCAGGCTCTGGAACACAGTCACAATAGTGAGCACTATAAAAAATTTCATGAAAATGGGTTGAGAGCAGAGAGGAAGAATAGTTTTAAGACATGTCCTTTAACCTCATGAGAGGATTCCAGATTGCTGCGGAGGGTTTATCTGACAAATTCACTGCTGATGAGGAAGGCACATCTCATGGTTTCTATTTGCCTTGGCAATCCCTCCTGACTATCAGTACTCACTCTATCCAGTAGGTTCCTCATGCTCAGTGCAGAGGCTTTTAATCTCCTCTCACTGTGGTACCCTCTCTTTCACTCCCAGTACGCCTCCAGGACATGGTTCTCTACTCCCTCTTCAGGAAAAAGGCTCACACCTTGGCCACAGGTACCTCCCTATCTCTCACCCCAATTACTAACCAAACCTTTTCCCTCAGCCCCAAGGTGGTTTACACTTCTTGTTTCAGAGGAAACTACTGGGCATATCAGCTTTACAAAGAATTGAAAGGAACCAATCATTACAAGTATACCACTTTGGACTATACAGTGAAAGATTTGCACGTCTCTGCATGCTTTGGAGTTTATTTGACAAGCATCATTTGACGAGCAATTTCAGTGAGTATATAGACAGCTTCCCTCTTGCCCAGCCAGTACAAACACCTAAAAATCACATCTTCCTTTTGAAAGGCACTAAAAGAAACAACCAGGTCTTACAAAAAATAAAACAAAATACGACAGCTCTGAGCCTGATCTAAAGCAGCTACCCTGTAAAAACAAAGTTAGTAACTGTCCATTTCACAGACTGACACAGGAACAGCCATTTGGCCTTATGAGAGAGGGGTAAAGCGAAGGCATGCCTTCTACATAAGTTGTTTACTAAAACACTGGAAATAATCTCACTACGAAAACTTTTGTCAAGCACAGCCATGCTTGATTTCAGCAGGAACAGCAAATCCCAGCAAAGTCCATTTTCCAGAGAAATACAGCCACTCAAGAAAAACATTACATGAGTTAGCAATCTCAGTTCAACTTATCCACAGTAGGTGAGCATGCATACAGTCCTGGGGACAAATATTAGCAATTTGTCTCTCTCTCCCTTACTTGGGAGTGACTTCCAGGAAGCTCTGGGAGAGGGACATCGGGAAACACTTGCCTTCTCTTGCAGGTGTCACCCAAAACATCATCACTTCTGCAGCACATTAGCCCAAACCCATCCCTGCCACTGAACAAGCAAGGCACCATTCACCTCTCCTCCAAATGCCACCTAGAGAGGAAGGAGAGAGAGGAGACACCTCTTAAAACTGTTTAAAGTATGTACAGTATCTAGGCAGGAGCCCTGTCCCTATTTCACTCCTACCTTGAACCAGCAGCAGAAAAAAACAGAGGACAAAACCCTCCATTCCTAAGCAATGTTTCTCTTTTGATTTTTAAAACCACTTGCTCATTTACCAAAAACAGCTGGAGGCATCTCACAGCTGAAGCTGTGCTTCCAGCTGGGAGGTATTTCACTGATTATGTAACAGATGATCAAAAAGAAAAATAAATTAAATTAGAAAAAGGAATATGGCAAATTCCATCCCTCATAGCATTTCCGTTCAAGTTTTCATTAATATCATAAGTTAAATAACAGGAAAAAGCATACAGGGAATATTTTGAAGTGTTCTCCTAGGAGAGAGAATGTAGGTGTATATGCTAAGAATAATACATTCACTTCTTTCGTGGGGATCCTGTTTTTACCAACCAAACCAGAAAAATGCAAACTTCTCCTGACTGGTAGTGCAAGTTGTTGCACTTTTAAGAATAGAAAAAATGTACTAACCTATAGCTCTATTTAGGGATAGGCATCACTATACAAATTACCTGCAACATTAGACGCTCAGATAAAAATCACTGACACACAGGTTCAGATAAGTGGGAGCAGATCCCTTGTTTGCATTTGCTTTCTAAAACACGTTGTTTATTTTTTCTTTGCTGGCAAGCTGCATTGGGTGTTCCTTAAGGTGTGGGAGACACAAACACAGCCCCACCAGAAGGTGACTCTGGGGTACAAGGGAGAATTTGCATACCTGTTGATTTCCTGCTGGTGATGAAGTTCGGTTATAGTACCCAGAATCCCACTCTTTTGCTCAGTGGCTTTAGCTTCAGTTACTTGTACATTATCACAATGCTGCAACACTCAAAACAGCATTAGCCACATCTTTAAAAGCTTCCCACTAGCTCTAAAGATCTTGTTCATCAGAAGAAGAGAAGTCTCTGAAATCTGCTCTGATTTCAGAGGTATTTGCATTAGGGTTTTCACAGTGTCAGAATACAGAAGAAAAACGGACTGAAAAGTTGAAAGTTGCCCTGCGTAATCGCCCCCAGACCCTTTTTCTTGTGGGGAAGCTGCTTGGGATGGGGGTATGGTGGTGGCTGGAGCAACAGAGAGGGATGCTGTGCTCCCAGCAGGTGACTCTCACTGTGCACCATTTTCTTGCATCCAGTGCTTATCCTCCTTGCTCCTACGTGGCCTTCAAACTCAGTAATTCAATACTGATCTAGATGAGGAATATATAATTTCTCAAATGATGAAGGTTACTGTTTTTCTCCCTTTTTAGGGTTTCTACTTTTTATTCTTTTCTTTCCCCTCCAACTTTTCTCACCATTTCGCCACATGACAACATTTTTTTATTATCTTAACACAGCAGCCTATTGGTAACACCAGCACATTAATAAGCACGCTTTCCCATCTGAGGCAGGTGTCTGAGCTGCCCTAAGTAGAGCAGACGGATCCCACATTGATCCCAGCATGGCGCTTTGTGTTGGGTCCCTGCGCTCACACAGCATTGTGCTGGCCACACCTGGGCTCCCCCAGGCTGCCCCAAGGCTCTGGGCACAAAGTGCATCAGCCTTCCCCTGCTTCCCAGCTGGATTTTCTCAATTTGTTCTGCTTGCTCCCACGCAATGAACATAACATGCAAAGAACTGAAGCAGAGATGAAGATTGTAAAAAATAATAAGAGGAAGAGAAAGCAAATTACACAAGGACCTGCTAGACAGAGACTGAGGCAGGAATAAAAATCCTTTAGAGCGCTGCAAGCTTCAAACGAAACCTGAAGACCCAGGCTAGTGTTCTACCAGACTACAAACAACATGCGCTTTCACCATTTTCTCGTCAATTTAAAGACATCACCACATTTACTTTTCACATACACATTTTGAGAAAAGGAACAATGTCATCACACTAAATTCACCCTGTACAAATGGTGGTCTTTAGATAAAGTACTCTGTGACCCCTGCATTACGGAAATCTGAGCTAGCTGCCACATTACACCCTTCTTAGAGAAGGCAGGAATTACCCAACTCATCCTCCCCTTGAGGAGAATGTGAACTTATGACAAAAAGTTTGCTTTTGTTGCTCTGCCAAGTGCTAGGCCCAGAACTGGGAGGATTAACAACAGGAACGGGATTTAGCTAGCCTTGTTTGCAGTTCGGCTCCTTCGCAAGGTACAGCCTGACCTTACGTGACTGTGGCTAAAAGGAACAATTATGGAGCTCAGCAGTGGGGGAAAAAAAAAAAGTAAAACAAAAACAGACAGACAGGAGCCATATAACTAAAAGAATTTAAAGTGCTCAATTCAATTATGCACATTAGAATACACTACATCCAAGCTTTATTAACCGCTTCAGTGAAAAAAGAACCTCAGAAGAGATTACAGAAATCTTGGATTTCTTCTAGAAGTGTTGCTGTATTGCTTTCTTTTCTCTCTTGAGCTGCAAATAAAAATAAACTCTTGTTTATCTAAACTTCTATAGCTGTAGCGCAGGCAAACTGGAATACATCAGAGATACTGGCTGATCTATGACTCTAATTCCCTACAGGAGGGAAAACACAAATTGAGCGACTTGCCCCAAATCACCTAGGAAGTATTTGCCACAGCCTGGAAGAAAGGCTGTAATCTGACTCCCTTCACAAAAGAATCCCTCTTTTGAAATTTTAGTGGTTTCTGGGCAATTGCATATTTAAAATAGTTAATATAGTCAAGTAAAATCTGTATTTTTGAAGTACTTTTGACATAACTCACAGCATAGCCCTGCCTCTCCTGGAGTTAGCACACGTTGGTCAAGCCCAGCAAGAAATTGCTTGGTGTCAACCACAAGCTGAAACTGCCCAGCGCTCACGTAAGAGGCTTTTAAACACAACTTGCTGATATTTATTTAAGATTGTACTTCTCTGAAGCTCAATATATAATGAAAATTCTAGTCATGTTCATTGAGGCGAGATGGCATTTAGCATAGATTTACCCCTGGAAAGGAAAGTCTCCTGGCTTCGTTACAGATGGGAACTCCTGCAGGAAGCTGGTGCACTGGGCAGACAAGTGTAGTGGGCTCTCGCAGCATCTGACTTGTACATGGGCAATAACAGGTCGCCTGATACTCACAGCTGTTCAAGGAAACACTTCTCATCTTCCATTTTCTCAACTCTGCTGTTTTTAAAGATTTGTAAGGTCTTGTTTGAGCACGGGTCTGTTGGCATTTGCAGTTGTCCTGCTCAGGAAAGACTTCAAGAGCAATGCTGGCAAGATGAGCAGTAGGCCCGAAAGTGCGCTGGCGTGCTCCAAATGAGCCTGCTTATGGCTCTCTGCAGCCAAGTGACAGCTAGGGTGCTGCTTCCCGTTCCTAGAGCCCAGCCGGGCTGTAGGGCGCAGCCCAGCTCTCAAACATCGTGGGACGGCGGTGGGTGGCACCCGCAGCCACAAAGCCTCCCAGTCCTACCCAGTTCAATCAGCTATTTAGGCCTCCTTTAACGTGTGTTTCCTGAGTGCTCATTTGCATGGGCATAAAATCGAGCTTAGCTAGCCAGGGTGAAGGGATCCTGACAAGGAGCTGTCAGGCCCGCCCTGACTGAACACCCAGTATTTTAGGTGAACATGTCAGAACATGAAAACTGCTCCTTGTACTGGTATAACAGGTTACTGACTGAAATTCTCAGCAAAGACAATAGATTCATGTAACCACACAATTTAACACATTTCTTAGAAGATTTAGTGTTGCCTAACAGACCAGACCACAGCGTGCAGCAGCCACGGCTGGGAGCGGCCTTCAGCCACACGCTGAGCCCAGCGCTGGGCTCATCCTCCTGCTTGTTCCCTCCGTCAGACGGGGAGTACTGTGACCCAATCCAGCCCTGATGCCAGACAGGAGATACAAAGCTTCCATATAAGGGGAGGAAGGAGTCAGGATTAAAAAGAAGGAACAAAAGAAGAGTTTGCAAAGAGGTTGAACTCGTATCAATACAGCCTGCATGGTGCCGACTCTGGACCGTTACAACATAGAAGAAGAACAAAACTGGATCCAAATTCACAATTAAAAGGAAACCACACTATCTGAACAGGACATCTCTTCTGTAGAGCACTTACAATTAACCTTTGGAAACCACAATAATTTATCACTGAACTAAAAGTACAGCGAAATCCTAAAGAGCATTCTCAAGAACCAGCCATGCCCTCTGGCAGATACACTGGCTACAGGGAAGTGTTCGGGCTTCAGGCAGTATGCGGGCAGTGGTCAGACATACTGCTGGCTGTTTTATTAAATGCAAGTTGTACCTTAAGCAAAAAAGGAAATCTTGTGAGATAACATAGGGATGTCCATTGGGAAGCAAGCAGTGCAGGAATGACTACAGATAGTGCAGTTTTAGGGCATTAGTGAACAGGAGCAGGTGAGGCTATGGAACAGAACAGTCTGTGAGCTCAGGATGTCTCTGCAAAAAGCGCAAGCTCTTTTTTACTGGAAGTAGTTTGATGCTTGTATGAGCAGTGGCTTACTTCAGAGCATGTCTCAATAGGTCAGCTCTGGCCATAACAGGTAGTTGCCACTTGCATGGAAATCAAAGCAGATGTCAATGAACAAATTAATTCACTCAGAGTTTAAAAATCCCTCCTTCCTATCCATCCCTCTGCCCATGGCTCCTAAATAAACAGTAGGAAGGGGTGCAATTCCTCCGTGTCTCTGACTTCAAACACATACACAGTGTTCTCTCTTCAGATGGTTATCTTTGATGTAAAGCCACTGTGTGCTGGCTACAGACTCTCTCAATCCATTATAGGCACCCCTTGTATAACATGCACCTTGCTTTAGCATGCAAAACATTTAGTTCCCAAAAACATGATAGGATGGCTAGAGTAACCACTAACCAGACATGCTGGAATGCCTGGAAGTGTCCAAGATTAGTCATTTGGCAGTGATCCTGGGGAAATGCAGTTTTAGATATCCCAATCTGGACAGTAAGGTTTAGTGCTTGGGGCCCACGGGCAGACCAGACCCCACTCCTCCCCTGTGGAGCACAGCATAGCTCACATTGGCCGCTGCTACAGCAGCCAGAGTTGGGATATGATTGCCACAGCAACCTGGATCCTTTGCCTTGTCAAATCCTTCTCCAGCATATTCTTTTCCTCACCAAAAAAAAAAGAAATCCAAATCAAAACAAACTCTTTCCTATGCTTGGCTGTGTGTCATATTCATTTTTTCTGGATAATTTCAACTTCTGTGTTTGTCAATTGCAAGAAAAATGCATGCGTCATATGCACATTGATCAGAATTCTGGTGGGTGTTCGGCCATTATACAAAAGATCAAAGGCTGGAGAAATTTCATTCTAATTTGAGGGCAACGAACCAAGGTTACTTAAGAGCAGCAGGCATGCTTGTCAGCCACACATCAATGCAGAGCAAGACTGCATTTGGGTGTTACAGAGCTGGCAGGACCAAGAAGTGGCAATAGCTGGTCACGTTCAGTACAGGACTTGTATGGATACATCTTATGATACGTTTCCTACACCTCACCCTGCACTGTTAACTAGAAATAAGGAACTGGCACACTCACCATACCACGGACCTGGACATACAAGCTGTGCAGAGCTGCTGTGGTCTCAGCACTTCTGCTCAGAGCTGTAGAAAGTAAACCAGAGAAAACATGCAGAAACTGGCAGCTGTCTTCATGTTTTTCACTTATTAAGCTGCAGAAGTGAAGCCAAGTACTCTGCACTCAGGACTGCACAGATGATATTGCTCCTTCGGTACATGACATTCATGTAGCATTCCAATCAGAAAAGAAACCAGCACAAGCAAATAGATGAATGGAAAAATGAATTACTTCAAGTTGATTTAAAGAAGGTATTTAGTTATGCATAGGAACAAAAAAAGGAAAATAAGTGATCAAAGTAGGATGAAGCAATTGGAAACAGCTGACATTTGATGAATAGAAAGATAACTTCTGAGGTGAGAAATTTAAAAATGTTATATATTTTGAAAGGCCAAATCGTGCATGACTTCTTAATGCTCTAAATGGTGCCAGGTTATCCAGAGTCCACTCCAGAAAAGTTTCCGGAATAGCTGATTCTAAAACTAAGCCAAAACCTTCAGCCAGCTCTGGAAAATCTTCTTTAGAGTCAGACTAACATTTTGTGAGCTCATGTCAATGTTGGAAAATTACTCCAGCTGTAAGCATGAGGGAATGGTTTTGCAAAGGAACCCCTGAGCCTTAGTCTGTTTTTATGACTCGCAATAAGAAAAGGCAGAACAGGAAACTAAAATAAGCCTTGATAGAAAAAAGAATAAAATAGAAGTGCTGACTTGCATTTGCTGACAGAACCATTACTGTCCTTCCATTTCACAAAGAGTGGGCGTGTTTCATTCAGCACTGGAAGCAAGAGCAGGGCTGTGCTTTACACCAGCTATACATTAGCAGTCAGCATAGGACAGTTCCTCTCTCATGTGCACAGCACCTTATGACAACATGTGTGACAAAACCTATTTTACTGCTCCAGTCAGTGTCCAAAGCACACCAATCACAATTAAAAAATCCCTACCAAACTTCACAGAACACAAGAGAGGGACAGTTATGGGTGCCACCAAATTATTTTCCCAAGTCTGGGGGCTTTTTTTTTTAGGATTTGAAGAAACTTCTAGGCACATCCAAGCCAAAAAGCAGAGTCATCCTAGTCATTCATTCATGTTTCTGGTCACCAGCTGCTCTTTATGTGCTCTGAGTGTTGTCTCCTTACCCTTTAATTCTCCTTTAAACAAAAAGACCAAAAGAAGTTAGCGGATAAATGGCAGATCATAATTTGTCCCTTCAGTCAACCACTGGCGCACATCAGTGAGCGTTTTGATCAATGTGAGCACAGGTAGGAAGCCAACCAGACAGTATATTCCTATTTTTCATAACAAGTACAGATGCTTTCCTTCCATAAGTGTCCACACTGTTTTAAGTTACAAGAAAGAAGTGCACTATGATAAGCAAACATAAGGTCAGACAGTCTTGGGTAGATCAAGCCAAATGGAAGACGAAAAGAGGAACTACGTGAAATCCATGACATCTGGGAAACGCTTTGTATACAGAATCCAGAAATGGCACACATTGCCAACCTGGCAAAGAGCACACAGGTATTCCAAACAGAAGCCTAAAAAAACAGACAAATCAATATGTATTAAATTCACCCCCAACATACAATCTGTGGGCTCCAGATCTATTTGGAATTCAAGTCAAATTTGGGAAATGACACAAAGAAAATCTCAAAACAGAATTGTATGTAGCACATTCAAATACACTTTGAGAACAGAGGCTGGCATAGGTGATCTCCAGAGGTGCCTTCCAGCATCAACTATTCTATGATTCTGTTAAGTATTTTGCTTTAGTATTTTCTAAATTAAATAGCTTGGATCTGATTTTTTTTTTCCAGAATGAAATGGGACAAAAATAAAGAGCTCGTAAAGCAACATCAGGCACTTAGTACTGAGAAAAACATGTTGCCATCTTTTTTTTCTTCCCAAACGTCTAAATTTTCTCCAAAGAAACTTTTGGTTTATGCTTTTGGTTTCATTTAACCTGTTTATTTTTCATATCCAGGGTGGGTGTTCAAATAGCAAACCAAAAACATTCACCATTCACCCAGCTCTGCTCCCACCCCTATTTTCTTATTTCACAGGTGGAAAAATTGCAAAGATTATTAACCCTTTTCAGATGTACCCCAGTTTCTTCAGGGATTAAGGTGCAAAGAAGGCATCTCTACAGCCAACAGCAGCAAACGCTAACATGACAAATGCCAACACTGTGCATTTCCATGGCCTTGGTGCCTCAGAGACCTCCTTTTTAATCCACACTCTCCTCTCCAATGGCACCTCATCATCATCTCTCTGAGGCTGGAGAAGGGGCAACAATTCACGTGCACTCATTTCCCAAAATATTTTGTTCCAAGGGAAATAAAAAAGGTGTTTCTGCTCTTTCATTCTCTCCCCACCTCTATTGTTTCCCCTGGTCTATTTACTCTCCCCATGTCATTTACAGAAGAGAAACTATTTGGTTATGGAGCAGAGACCAACAGAACATGGAGCACTGCTTCACAGCCAGCAGCCGCCAGGGCCAAGCTGGTGTCCCCAGGGTAAAGCACCGCAATATTTTCTATAAGCATTAAAGGCATTTGCATTTAAGCTTTGTGCTTGGGCAAGTCTATGAGCAACAATCTACCAAACATCACACCAGCAGGTCACTTACAGCAGAGCCTGACTTGAGTCCGTTTGGGATAGGTGACTCTTTTGGACAACTGTGTGTCTGTGGCCAGCGTTGACCGCTGAGCTGTTGCAAAGGCTGATCCCATAACACACTCCCCCTTGACACACTGCAGGTCTTTGTCCCTGGATTTACCTTCTGAGAGGAGGGAAAGAGAATAAATTGTCCCTTTCAAGCCAAATTGCATAATTCAGTTCTTCCCATCTTCCCTTTGTTACAGTTGGGAACAAAAATGAAAAGGGATGTGAGCAGCAAGTTTCAGAGTAGACATCTTTTATCTCTCCCTCAAAATGAGAACTGATATGAAATACTCTTTCTTTCCTTTCAAAATGTATTATGTATGTTTCTATTCAAAAGACAGCTTGTATTTGAATTCGGTAGTAAAAATATTGCTAAGAGAGCATCCTCTGCAATGGCCAAAATGCCTTTCAAGGGAGCTATCCCAGAGAGGGATGATTGCTCCAGCACAGAGCTGACAGAGCCAGTGGAGCCAGCCGGATGTTTGGAGGTACACTGCAGAACGCAGGCATCCAGGGTGGGCAGTGGAGCACACAGGACTACCCTCTGTACCCAAAACATGTGCTGTTCTGGTGCTGCTGCACATCGCAGTGCCACTGGGGAGAAATTGTTCTGCTCTGCATTCAGCCAAAGGTTCTTCGTGCAGTCATGGTAGGAATTAGTCCATTCGCCTCTGTGGGCCTTAAAGGCTATGACCACTCATTTCCTTCAGGCCAAACCAATCTACAAATCAGAGCAAGTTAGGACCCACCTGTGTGCTCTGAGAACTGTCTACACGGTCAAATCAAATTCTCCTTGTGCCCTATTTATTTTAAGGAGTCAGTTATTAGACTTACGATCGCTACCCGCTGGAGGTGATTTGCAGCCTGATCCTCAGGACGGGACTTGTGCATGCGTTAGGGAATATGGCAAACCCAAATCAGACACCTGCTGCTGCCTAAGTACCTCTGTTGTTCATTTGTGCAATTCCACTGCTTCACTTCTTTAATCCAAAAATCTCAGACCTCTGCTGCAAACATGAAGGAGCTTCAACACATCCAGGAGGGAGGTTTGGATTGGTAAAAATGGGGAAACATGCAAGGAGCCAGAAAAATGCCGGCCTAAGGGAGCAGAGACAGTGGAAGCCAGTTCACTGCATTAGCATTTGTTTGCTCACAGCAGCACTTCAGTGCAAAGAAAACCAGATCTCCATCGTAATCTCACATTTTTTGACTAGGCTCCTGCATATTAATTCCTATTGATTGACACATGGAACAGCATACTTTGATCATCTTGTTAGTCAAGTATTCTTGAGGCAATACATGACGCAGTTAAAGTCAGTCAGCTTAAGCCCTTGTGTACATAAGGAAGCTATTATTAAGAAAAGCCAATGATGGAACTACTTTTAGCAAGAATTAACCAGAGATTGAGTGCCATGTATGCCTTGGAAAATTTCATTTCATTTGTATCATTTTTCATGACTTTCTGCTTAGCATGACATGGTGTTGTCCCCTAAGCTGTGTCCGGTTTGACTTGAAAGTCAAGATTTTGCAAGCAGGACTAGTGAAACCCCCCGAGGCTCTGCGCATGCAGGGAACTTGATACCTTCCCTTCGGGGTAGCATCTCCTTTATATAGTGTGTCTTGGTCTTTTAAACCTCTTAGCGTCAGCTAAAGCACCTGATTTTTAGAAAAGCTGATTGGTCCCAACTCCTATTGATACCAGCAGGGATACAAACACTACGATACAGGAAAATCAGAGCAGTATCACCAGCCTGTGTCTCTCCCATTTACAAACATGGCTCAGCCTCATAGGGACCATAACTAAATCTTTATTAAGCCCTTGGATGAGTTTTACTGCAAAACAAAGCTACAAATGAACATGCACGATTACATCAGGACAATAGCCTAAACTTAACAATCGCTTCCTGTCATTGTCTAAGGCAGCCCGCGGAACAGAGAATCACCTCGTGATAAATCCTTGCTGGTCATTTACCATCATTAATCTATACTGTCAGAATGAATTAGGTGTAGAGGAGCATGTTAATTACAGTGCAGATGACACTCTGGCTTTAATTATCATGACTTCAAAGTAAACAGTGTCCGATAATCGACCTCAGCCACCGTAAGTGTTTGCAGGAGGAAAGCGCTATTAAGCTGATGGTGCTGCTGTCCAGCTTGCAGGGTTTGCAGTTACAAGGCTGGGATTATATCATTACTTGTCCAAATTGCTCTCTATTTCTATCCACATTAGTCAGGTCTATGGGCCACTTTTTCCATTGCCTATGACATGCCTTAAATTAGGGAGTGACCAATTTTGTCAATGTGTAGCAACCTAGCTTTATTTATAGAACACTTCAGATTAAACAGCCAAAGCACCCAGTGTCCTGTTATACCTTTTCACTTTGCATTTAACAGCTACTTATTCATTTTACTTACCAACTAGGGCTATGTTTTTATAGCTTGTGGTTCCCAATTCAATATTATTTTATGCCGCTTTCTGGAGGGCTAGGATTATGGAATAAACCTAAGCACCCAGAGAGTTTGCGAGGCACGGCGTAGAGCAGCCAGCAGCATTGCAGAGGCCTGCCTAGCCCATCAGATACGTGCAGCCCTTTCAGGCACAGAGCTGTGCTCGGGGACGCCTCGTGCACAAGGAGTTCCCTGCGGAGCCCTGGGCTCACATGGCCTCTGGGAGCTGGGCATCACAATGCTCTTATCTGCCACTGCATGTTGCAAAGCAACACCCTACGTGTTCTTCCAAACCAGTGTGCAAAATGCAATACTGGAGAAGATACAATGAGCCTGTGAAATGTCCTGCTTTGCTCTCTTGAGAAGTGAGCAAACCAAGGAAATCAGGAATTAGAAAAATAAACCAATAAAGCAAAACTAAGGTGGGGAATTTAATCACTCAGAAGATGGGAAATTCAAGGCTATGGTACCCATGGCAACTACTATTTGTCCACAGTGTATGGAACACTAACCTTCACTCCATATGCGGAAACAGAAAAAAATTACGGGACACGTCAAGTATAAATGCATGTTTCATGCAGCAGGTGCTCTGCAGTGTCTTCTGTGGAAGTGATAATTAAATTTCCTGACTGCAAACCAGGTAGGGTTATGCACCAGCAGCTCTTCTGAGGTCCAGGCTAACGTCACCAGGCAGAGCTCCCAGCTCAGCCCACAGCCTGGGCAGGGAAGCTTCAAGGTCTCTTTTGGACACAGCATCCCGCTCTGCCTTCTATGTTTCTGGCTGATGTCCAGATTTTGTTTAGAAGCTGCCATCTGTTGATTTAGGGAATGTTGTGATTTTTCTTTCAGTTGTTTGGGCCAACAAGAATTCAGCATTTATTATATGTTTTCCTTTTAAGCAACTAAAGTAACATCCATAGTTCAACAAGGCAGAGGTCCAGGCCTTGCTGTGTGATCAGTTTATGGCAACGTGAGAACCAGATTACAGCTGAGTGTCACAGCAAAGATGTTTTCCAAGTCTGAGGAGTCAGATTACTGTCATAATGAACCAGACCCAACACCAGACAGACAGACAGCCACCCTGCAGATGGGACTGTTGTCCTTGGAGATGCAATTTTTACAAGATTTTTGACAGTTGCATCTATTTTTGCTGAAATTTGACAGATCACAGTTTATAGAAACCAACAAAAAAGTAACAGCTGAGGAGATTAACTGGAATCTGAGGGCTGGGGGCCAGGTTCGGATGCCTACCTGCCACGGCTACCTTCACACCTCCACAGCGCACATTTGAGGCAGGACAGGGCTATGCACTCAAATTCTGTTCCCTACAGAGGGGAGCAGTCTGCAGTGCAATAAAACTGCTCCTGCACAGCACTATCTTCCTGCAATGACGTGCCAGGGGGCTTCCATCCAATAGCTTCAGATATCTTTTACCAAGTCAAGGCCACATTTATCTAGCAGTAATTCAAAGTGAGATCTCCACTGCAAAGATGGGGGTTCTTTCACCTGCACTTCAAAATACTTGGAGATGCAGCATGCAGAAAGCAGTGGAGGGGTCAGACTTGCCCAGGGTCAGCACTTGCCCTCTGGGCTACCTGCTGCTCAGACACATGGCCATGTTCTGCCTGCACCACTCCTACTCACTGATGGATGTCTCTGAAAACCTCAAAGTCAGGTCCAAAATGGACACCAATGGCCCTGCACCAGGCTATGTCATCACAGCCTATATAAATTCTCCCAAATACCCACCAAGGGCTACACCAAGTTGCCAGGGCCAGATCAGCTGAAAAAGTGTGTGTCAATATATGAGCCCCCTTTATGCGACATCCCGCTGCATTAACAGGGATGATGTCCAACAGTGGCAGTGCTCATCCCTCTGAGACACAGGCACCATCCTCTGGGGTTTTTGGCATTGCTAGTGCAAACCCCAGGCCAGATCCAAGCAAGCTGGGCTGAAATCACTGACCTAATTACATAGGGCTGTTAGTAACATTGGGCTCTTACAATCATAGGATTATAGAATGACTTAGGTTGGAAGGGACCTGAAAGATTATCGAGCTCCAACTCTCTCCTGTAGGTAAGGTTGCCAACCAGTAGATCACACTTCTGAGTGTGTTCATCTTAAATGATCTGTTCCTCATGGGGAATAAATCAATACTTGATACTGCTCAGGAATGAACAGCTGAACAAGCCAAATCTTGGAAAACGTCCGCATATATTTTCACAGAAGTCATGGTACAAAATACCTCAATGTTCAGGAATTAAACTGGACAGACAGCACTGGAATGTCTGTGTGCTAACCTGAGTCAAAGGAGGTCTGAACACTACTAAAAAATCCACCTCCAAAGGATTTCCATTTCTGAATCTCTGACTTGCCATGTATGGAAAGGAAGTAAATGAGTTTATGAAAGCATTACTGTCACCTTTCTACTCTAACAGCTTACAGTAATGACTTTCCCACCCATACTTATTGCTAATGAAGATCAGCACTGCAAGAGGAGAAGGAATCATTTCTGCCAAAGCTTGTGCTAAATCAAGACGATTTTTCCTAATTCTGTGAAAACAATAGCCCAGTTATTTGCAGCCTGTTAATGGCTTCAAGCCTCCTTTTTCCAGGAGTTAGCTCTTATTTTTTACAGCTGCTCAGGTTTCCCAGGCACCTCTTCCACACAGCAGCAAGTACAGCCTGAGCTGCAACAGAGCAGCAGAGCCAAAGCGCTCAGCAAGCACCGCTGAGTTTGTGTTTGAGGAGTTTCCTCAAAAGCAGCACAAGGTATTTTGCCAGCTAATCTTTCCAGCCTGCAGCTACACAGCAAAGCACGGCTGTGGACCTGTGTCAAAGGTACATTTGTTAACACATTTTCCCTGGAGTGCTAATTAACATTTACATCAAGTACTAGGAGAGCGAAAAAGCTTCAACACAAACACACTGCAGGGAAATGCAAGGGGAAAATTCTCTCTCCCTCCCTCCCCAGATGCAGTGTGCTGTTTGCCCTTCAGGAGCTGGTGAAAATCCAGTTTGTTTTGTAATCTTCTGTTCTCTAAAATCAGATATTCTTGCAAGTTAATAACTAACCAGCTTCTTTTTATTTAAAAACCCTACAAGCGCATTTAAAATTCTATGAAAGCAGGGCCCTGTTGGCACTGGTGCGAGCCAGCCTGCGTGCACGTCTCCTCCTGAGTCACAGCACAGGCATTGTCCCTCCTAATTATGGAAAAATAACGATATTTTATGTTTTTATCATAAACAAAAGAACATCAACACACTGTCACTTGCATCTTGAAATGAGACTGAATCCTCTTAAACTGAATATGAAGGCAGGGAACACAAGCAAATGTTTGTAGCTAGATCTTCAATTACACGTTTTGCAATGCCGACAAAGAGGCTCTAATGAGTAACATTTGTACCCACAATAACATGCAGACAAAGTTATTTGCAAACACAGATTTGCACTTAGGAAAAAAAAAAAGTGAAGGCAGTTGCTGAACAGCTGGTTAGTGAGCTACTCTCAATATTATTTCTTGGTAATTATTGGGAAGAATGTGCTATCACATCGCTGCAGTTTTAGTTAGTTAGTTATGTACTTGAAGACTGCAAGAACTTAAAAAAGGTTGAAAAAAATCCTCTAGTTTTTTCCCAGAAAAAAAAAAAATCCTTTTTCCAGCTTTTAAAGCAAAACTAGAAAATTCCAGATTAGCAGAGGGAAAATCACATTGTATGAGCCATGATACAGTAGCATGTAAAACTTCACAAGTTCTTTGAACTTTTAGGCCGTGAGAGAGTGCTCATTATTACTCGGTGTATTCTCTTGTTCCACAACCATGCATCCTGCCCTGGCTCCCTTGAACTCATATCTGTATGTCTAAAGCACTGCCAATTTATTGAAGCAAAGCACACTCGCAGATGTGTAGAAGGAGCACAGCTGCACAATACTTTCAGAAATCATTTTAACTCCCCACTTCCACAGGAGTCAGGATCTGAGGTGGGTAACAGACCGTCTAAAGGCAGCCGTTTTGGTTGCAAGCTGCTCTGGAGTTCTGTGAACATATGTTGTTATCTTTGCCCACTTGCCAAATGCTCAGGGTGAACAATTTTCACCCTCAATGTTTAAAAACGTCAGTTGTTTCATCTCTTTTTTGTTTGGTTGGTCACTCATTTTTTTGGAGCGTTGCTTGTTTCTGCCTATTAACTGGATGTCTGTCTTTTAAATAAGAAAATAAAAAGAACAGGGAACGCAACAGGAATGGATATTTTTGTTGGAGATACTCAGGTGAAGGGCTCTGAGCGCTACTATGAACAACAGTCTGCAGATGCAGTGATCAGTGCTGAGCAGATGTCCAGCAGGACGAGGTGACTGTGTTTCTTCTGTTTGAACAGCTCTTGCAACCAAACAGATTGCCATTAGAGACACACATTTCTGTATTCACTAGGAATATTTTTAACAAGTAGTAAACACACAGGTATTTTGCAGGTTCCTAGTTCTCTAAGTTCTTTCTTAATTTCCAGTAACTCCTATCAAGAAAAAGCTATTTTAAGCTAAAATCTAAACTGGCACATTCCTGACACGATCCCACAGAGACTTTCCCCAAAGCACAGATGTCTGCACTGAAATCCTGGCCTCAGCACCAGCAATAGTGAGACTTCCACCTGTCCCCTCCAAAACTTGAAAATACAAGAAAAAATAGTTTTGAGGGGTACAGCAAGATGGAGGTAGAATGCCCAGTTCCCAATTCACTAATCTTTTAATCTCATGTAACAGGATGAGATTAATACAAACATGCTAACCTGTCCAAATTGGAAGTCTTTCAGATTTCAAGCACAGGAAGCAACAAGGATTTTTCAAGCAGGATGTCAGAGTTGCCCCGTGGTTATATGTGAGCTGAGGACAATGTTGTTACATGAGATCAAATTACAAACACAAGCAAACAGAAAACAATCTCTGAACGTCACTGCCCAAGATTTGACGAGAAGCACAGCTGACCTGTTAGGAAGGTTAAACGATCTCCAGCAGGCTTTAGGAGAATATTAGAAGTTTGCTGTTGGACACTGAGTTCCACACATTTAATTGTCCATTTGTTTGCCCAAGTTAATGCCTATCTTACCTTATGCTTGCAGTGGTTTTAGTAAATACATTTGACCTGCAAATGTTAAAGCAGTCGTCTGTGGATTTTCCAAGTACCTAGGAAAACTATTTTGATAGTTTCCACAGCACAGAAGCCTGTACTTACTCAGATATTTGCAACTTCCCAGGAGGTGGATGACAGTAGCTTACCCAAATCATTACCATTTCAGTTCTATTTCTAATGCTTAGCGCAACCTTGCTGTAAGGAATTACTGAAGTTGTTTACAATGGCTGATGTAGAATTTACATGCAGACTCATCCAAGGGCAATCATCTACCAAAGTCACTTGAAAACAGCAGAAAGATAAAATATTTTCTGTAGCTGGAAAAAAAAAAAAAAAAGAAGTCCTCACCTTGCACCGAGGACCATTTGAGACAGGACTGGTTTCCAAAATATCCGCTCCTTCATTTTCTTCCATGTCTGCTTAGCTGAAAAACTTTGGTTTCCAAAGGAAAACATTAAATCACCCTCCAGGCAAAACCAAATCAAGTCATTCAGGCTCTAGCATTCCAGTTTGTCAGATCCCAGCAATAAGGCATACACAAGCTTCACGGCCATTTGCGTAATCCAAGGTTTCAGATCCCAGTTCCTTGCTGAGTGACACCAGCACTGAGCTTGGCCTTTCTGTTAAGCCTCTGTAGCTTCTCTAGTCAGGCACTGATCTCCCTTGGGTCTTCCTTGAGGATCAAGGTTTTCACAATACAAATGGCAAATCAGATGATCAGATTCTTGCTTTCCAGGTACTGGAAGAGAGCTGACACTGAAGCTCTGATCATCTCAGGAGAAAGGTGAGAATGGAGTGCAGCGGTGTAGCCACACCCCTGTGCTGCAGAGCTGGCCTAGGCCATAAAATCACAGGCAAGGTCACCCAGCAACCAACGTTCCACGTCACTGCAGCAATAAAGCCAACTTACATTCAACCTATTGCTTAGGTAGATAAATATTTTTATTAGATGAAAGAAATCCAAAGATGGCGGGGGAGCTGGCTGTTCCTAACTCAGCAGGAGCAGCCCTGGGTGTCCCACAGCCTGGTGCACTGGCCCAGCCACATGCAGGAGAAAGAACACAAGCTCCTGCACGGGTGCCTGCAAGACTTCTATCTGCCACGTACTCAGCTTAAAACAGCTCCCTTCTCAAAAGTCTGCATAAAAGAGGGACAAATTTACAAAATAGTCTCAAGTTCCCTGCCAGAGCCCGTAAAAATCAGTCTACTCAATAGGGCTGAGGTAGGTTTTTCCCAACTGAGGAAGCTTCCTCAAGCAAATGGATTGTTTTTCTCAAGTATCAAATACCTAAAGGAGCATTCTCAATTTAGAAAGACATTCCTCTTCAAACACATCGTGCACATCTTAGACAGGGGTTACAATAAGTATAAATAAAAGCAGGTAATGAAAGATCAACCTTCTTTGTTCTGTTTGCACTGCGTATCAGGCAGTGCAGTTGTAGATAGCTGGTGCCCTACAGTTTCGAAACTGACTGTGATCTCTGGCATCTATTTCAAGATACACGTGGCTTCATGCTCAGAGCAGCTGCTTGACCAGCTTGGGAAAGGCTTTCTCTGAAATAATCCCCAAATCAGAGGACTCCAGGGGCACTGCCTACTCTGGACAAGGAAGGTCACTTATTCCTCTGTCTAATCTGTGACTTTCTTCCTTGCTGAGCAATTCTTTATGAGTATTTATATGGTAGCAGTCAATTTATTTATTTTTTAATAGTAACTATAGAGAAAGATTAACTTCAGTTTTGTCAAAACAGAACATCTTTTGATCAATCATTCACATTGGCAGTGTCATTAAACCTTAGAGGTACAGGGATCAGATTTTTAGACCTCTTTCTGCCATCGAAGCACAAAGTGCAGAAGTGATTTACTCAAAACCACATCCTAGATTTATGCACTCATCCTTTCATTAATCAAATAATTAAATTTGATTTCCTGAGATATTTCTCAGCAGTTTAATTAAAATTGGTCTTTAAGGAGTTTGAGATTACATTTTACAAAACGGTAACTGACTAAAAGCATCTATCTAGGTTAGGTCACGAATAGAAACACTGTAGTGCATGTCTAGCTGCGAGCCAGGTGTATGCATTATTGATTACACATCTACTTCAAAGAAATGAGGTCAAATACAACAAACAAAATAGGCCAGAAGTGTAAGGACACAGATCTCCCTATGGACCAAGGCAGGACACCAAAGGATAAGAGTGTGAATTTTGAAGCCATTAGCCTGGTGTGTGCCCCAGTTTTCCCACCTGCGCTGCGAGACTAGTATTACTTACACTCCTATCTCACAAGAACAGAGGGCTGAGCATTGAAGATATTCACTCCTTATCCTACCATTTGCCTATACAAGTCCAAGGAAAGCAAAGCTGACATCCCGCATGGGTGACAAACATATGTAACATCATCCTAGCCTTCTCCCCGTAAGCAGCACGTCTATGTTCCTCAAGGTGCTGGACACATGCTTACTCCACTCCAGTAATGCAATTGGGTCTCTGACAACAAGTTTTGCCTATTTTGAAATAATTCAAGGGTCACATGAACTCACAATCTACACGAGCAGTGGATCGGCCAAATTACTCCCTGCCCAGCTGGAAGATTCTGCTGCACACAAGCTGGAGTCATGCCAGTCTTTGCCCAATTATTCACAAGGGCTCTTTATGACAGCAGCTTCAAGGACTCTCTGTTTTCTGCCATTCCTTTGAGTCTCTTGGGCAAAAATCTCTGATCACTAATTGCCAGCAGAATTTTAAGAGAGGAGGCAAGGGACGCAGATGAAATATCGAATTTCTTTGTATTTTGCTTTATTGGGTTTTTTTCCTGTTTTCTCTTTACAGGTCACCCATTTCGTGACGTATTAGCTCTGTCCCAGAGTAGGGACAAACTAGGCTTCCAAAATTTGCTTGCATTAACTAACAAGCAAAAGATCTGTATCTAATTATCCACGTAGGTGTCCATGCTACGCCTCCTGCTTTGATGATATTCTGTGGCAGTAATTGTCAGAGTTTTTCTGGTTTTGAATTGGCCTAATTTAAAACAGAGCAATTAAAGGAAACACTTTCCCCATACACAGCATAACATACGATAAACTTTCCTATGGTTGCTGTGGAGAAACAAACTCAACAAGGTTTTCAGCTCGAACCTTCAGTGTAAACCAGACATCTGTTCCATGTTGTGTCAGATCACAGGAAGGAGAGCCCACAGCTTGGTTTACTCCGGACTAATTTAGGACACCAGGACTCTCCCCATGGATTAGTCACTAACCTCTTGGGCAATGACAAGCCAGACACATTTGTCTCTGTAGCTCAGTGGTTTTCCCCTGTAAAGCAACAGTGATGTCTATTCCCTGCGTCAGAAGGTGACTTGAGGCTGGAGGAAACTAAACTTTTCAGCCCATTTGTAGTTCTGAAGTCCTGACTGTCAAACTCAACCAGGAAAGTGAAGAAGAGGAAAAAGAAAAGGAAAAATGCAGATGGGTCTAAAGATGGCTTTGAAGTACAGCCCAGGAGTGGAGATCAGGAAGTGAGAGCTGTAATTGCAGCTGGGTATCTGTTTCCTTTTTTATTTCAGGAGAGCCCACAGCGTGATGCAGTTTTTCTCTCTCCCTCAGAAAACAGGCAGGAAAAACATTTACGTCTGCAGGAGAACAGCTGTTAAATGGAAGGGGCCATAGAGACAAAACAACTCTTTGCGTTTCTAATGCAGAAGCAAGGAGAAATCCTCATGAACGTGTCTGAAACATATTTCTTTTGGATCAGCAGCAAAAGCTATAAACCATTTCTCATTTTGTTTCCGAAGGAAATTGCACTGTATTACTTGTGGGCTCTGCCTGAGTTTCTTGGGAATAGAGCCAAACTGTGTAGAGAGGAGATGTTGAGTTTGTGAAAATGGGTGGTCTGGCAGAGGGAAGGGATCCTGTAAATGCCCTGCTGAGCTAGAAGCTCCCAGCTGAGCTCACACCATCAGGAAAGCTCACACGGGAAACTAAAAGGAAGCTGCCAGTGCTACAGAGGGGTACGTGTGACATCAAGCTGCCCCAAACCTGGCAATGCTGGGCTCTTACTGACAACCCAATACTGTTCAGATCTCACTCAGCTGGATGCTCAGCTGAACTCACAGTAGGCATGAGCACAAAACTCAGACCACAGGTCTTGCAGCCTCTGACTCAAGCCCTGATAAGGCAGCCCGTTGCAGAGGCTGCCCTGCCTGCAAGTAACAAGCTGATATCACAAGAAGTGTGTCAGAACAGGTTAATTGACATCCTGCTGAAACTTCAATGCTATCAGTCAACATTAAACAAAGGTTTAAATTTTTTTCCTTCCTGAGGCAAGTTGAAAGACAGGGATCAGGGCTGCTGTGAGAAAATATGGAATCTTGATTCAGTGAAATAAACCTGTTTGTTCCAGTTAAAATAGGTTTGTGAGCTGAGCTCAGAGGCTGAGTTATCATAGAAATGACTGTATCTTGATGATCATTGCAAAGGCTTTAGGTTTTGATATTTGCTAGACCTATCTTGGCTGTTTGGCTGTTATAAATCTCCTCTTGTTTAGGAAAGAAATCTCATTTTGCTTCATATTGTGCTCACCTTTCAGCAGAAGCGGGGACAGGATCTGAATACGCTGGTGCTTGCTGACAGCAGTGGTGCAGTACAGCCCTTCTCTAGGCATCATAATGAGGAAAATGAACTACAATTGTGAAATCATTGCCTAACAATTGACAAGAACAACCACTGCAGCCCTCTACGCTGCCTCTTCTTAGTTAGTCTCCCATTTACCACATGTTGCTGGATATACAGAAAAGAGAACAGCAGTATGTTAAAGTACATGCCACACACACAGAAGATGAATTATTTACATCTTGCCCGATTTCCTCTTTCACTATGGTCAAGAAACACTGTCTTTGCAGTTCAGGATTTTTGTGTTTTTGTGATTATATTCACCAGCCTTCTGACAGCCCTTGAGCTTTCCCAGGAATGGGACTTTGTAAGTAGGATTACAGGGAAGAAGTTGGAGAGATCTATTCCTTCAAAACAAAGCCACAACAGGTATACTGAAATCCTCATTTCACTCCTTTTTTCAAAAATTCCCTAAGGCACCACAAATACCTTGCAACTTGAGATGTCAGCTCCTGGTGCCAGCCATCCCAAGAAAAGTCCAGCTCACCAGAAGGCCAAAGAAATTTGGTTCAGTCCTTCTTGCCCAGAAAGGAAGGCTGAATGTGTATACATCCTCAGTCTTCAAAATTTCTGAGCTTTGGGAAGCCCACATGCCCAGAACAAGTCACAGTCATGACTGCTATATTGAGGAATGCAATGACCATTTGTTCCCTATGAGAGGAAAAGTCTGCAGTAAACAACATATATCTGTGTATGAAGTATTAGATAAATACTGACATCATAAATCGTCAAGTAATTACACCTTTAATATGAGATAAGGAAAATGCTGTATCTCCCTATTCCACAAGGATGTGGCACAATTAATGGCAACCAAAGTGCTTACTAGTCACCTGGAGAAAAAAACTAACAGGTCTGGTATAATTTTTACGTGAACTGTGTTACAGAGTCTGGGTCAATGAACTCTGGCTCCCTTGAACACAGTTCAGTATTACAGCTAGCCAGGGCCAAGCAAGTCACCTAACAGAGTTATTTCAGTGCTTTGCTGACTCAGAAGTAATACAGAAAAAAGAATAAAGAGGATAGATTGCATTTTAATTTAAATTTGCTGTTCAAAAGGGCATTGCTGATGTTCTTCTAAAATGAGATTTCAAATCTGCAGAAGAAATAATGCGCAATTCCCAAGGCAATTGCTGCTTCTGTAAAAACTTGAATTGTACTTTGTCCTAATGACTTGGGATTTCACGTCAATAGCTTTCGGCTCATCTTAACTCCTGGTTCTTCTAAAAACATTCTGCATTTCTAAAAGTGACCGGTCTATTTTGATTAACAGAAGGGAATATTCTGAATAGTATTCTGAGGGAACAGGAACTCCTGAAATAAACCACGCTGCCCACAGAAATCTCACCTGTGCCACAGCTCAATAGGATAGCGACATTTTGTCTTAATTTCCTGTAGACAGAGAGACATAACTGAACCCTAAGGAGAGATCTTAAAGAATGGATAAGGGCCAAAATTTATGGCTTTTGGGCCACGTTTTTAAAATTAATGGTTACACTGATAAATTTTTGTAGCTCTCAGCCATTGCAAAGGAGTTGTCAGAAGGCAGAATTCAACCTTCATTTGGACCTAAATGCAATTTCTGACAGCCTGTGCAAAGCTGAACTATTCAGCTGACTCCTAAGGAGATAGCTGACTGTGTCCTAGCACTCCACAGCAATTGCTGTCACATATACAGAAACATAATTTTTGATGTTGACCAATAGCACTTTGTGTATGGCCAAATAAAGGATACCTCAAAAAGCGTTTTACCTGCAGGTATTTCACTTACTTTGAGCAAAATGTCAACAGGAACAAGATGAATAAACAAAAACTGTTTTGCAACATCCCTTAGGGTAGGCTGGAGAAAAGTTATGGGCCTCAGAGCAGCACCCTCTATGGCTGTTGGCTCTGGGATTTGCCAGCACTTCCTAGATCAAACATGGCACTTTGTGTCGGGATGTGACTTTATTCAGGGGTGGTCCCTGAGGTTTCCATGCAGGCCAGAGGTAGCACAGGGGGCTCTGCCTGCTGACAGCAGTGCACTCGTCACATCACATGGGCTGAACAGCGGAAGCCTGCATGGACCGACAAGTGGGAATTAGTCCCTGTTATTCTGTGCAAACTACCAAGCAGGTTTTCAAGCTTGTTGCAGGATCATGATTTTGGGAAGGGGACTTAATGAGGCATTCCCTTTTCTGCATCTCCCTTAATCCATAGGAATAAGGCTTACTTTGTAAATGCTTGCCAGGCCTTCAGGTCCTCTCTCAGAGGCAATGCCAAGGGTTATCTAATGGGGAGCTCTTTTTAGGTTACATGCCTCAGTGAATGTTTCCATTGATGCAGAGCTCACAATAAGGGCAGAATATCAACACCATCTTGTGGACAAAATGAGACATAGGTGGCTAAAGAGACAAATCCATCAGTACTAACTAATGTTTGAGCTGCAATTACCTAAGATCTTTGTGCCGTGTTAACAGCCATTATAGCACAGTATGACACCTCCCAAACAATGGGAATAAAGATCAGTGCACAGGCAGAGATTATTTTTTGATTGTGCAGGGGAAGAGAAATGAGATTACTCCCACAAGTTTCAAATAACGTCAAGATGCGACTCCAAAAGTAACTGTTGTCAGTCACAGCAAGATAGGTGCATAAGTCCAGGTCTATGGACTGGCTAAAGATTAATCTGTCACAGTAGTGGACATAAAAGAAAAAGATCGAGGCAAAATTTTGTATGTAGAACAGGGTTGGAGGGAGGCCTGCTTTAGATGAGGAAGGCTAGGTAGGACTTAAAAACCACTTATTGGTGTCCCAAAGTCACAGAACAGCTGCAGAGCTGCCAACTGCTGCACAACAGAACCTCCAGCTGAGAGCCAAAACTCCATGCATGCATGTCATGGAACTTGAAATAAACAATGCTACTTCAAAATGGGTCTGCTCTAAGGCAATGGGAGAGGTATATTACACATCAGAAAACAAAGTAAATCAGATTGCCTGTGCAGAAACACAAAATAGTATTTCTATACCTTCTATACGGAAGATCACAGAAACAAAGATAAGACAATGAGGTCCCTAAACCATCATCCATGTAGATGACAGATAGATCACAGTAGCTGACTTTTGTCTCTGCCAGTTCTTCCTCCTGCTTATCCCTGATAGCTATAATCACCTTCATGTTCTCTGGTCTGGGTCTCAGCCAAGCAGCTTTTCCACTTCTGTTGAACTGTAAGACGTGAAGTGAACAGGGAGATGGTATGAAGTGTTATACATACACTGGGTTTGCTAGACTGTTTTTTGTAGAGATCCCTTATTTGTCATCAAGCTTATGAAAATACCATTCTAGTAAGAAACCATTTGGAGAGTTCTGTTTCTCATTCATACATCTGACTTCATTAAGACATAAATTGTGACCATTTGCTGTAACTGATGAATGAACCACTAGCTCGGGACACCATTCATTATCATAAAGCTATTTCCTGCCTGCTCAATAAAGCTTAGAGAGTACTTCAGCAGAAGGAAAGCAGAAGCAGACACACTTGGGAAATGATAAATGCCAGAGGCTGAGGGGCATCCTGACAGTTTCAGCAGAGCTAAACACACCAGGTTCTCACCTTAGCAGGAATGAAGAGCCCCTGCCACTCTGGGAGGCTGGAACAGGGAATTCAGTTCTGGTGAGATATTTGACTAGCAGAAGCATTTGTGGATCCAGCAACCTAATTTCCACCAGCACCGCATAAAAACAGAGAAAAATTTATTTTCCCTAGCAGGTTTAATTTGTTATTAAAAAAACTAACTAAATTCATATGGAATCACATAGATATCAGCCTGCACCTCTTAAGCACCAGTATAGCCATTGCAGTGCTGTCCAAGCGTTGCAGTTTGTGCCATTAATCAGATGGATACCAGATAATAGAACCAAAATACAGTATTTTAAAGAAAACAGCAGAAACAATCAGGAAAAATCAAAAACGAGAAACAAACACATTCTGCTAGCACAGACTGAAGGAGCTGAGTGGAGAGAGTCATTCTTTCCCTTCTACCCACTAAGAAGGACAAAAAAAGCACTACTGAAAGGTATGATATCAACTCTTAGCATTCCCAGCCACAAATATGGCAAGACCTTGTATCCACAACCTCTCTGGTTTAGGAATGGTACTTTAAGAATAGCACCTTATCTTGAAAGAAGGAAAGGAAAGGAAAGGGAAAGGGAAAGGGAAAGGGAAAGGGAAAGGGAAAGGGAAAGGGAAAGGGAAAGGGAAAGGGAAAG